>NC_058099.1:49149782-49451956 GCF_020171115.1 Neogale vison
AAATCTCCCAGCATTCACTGGGGCAAGTGCCCTCCTTAATCCCTATCACCTGTTTCAGCCCACGTCTCTGGTCACCATCAGTTTGTTCTCTATAGTTAAGAATCTGTTTTAGATGTGTGTATGTGTCTCTCTCTCTTTTTTCCTTTGCTCACTTGTTTTGTTTCTTAAATTCCACATATGATTAAAATCATATGGTATTTGTCTCTCTCTGACTGACTTATAAGAGGGATACTTTGTTTTACGTATGCTTAACTGACTTTGGGGACAAAAGTATAAATAGAAACATATTGGATCATGCTGTCAAAAAGGCCCTCTGAGTACTGTTATCCTGTCAGTGCAATGTCACCTACGACAGGCATACAAAATGTATGGTGTGATTATAGAGGACGACATCCATACCCTCAGAGGATCACATGTGAACTGTGTAGGGGTGAAGATTTCGTGACATCTTCAGCTGGTTTTAAAAGGATTCAGGAAGGGGCGCCTGGGTGGCTCAGTGGGTTAGGCCGCTGCCTTCGGCTCAGGTCATGATCTCAGGGTCCTGAGATCGAGTCCCGCATTGGGCTCTCTGCTCAGCTGGGAGCCTGCTTCCTCCTCTCTCTCTCTCTCTCTCTGTCTCTCTGCCTACTTGTGATCTGTCAAGTAAATAAATTTAAAAAAAACTTTAAGAAAAAAAGGATTCAGGAAAAAAGTATAGACATCTATCGATAAAGCAAATACGGAAAGTGTTAATAATTACTGAATCTAAGTGCTGGGAATATGGCTGTTCATTGTATTTTTCAAAGTGTTAATAATTACTGAATCTAAGTGCTGGGAATATGGCTGTTCATTGTATTTTTCTTAAAAGCTTTTGTTTTGTTTGGAATTTTTAATTATAAAAACATAGCTTATAATACATTATTTTGAGAAAAATGTTAATATAAGCAGTCTTTCACTTTCAGAGTGAATTTTCTTCCATCAGTTGATGAGCCTTATTCTCCCTTATGTCCAGTATATTTTTCATTGTGGTTTAGAATCCGGCCCTAAGATGTCCAATGTTTCTACTATAATTTAGTAAATAATAAACTTCCAGTAATGATATATCACACTTTATACAACATTATCTTATTATTATGGGCATTTAAGACGCTCTCCAGGCCATAAGCTCATACAGTAGGATCTGCTACAAAATGACTGGCATAGAACAATTTTGAGAAGTTCCCAGTGGTTAAAATCAAAGCTTCAGAGCCTACAGTGGTCACAAAGAAAGCTGCTTCTACAAGACAGGCCTCATGTCATCGTCCCCTAATTCTGCAACAGATTTTTAGTCCCAGCACTGAA
Source organism: Neogale vison (assembly GCF_020171115.1). NCBI lineage: Eukaryota > Metazoa > Chordata > Mammalia > Carnivora > Mustelidae > Neogale > Neogale vison. The sequence continues at coordinate 49,151,103 of NC_058099.1, forward strand.
AGTTGTGCTATTTGGCCAAGAAGATGGTACTAACCATAATATCCATATCTCCTGCTCCATTTGACTGTAATGCTGTTCGGATGCCCAAAGCATATCTTTTCCATTTCTGTTACTGCAAGGCTACATCTGTTTTCAATAGTACACAATTTCCGCTATGCTATTGACAGATAACAGATAAGATATGCCCTAGGAGACCACAGCCACTATCTGGAACCAGAAATTTTATTTGAAGGCCTGAACCTTCCAACGTCATTAGTCCATTACTATATCACCAGCAAAAATAGAGCACTGTCTTCCCTTAATGGCAGATCTCAGTTTCATCTCTCTTTTTCTGTTCATACTTTGTTTTCTCATGATGAGGAGGATGCATGATGTTTGAAAGTACTTTAAAAATCATGTACTTTTTGTTCACAGAAAAGTTAATGATTAAAGCTCTCGATTTCCCTAAATAGTTTTATGAAGATTAGGTAGCCTCCATTTACTGAATAAATCTCCTTGCATTCTGCCTGGAAGGTGAATTCAGAGGGTTTTTTATTTCTACTTACAGAATGCAAAGAGAGTGATGCCTTGGGCCCAGGTAAGTAAGTACACGAAAAATGTTCAACATCATAAGCTGTTAGAGAAATGCACATTAAAATCCCAATGAGATATTGTGCCTGGTAGAATGGCTAAAATAAATAATGACAGTACCAAATGCTGGCAATGCAAGCAAAAGAGCTGGATCATTCGTACATTGTCGGTGGGACTATAAAATGGTCTAGCCACTCGGGAAAATAGTTTGGCAGTTTTTTTCTAAAACTAAAAACGGTCTTCTGACCCAGAAATTGTATCCTTGGGCATGTATCCCAGAGAAATGAAACTTCTTGTTATGCAGAAATTTGTACTTCAGTGTTCATAGTTTTTATTCATAATGGACCCAAACTGGAAACTATCCAAAGGTCCTTCAATAGGAGAGTACGGTACGTCCATATCATAGAATACGACTCAACAAACTATTGATACAGGCAACAGCATGGTTGAACTTCAAGAACATTGTACCAAGTGGGAAAAGCTAGTCTCAAAAAGGTATATTACTGCCTGATCCCACTTATGTAACAATCATGAAATAACTTAAATGAATACCAGATCAGCAGTTAAGGATGAGGCAAGGGGGTGGGTAGAGATGTAAAGAGATAGCACAAGGCCAGCTTGTGGTAATGATACAGTTAAGTTATCCTAATGCATCAGTGGTTACATGAAGCTACACATGTGATTAAATTGGGTCGGAGACACGCATACCATACACAATCACAAGGAAATGCACATGTAACTGGTGAAATCTGAATGAAATCTATAGATTGTACCATTGTTGGCTTCTTGGTGTGATATTGAACTATAGTTAATGAGAGATGTTATCTCAGGGTTGGGGGGAGAGTAGTTAAGGGTGCATAGGACCTCCCTGCAACATGTTTTATTTTGGTTTTTTTTTTGGTTTTTTTTTTTTTTTTGCAACTATAATCAGTTGTGTTAATCTGTCATTATCTGTTAATCTATAATTGTTTCAATGTGGAAAGGTTTTCTTTTTTTTTTTTTTTTTGAGTGTTTCCTATTTGTTCCTGCCACGGAGAATTGTGACGAGGGTGAGCATTTAGCACAGTATCTCAGGCATGATTAGTGCTCAGCAAAAGTCAGCAGGGCTTTATATATGAACTCTGTTTTGCTACTTAATTGGAAGACTATGTCTGAGGAAAGAGATTTAAACTAGAGTATAAGGTCCGCGAGAGCAAGGATTTGGGTTGCTTGGGTCCCTGTTGTATCCCCATGCCTAGAACAGTTCAACACGTATAAATAAGGTGCTCATTAAGTACGTGTTGGACTCTGAGGGATTTTGAAGTACCGTCAAGGAAGATACGTGGCAAATGGGGAAAAGGGGAATAACTTGGTCATATCCAGGATAGGACACAAATAAAAGAGCTAAATGGCAACTTGCCAGGACTGCCTTCTGGATAGGAAAGATAAGTGAGCCGAGAAGATATTGAAGATAAATTTGAACTCCCATGTGACTCTCACTTCCCTTGATTGCATCAGTTTTAGAAGGAAAATTAGAGAATTTCACCATCTTCATGTCAAGCCCATTGGTGAGACTCCTAGTCCTCACCATGCACTGTGCTTTTCCAGGGTGTTCAGGGGTCCCATGGTCCATGCCCAGTGGACCTATTCCTTAATGCCATGCCCTCCTCTTACTACCTGGCCTTGTTCCATTCAGTGCCTCCACCAGCTAAAAGAGATCACTACTGGGACGCCTGTGTGGCTCTGCCTTCGGCTCAGGTCATGATCCCAGGGTCCCGGGATTGAGTCCTGTATCAGGCTCCTTGCTCAGCAGGAAGCCTGCTTCTCCCTCTGTGTTCTACTCTCCCTGCTTGTGCTCTCTCCCTCTTTCTCTGGCAAATAAATAAAATCTAAAAGAGATCACTACTACCGCACTCGGCTCTGCTATTCATAGCACTGGTCCACCTGGATTGGACTACCAAAAGGAAGATTGGCTGTCTCGGGTTAAAGGACCCATGCAGTAGTGACGAGGCACATGTTAGCTGATGAATTGTTAGCTGATGTCATTCTCTGTTAGTCAAAACAGTTTCTACTGACCCCGATCTTAGCCCCAACACTGGATCCATGGTCCTCAACTCTTTTCCCTTGCAGAATGAGTTTCCTGCCTAGTTAAGCATCCTCCTCCCTTGCAAAGCTCTAGACCCACCTCTCTGTAACTGTCAATCAAGATATCAATGTTCAATATTCTGAAGATATCCATGTTCAAGAGGGTGACAATCCCAGCCAAGCAAACAAAATGGCAAACACTGACAATCAGGAATAAGTGGAAAATGCCAGCTTTAAAATAGGAATTCAAAGAAGAGAAGTTTTATTGTTACCTTTCCATGAGAATGAGGAAATAGAAGCCTGGTCAGTGCATACATCTCAGGTACATGGAAGGAGAATGAGAAGAAACAGTGGGGTCATTAGCAGTATCAAATGAGAGAATAGCAGCACAGTTCCATGCTGGGCTGAGAAGAAGCCATTTGTCTTCCAACTTTGCTATATTTGAGCATCTGGGCTCATTAAACAATATATCTAATTTCACTTACTTATTTTTAAACATGCGTCTAGCACCACTGTGCTAGGTACTATGAAATAGTATAAAATGGGGGGAAATGGTCTCTGCCCTCAGAAGGATGCTCAGTAATGGGAAAGAGAGAAATGAGACAAGTGATATAGAAGAATGAACTAGGGAGCAAATAGGGAGATATAGTGAGTGTGAATGGAATATGGATATAGCCAAGCAGTGTCCCAAATGAATGCCATTGCTCTCCCGTCTCCATGACGTGAATGATCTTACTTCCCTCCTGGGCTCTCTTGAAACAGGAGAGCAGGTCAAGAAATGGAACCAATTCTCAATATCAGTACATTTTCAACAGGAAATCTTATATACTTCATATTTGTATCCTTTATTGTTTTATCCAAAGTTTAATTACATTTTCATTTGTACTTTCAATAATTTAAGTTGGGTTTACACAATACACATTTGCTTCCTGGGAATTCCAAAACCAATGTCAGCAAATCTGGCATCTCTCCTTTTCTGTGCATGTGGAAATATCGGGCTGGTGATGGTCTGGTGAAAGTGAAATTTCTTGGATCACAAGTTTAAAATGTAGTGGAGAATCAATGTTATATTAATGAGGTTACATTGTGTCTAGGAGATCATGAAAGTGAAAAGTTAAATATACCAAAATCATAAAGTTCATTCAAATTATAGTCTTTTGTTCTTCTTGGAGTTCAGAGTTCCTTTTCTTTATGTTCACTAAACAATATATCTAACTTCACTTATTTATTTTTTAAACATACGTCTAGCACCACTGTGCTAGGTCCTATGGTACTATGGATTAATGTGAAAGTTCTTTTATCAAGCTTGTTGCCAATAATGTGCCAAAACTTAATCACACTTCCCATTTCATTACTTTCAAAATGTACTTCAAATATTTAGTGCCCTTTTCTCTATGGTGGGTTTATAATGCTATAGACAGAATCATGTTCTTTGAATTCTTCATAGCCTTTGCCAGCTTCTCTTCAAATCAGAGTAGATGTTTAATATGTGATTAATAAATTAATCACAAAGTGGTTTACAAAAGTTATGGTTAGGCCACAGTTAATTCATCTAAGTATATCCTTAAATATAACACTTGATGTTAAGTGATCTAACTACAGTCCTTTCTGTCTACTTAATTTTACAATAATAATATATCCTGGGATATGAGCTCCACAAGGACAGAGATTTTTTATAGTTTTGGTCACATATGTATCCCTAGAACCTAGAAAAATGTCTGGTATAGAGTAAGTGTCCGGTAAATATCGCCAAATAAGTATTATTAAATGGCTGAATTTTTCAATTCAAAATTTCCTATTCAGAGTTGCTCATTGATGCTTCAGACACTGAGAGTGTGATTATTTAATTTTTTTTGAACTGTTCTTTCCTTGAAACAAACAGCAGTAGTCCTTCAAGCGACATCAATAAATTGAAGACTGGGGACACCGTGTTTCTAAGCCAAGTAAATATAGACTAGTATGGTACATTCACGGTGATAAATGAGACCACAAGAGGGCCCCACTTTTCCCACCTACTGCTGAGCTATAAGCTCCTTCATACAAGTCAACCTGATATATGGGTAATCTAATTTGCAGAGTTACTTGAACCTATGCCCTTGTGAAGGTCATAAAAGTGCCTCCATGACCTTGAAGAGATAGAGCCAATGATGAAAATTCATGACGATTGTAAGTGAGTCTAAATAATAATGCTGGGAGAGACAGAAAAAAATAACCTCTATTCTCTCTCTATTTTTTTTTTTTTAAGATTTTATTTATTTGGCAGGCAGACGTCACAAGTAGGCAGAGAGGCAAGGAGAGGGAAAAGCAGGCTCCCTGTTGAGCAGAGAGCCCGATATGGGGCTCGATCCCAAGACCCTGAGATCATAACCTGAGCCAAAGGCAGAGGCTTAACACACTGAGCCACCCAGGTACCCCAAATAACCTCTATTCTTGTTGCATTCCAGGCATCAAATTTTTGTACCAAACAAACACAAATAAAATCTGCCATTTTTCGTTCATATCACTCACTTAGCAATACCATTTTCTGGACTCCATTGGAAGTCAAAGCTCATGAATAGCTTTTAATATATGTAAACTTTTTATTGTAATAGGAGTCTAGTGCCTCCAGCCTCCTTCCCACGGGCCACTGCTAGGAAAATTCCACTTTCTCGTTTCTCTGACTCTTGGGCTCTGGAGCCCAGATGTCTGACTTCATATTCCAACTCAGTCACTGACTAGCCTATGTGGCCTTGAACAAATTATCCAACTTCCATCAACCTCAAGGTCCTTACGTATTAAAGGTGGCAGGAGCGGTTATAATACCTGTTTTCAGGGTTCAATGAGATATTCATATATAAAGCCCTAGCACATATTGAACTTTCAATAGATATTATCCATTATGACTAGAATCTGTTTAATTTGCAGCAAATCACTGTGGTTTGTCCAGCACCAGCATTTGTTGGCATTTTCTTTAAAACTCATGTTCTCTTAGACACTTTCCCTTCAAAGAAGCAAGGCAATCCAGACTTCATATGTGAGTGTACTTGGGATTCTTTGCTAGTCAAAGGAAATTTGTGTGACTACAGCCAGAATACCACCAGCAGATTGTGTTTGATTGGCATATGAAAATGGCTCATTAGCAATTGTGAGGATTGCTCAAGCAATACAACAAAGTATATTAACGACATCTGGATTTGGGGGTTGAAGGGAGATGAGAGATGACAGTGATAGTTGGGTTGTTAATTCTTAAATTACGTGAATTAACAGGAGCTTAGTGTTCTGAGTACAGAAACAGGCTAAGGAATCTCCCGCTTCTCTCTAACCATTTATAAAATGAGAATTTCTGTTTTCTGTGTACCAGCATAATAAGTATTATTTTCTTGAAGAGAGAGAAGAGGGGTGCTTGGGTGGCGCAGTTGGTTAAGCGTCCAACTCTTGGTTTCCGCTTAGGTCGTGATCTCAGGGTTGTGGGATCGAGCCCCTTGTAGGGCTCCACACTTTGTGCAGACTCTGCTTAGATTCTCTCTCCTTCTCACCTTCTCCAACTCACTCGCTCTCGTTGTCTCTCTCTCTCTCAAAAATAAAGAAATAAAACTTAAAAAAGAGAGAGAAGAAATTAGTCTATGTTTACTTAATGATTAACAGCAGCACATAAACAAGATAGATGATGGATGGATGGATGGATGGATGGATGGACAGACAGACAGATAAGGATAGATAGGATGCTGGGAGTCCCTGGGTGGTTCAGTTGGTTGTGTCCAACTCTTGGTTTCAGCCCAGGTCATAATCTTATGGGTCTTGAGATCCAGCCCCTGAGCTCAGCAGGGAGTCTGCTTAAAGATTCTCACACTCTGCCCAGCCCCCATTCACACGCACTCACGTGAGCGCACTCTCTCAAATAATCTTTTTTTTTAAAAGTACATTTAGAATATAGATGATAGACATTCACATGGTGTATATGATACTTGCTCAGAATTTTTTGATAATGGTCTATGATCAATAAAGTTCGGAGACACTGATAATATGCAATTGTCAAGATTTCAGCTGGTCAGTTACAGTGTAATTCTGCATCTTGTAGTTACCCTGTCCCCATGGCCTTACTGGGAATTCCCAAATTGTATTTCTTAAAAATTTTGGAGTAGTTCACAAGAGATGCCCCATCCCATTTGTCTTGAGCAGCTGCCCTCTCATGGGGTGAGCTTTCTTCAGGTTTTAACTGGGACCTTATTTCACTCTATCCAAACCATGATTCAGCAAATGTAAGAAGTACTCATACTGGACATGTTCACAGATCATCTCTGCACAGCCTGGCTTCCTGGATTCCGAGTATCCTAGTTCATCATGTTACCTAATGAGCTCCAGCAGAAGTTGAATTCATCCTAAGCCTGTAGCCTTTCTGATCCAGATATTTCCCTTTTTCTTCTCATAAGCGACATTTTGATAAGTGAAAGTGTTGAGCAGAAACTTGCAGGGTTCCTGGGGTGGGGGAAGATGTCCTTTTGGCTCACAGGTGAGTTCTGCCTTTTCTGAGTTTTCCAACCTCCAGAGCTTCCCTTTCACTTAATTTCTACCCTTTATTTCCATTCTAAATGTGTTTCTTTATTTTTTATTTTTTCAGTGCATTTCCTTTTTTTTTTTAAGATTTTATTTATTTATCTGATATATAGGGAGAGAGAGAGAGCACAAATAGGCAGAGCAGCAGGCAGTGGGAGAGGGAAAAGCAGTCTCCCCGCTGAGCAGAGAGCCTGATGGGGAACTCGATTCTAGAACCCTGGGATGGTGACCTGAGCCAAAGGCAGCCACTTAACCAACTGAGCCACCCAGGTGCCCCCCCACAGTGTGTTTCTTTAAAGCAGAGTTATGAAGTGGGTGTTCCTGCATCCTGGACTGCCACCGCCATCCTTCATTAATCTTTGAGATTCTCACTTTCTTAATGGGCAGAGACACTGGGATAATTACCCAGCAAGCAAGGGTTGAACTTACATCTCTTAGTATTTCTTTTTTTAGGAATTTATTAATCCTTCCCCCCTCAATGTCTTAGGGAATCTGCTAAGACCAAAAAGAGAGGGAAACAGTGATGATTTCACATCTGATTAAGTGGTAGGATTTCTTTCCTTTTAGATTTCCAGGTTTGAGGCTTTTGTACCTTCTAATCTTCCCATGGACTTTGAGATTTATTCACCTTTTTCCAGGAGAGTTGTTTTGAAAGTTATTTGTTACAGCTAAGTGAATTGAAAGAAAAAGGAGACATCATTTCATATTTCCTTGTTAACTTCTTAAACAAAAATTCATTCTTCTCCTCTACCCAACCTTTCTAAATTCCAAGACATCATAATAGTATCAGTTAAGTATTAGATTAACATTTCTGATCACTAGCATGTATGTTTTAGGTCACATTTATGACAAAATAAGGACACTTTTAAATTTGTTTTTATAGACTTTGTTCTGTGCTTCTGGGGCCTCAGCACAATAAATTCTGGTGCATTTCGCAGATCTAGTGAGAGATTATGTAAGTGGTAGAAGTTGATGGATGTTCCTTGACTGTTGTGAGTAATTGCTTATCTCTGATGCTGTGCCACTGTCCAGTTATCTTCTGGATTACGACGTCTTCCCAAGGACCCATTTGATGATGTGATTTGCCGGTGGGCAGTTACTGGTCAGAGTAAAAAAAGGACTGTGTGGTCACCATAAGGCCACACTGTGTTGTGTTTGCCTGATACTGATGTGTCTGAGGTTGAAGCAGGGGCCCGTATATGAGGTAAATTTCTGTGTAAGGTCAGATCACACACTTCGTGGCCACAGAAGTCATTACTCCACTGGTGGTTTTGGAGGTTAAAGGAAGAAAGACAGTGTAAGGGTTTATGAATGGTTGATAGTACTGAAAATGCTTTCTAAATGGGCTGTGTGCTTTTTAATGAGGGTGGGGTACTTTTGAAACACCTGGGAAATAGGTAGCAAAATTCCCATATAGAACTAGGGTTTCTACCAGGGAGATAATGGCATCGTTCCAGTTGCTCAATTTCCCAAATATTTGCAGTGATTAGGGAGGAGGCCAGTTTAAGTTAAATAAAGGGTTGTATTACAGAATATTTTCTTTTAAGTAAAAGATGTATTCCTTATATCCTGGCCTCTTAGATGTCCTGCTTTCATGAATGAAGAGGAGAGTCTGTGTTGATACACCAGAGCCTCATCCTGGGACCCTTGGGGATGCATTTTATGAAATATTTTAAATACTCCTCAAGAACTTCCATGTATGTTCCCAATTGACTTTACAAATTTTAGCTGGCACAACCTTTCCACTGACCACCAGGAATTGGGCATTCAAATTAGTACAGCCCAAATGTGATATTTTGGTGGGTTTAAAATCAAGGGCATTTAAACACAAAATGTATAAGAAGAATGCCAAGATTAATCCTCAAAGTCCCATTAGACTTCTTTTTTTTTTTTTTGAAAGATTTTATTTATTTATTGGACAGAGACAGCAAGAGAGGAAACACAATCAGGGAGAGGGAACAGCAGCTTCCTGGCAAGCAGGGAGCCTAATGTGGCTCTCGATCCCAGAACCCTGGGATCGTGACCTGAGCTGAAGGCAGATGCTTAGCAACTGAGCCACCCAGGATCCCCTAGACTTCTTTTGAAGAAGTTGTCTTCTTTATATACAGTGGGTGAAAATGACCTTGCCACCTGTTCACAATATTTTTTTTTAAAGATTTTATTTATTTATTTGACAGAGAGAGATCACAAGTAGGCAGAGAGAGGGAGGGGGAAGCAGGCTCCCTGCTGAGCAGACAGCCCGATGCGGGCCTCGATCCCAGGACCCTGAGATCATGACCTGAGCCGAAGGCACCGGCTTAACCCACTGAGCCACCCAGGCGCCCACCTGTTCACAATATTAAGGCCAAACCCAAACCCAGATAGTTAGCTAAATAATTTAGTGGTTAGAAATACTACAGGCCTATCAGCATCCACTATACACATCTGGATCTTTTCTTTTTTATCTTTACTAGTTACTTTCAGTGTAATTAAAACCCCTTTGAAGTTGAATTTCTGACATAGTCAGCATCGGGTCCCTAGGACTATGAAGCACCTTCACCCCAGGGCTGTTAAGGACTAAGCGAGGCTGAGTCCATTAAGCATGAGGAATTAGCAGTAGAAGCGGGTGAGCCCCCCAAAATGAGCAATTACCATCATACAGCACGCTTCTCACTTCTTTTACAACAGAGCTAGATAAAAGGAAAGTGGAGGGGTCTTCATGGCCTCAGTTGCCATTTATGTATGTAACAAAACATACATGTTGTAGCCTGATATGTATTCGTGCAAGTTATATGTATTTCTTGCAAGTTACACTTGAAAGAAAACTAATGATGTCAACTTCTGCTGACATTAAACAGTGGGAGATTTTGTAAAGCATTTCAGACGTTGCTCTGCACTCACTGTTTTCTTTGTAGAATCTATGTACAAGGCCTTTTCTCTCCCCTTATTGTGTCTTAGGATCCATCTTGCTTATGAGAGAAAAAGGAAGTCAATAGGGCAGATCTTTTTTTCTCCCTGGCAGACCGCGGGACAGGTTTGATATATTTTTCCCTCCTCAAATATTTTCTTTAAATATATATATTTTTAAATCCAAACTCGCAGCTGGTTACAGTTTTGCTCTCATAAAGACCACCCAGGCTCTTTCCTCCTTTTCATCCTTTTCCTGTGCTATGAATCCCAGCTCATAATTATTTGTCTCCCATTTAGCCACAAGGTGTAAATTTGCTAACTGAAAAGGCGTGCTCTGACAGTTCGTCTCATTGTGTGTCCAAAGGCTGAGCTTGCTGCACCAGATAACTTCCCTGGGGGATTGTTCTGTAAAATGTGGGGCCATTTGTTCAGCTGTCTGATGTAGAAGAAGGGAAAATGAAAGGACCTGCCAGAGAAAAGTGGGATCATACAGTGCCTTCAGAGCAAAAAAGGGAAATCAAAGAACAATTTCAGGTCCACTTCAGTCTCCAAGCACGTTCCTGGGAACTAGGGAATCAGCGATATTTTCTTATTCATGTTTTTAGGGAAGTCACTGAGAGAAAGCCCCAAATCAGGGGAATGGTGAATTTAGAACGCCCAAGGGCTGTGCTCAGAAATTACCACCAGTGGAGGGGCGTCTGGATGGTTCAGTAGGTTCAGCATCGGACTCTTGATCTCTGCTCAGGTCACAATCTCAGAGTGGTGAGATTCAGCCCCGTGTCAGGCTATACACTGGGCATGGAGCCTGCTTGGGAGTCTCTCTCTCCCTCTGCCTCTCCCCTCACCTGTCTCCCTCTCTAAAAAAAAAAAAAATTACCACCAGTGCAGGATGCTTCTGTCTGGGCCTGAGACTTACAGGGTCTTCGAGGACCCATAAAAATGTTTGGAACCAGAAGAAAAAATATATGTTGATATTGACTCGAAAATCTAAAAAAAGGTATCCACAGGATTATTAAATGTTTAATTGAATGTCTACAAATATTTAATATCAACTTCATTAAGTATGAAATTTAGTCTTCTTAAAAGTTACATTATATGTGAAAACAAATTATGGATTCAGTTTCTCACATTCCAAGATCTCAAGTATGCCAGTCATAATTAAACAAATTGCATGTAGCCAATAATTTGAAATACAAAATCATAAAAGGATTATAAGAATCTTTTCCATTTTTGTACATGGAAATGTATATTTTAGGTGGGATAGGGAAGCATCTTAACATTCTTATATAAAGGCATGTGGTAAGACTGAGAAAGAGAGTCTAGGGTTCATGAAGGTTCAGGTCCACACTGTGTACTCATCTCCATATGGGACTGATTATTCCTGAAGACTTGATCACCAAAGACGCTAATGGGGAAGACCAGAGCCTAGCCCAGGAGGAGGGCTACAGTCTGTTCTTGCTGTATGCACCTGTAGTTGAGGTGTGGTGACAAAGATGGTGTGGTCTGAGCATGAGGAAGGTCACAAAGCACCTACACCTCGTTAGAAAGATGGCGGGATACTGTCCTGTTTCTGCCCAAGGAGGGCGCGTATTAAATTGACAACGCAAAGCCAGCCGGTTGGATCATGTTCGTAGAACCCCTGTGTCCCTTTGTTGGAGTTGTGTTCTCTCCTAACAGATGACCAGGCCCTCAGGCACCCTGGTGTTTTAGTCAACCTTTCTCTACTTGTCAGATATTTCCATTTTCAGGATGGAAACCTTGAGGTGGTAGAGGCAGAAAACGTGTGTTATCAGAATTCTGCATGTGATGGTCTTAGTCTTTAATTCGGTGGCTTGACTTCTTCAGGCTTTATTTTATTCACCATACAGGCGATGAATGTGGATTCCCTCCAAAATACTTGGAAAGCAATACTTCCTTGTAATTCCAATCCCCAGCAATAACCACTAATAACAGTTCTGTATGATTCTTGCTGCATTTTTTTCCTTTACATATACTAAAGCATTGTTCATTTATTTTCCTCCATCAAATGACATGATAAATAAGATTTTACTTTTTTTCTACTTGAGCAGTGTATCTTAGATATTTTTACATGTCTATACACATGTACCTACCTCAGTAACTTTAATGACTGCATGGGATCCCATCGCATGGATGGGTCATAGTGGATTGAACTGCCCTCCATTGCTGGGCATTGGGGATGGCCATTCAACTTTGAGAGTTCGGGAGAATGGACCATGGGCCTAAACAAACTGTTATATATTGGCTAGCAGTCTATACCACTGGCCCCCTGTGTTGGATCCTTCCTGTGCAGAAGCAGGAAGTACCCAATCTTTTCTTATACTGATGCTTGTTATTAAATGTAAAACCGACATGGGACTTGTTGTTTATTTATTTCTTTGTCTTTTGTTTTTGCCTTTTTCTCTTCTGCAGTCATCTACGGCCAGGGACAAGGATGAGCAGGCTCTACCGGTAGGAAGCAGTGGCTTTGTCTATACCTGTTCATGTGCCTGTGGAGAGTATGGGACAGGGGTGGGAAGAGGAGGGCTCATGGGCTCAACAAACCATCTTCCCCCTTGGGATACTTAAACGGCTTAATCTCCTGGTATATATGCATTCTCAGTCCTATTGGTGTCAACTGTATTCTGATATTCACTGATATTCAAATTATTTCTGGGACTAGATTTCAAAAAGCTTGAGTTCTTTCTTTCATTTGGCATAAACTTTTATGTGAGTTAAAAGAATGAAATATTTCCAGATTGCATCCCATGGGATGTTGAGCTGATATTTGGGGACAGTGTGGGATCTAATGCTTGATATCTATTTTTTGTATATCTGCATGCCCTTACTTTTTGGTTGGAAATTTCTTTTGGTTCCATCAAAAGAAATGTTGCACGGGACCTATATATTTAATAAATAGATAATACCCTAAAGAATATCCAAATAGATGTAATCCTTTGCCAGTGAAGTTCTCCACAACGAAGTTCTTCCAGTTTCCTAGAATGAGCATAGTAACAGTGATTATGACAAATTATTAACAACAAACACATTTTCCAGTTCCTATCCAATTAACACATCACATTCTGTAACGTGAAAGATGGTGAAGAAATGACCTTCAGAGTTTTTGTGTTCAGCCAGCAGACAGTGGTTACATTTCAACTGAAGTCAAGTCTCTTAGCCTTGCCCCTAAGATATTTTGAACCTTAATCTTCTGGATCAAATATTACAACACATTAAAAAATGTTACAGATTTTTAAGACTGCAAAGGCTGGTAATAAAGATACCTATGACCCCAACCATCCCCCTGTTGTGCTCAGAGCAAAGACTCAGGACGTTCACTGAGAGCCCATGAGATATGCCAGATCTGGTAGTAAGCTAAGGATACAAACCAAATCTCTTGCTTTGAGGAACTCATGATCGGGTTCACAATCTCCTCTGATTCTTCTTCCATCAGAGTTGGGAGTATTTCCGAAGGCATATCAATAATAGTAAAATTACACTAAGAAAGTCTGATGTTTCCATGTATCTCACACTGACAATTCACCCATACTTCAAGTTACCATGACTTTTCACCTTTCCCCAAACATGTGGGCCACAATTGTTAATAAGTATTAAAAAAGTAAGAGACCTTGGGGCACTGTCCAAGTTAGCCAAGTTAACCAGATTTCTTTAGTGTTACACTCAGTGGTCTAATGTGTATCATAAAATGCTAAAGGTGGGTTGGTTTAGGATGTAGCACTTGCCAAATATATTCGATTGTGAAGTCTCTTGGGGGGCCCTGCTTGGGAAGCCCCCTGGTGGGTCTTGACTGTGATGGCATATATTGGCATGTCCCATAATTAGATAGTTGGGAGACTTCATGGGAAATCGTATTTTATTTTTACCTGGCCCTAGAAAAATTTCATGTTGAGATTTTGTATCAAAAGCTCAATAAGCAATTAATTCCTTCGCATTACCTTATCTCGCTCCCTCTTAAATCAGGCTGTCTGTAAACCTCGACTGCACAAAATCAACTGAAGGGGGAGAAAGCAGTTCCCAGTCAGGTTAAAAATCCATCAAATCCTGAGGGTTTAGGATGTCTTTTTTGTAGCTTATTTGCTTTTTGAAGATGCCATAAAAAGAGTTTGTCAGTATCCTTACTCTAGAAGTTCTTTCTTTCTCTCTTCCCTGTCAGTTTCACCTCCTTGGCCTAAGGGTCACACCAATAGTTTATGCAAAAGGAGCCCCCCTCCCTCCAGCTTGGAAGTCAGGAGGTTTTTCAGTAGATTCTTAATAGGAGTTTCTTTCCCTTTAGACTTTTAGTAGAGACCATAGAGCTTCATGAATTAGGACTGTGGTGTCCATGGTAGAGATGGGGTACCTCAGGAGATATTCAAGCTCTTCTTTTGAGGAGCAGGGAGAAAACATTAGCACCTCTATCATTTACTTTCTCTATTATTCTTCATAATTTCTCCTTTTGCAAGTGTTTTTTCACAGATATGTTTACATTTGGGTAGTAGATATAAAGACAGACATAGATACATATATTCATACTGAAAAATTTTAAAGATAGGGCGGCCAATCTGAACATTTTAGAGACCATCCACCGGTTCAGATAACAGATTTTGAGGGAAGCAAACCTGAGATCCATTTTTCTATCCTCCATTTTTTGTCTCGTTTCACTTCTCTGGGACAGTGTCCTCCCCTCTCTAAAGGGAATAATGACTGTATCTAGTTCAGAGGGCTCATTTTGAGACTGAGATAAACTAGTGAAGGTAAGACATTGTACACTGTATGCTAGTACATTGACTAGCCTTTAGTAAGTGCAAAAAAAAAATGGTAACAATGAATTCGTTTAGGATATGAAAAAGCCATTCCTTGGCAGGATTTGAAATGTACGTTGAGCGTCTTTGGTACAATAGTGTGTCATCATGTGACAGAAATCAGTGACTACCAGACTAAGTGAGGTCTTGTCTGTAATACACTCACCTATAGTCTTGGAGAGCTAACAACACTTTTCTCTGGTTTCTCTGCTCAGGCTAAGCCCCGTCTCCAACGAGGTGGAAGTTCTGCCTCCCTCCACAACAGTCTCATGAGGAATAGCATTTTCCAGCTCATGATTCACACCCTTGACCCACTGGCTGAAGGTAAATGTCAGGCATGAGTTGGGGAGCTCTTGTTGGGGGGTGGGGGGAGAAGGGTGGAAGAGGATGTCAAAAAGGCTTCTTTTCAGAAAACATGTTTACGCTCCCGTCGTACAAGCCTGCCACTGTCTTTGAGGGGAGCATCTGCCAGAGGAAGCCCTGGGCCTGCTTTATCTGCAGCAGCTCAGTTCACAATTGGAGAGTGTTGTACCAGGAGTGGGACCTAAGGTCTGGGTACTGATTCTGTCTTTTGTTGCTCCCAGCATAGAGTTTGTGAGGAGGCGGAGAAGACAAAAAGGTTTTTCTCCCTCCCAGCTGGAGGGACAGCTCTCTTTCTTCATCCCTCCCAAGTTCTAAAATGACGTTGTATTTGGAAATTAAATTGTGCATCTTTCAAAAAGAAATAAGAGAACTCTATGACATAGGACCATGAATAATCTAAGGAATGATGTTCACTGTAGAACGTTGATATTGTCTTGATTCTTTGGCAGTTGGAGGGTGGTGGGTGCATCTGAGGAGACTTCTCGAAGGTAACTGCTTGGGATCAGTCTCAAAAGGCCTGGTTCACCTTCTAGGGAAATCCTATAAAATATCACAAGGAATCCGGTATTATGCTCTGTTATGTTTTACTGATTCACAATAAAGGCAGATACGTCCTGTTTCTTAACTTGCAAAGCTGTCCTAAAATTTTAACTTTCTAGTAGGTAGATATCTTATGTGTCCAAAAAATACCAGAGTGAAGCTGCCAGCCAGGGGAGCAAGTGTAAGCTAGTGTGTTCTCCCTTCATCTCCGGACCTTGTAATTGGGCCTGACGTTACATGGGGGCCAACAGGAATCGTTGGAAGAGCATGGCCTGGGACACATGGGATGAGATTGTCAAATCGTGTCACATATATCAGAGCTCTTGCCAAGTATAAAGCTTTGCTGAATAATTTCAAGGGTACGGGTCATCAGGAGAGTCAGATGAAGGAAAGAACATTTGGAGACCTCAAGAGTGGCTCCCCAGGTCCTATCTCTCCTCACTAAATACTCAACTCTCACCCAGAATAGTAGGTGAGGATCATGGGGTCCTCTATCACTGCACAGCATTTTGATGATGAAACATCTCCATTTTATACCCCCAGAGAGTTGTACAACTGACGTGATATTCTCCAAGGAGGCCTACCTCATGGACCCTGAGTCCTGTTTACTAGAGGTAGTCTTTACTACCTAGATCATTACCCTTTACTCAGAGGCCCACTAGATGAGGGACCCATACCTGGTCACTAGCCTTCTTTCCATCCCCCTGGGTCGTCCCACCAACAGCAGCAGCCCAGAGAACAGAGTAAAGGGATGGCAGGCCAACTTCCTCCCAGCCACTAAGCAGCTGTGTGACTTCGGGACACTTAGAGTCTCTCTAGTACTTGGTTCCTTCATCTGTAGGAAGAGTTACCTTGGTCTCACGCTTTACGGTTGCCAAAGCATTTTCACACCTGTGAACTTAACGCTCCATAATTACTTCTCATAGTCAACGATGGATACTAATTGCATAAAATATCTACCACCCAAGTAGATCTCAAACAGATCTCCTCTCGTGCCAGCTGTCGGTTCTGAGCCAGCCTCGTCGCTTGCCGGCATTCCCGTGGGGCCTTCCTAACTGGTTTCCCACTGCCTCCTTGCCTCCTCCTCCGCAGGTTTTTCACACAGCTCCCCAGGTAGTCCTCTTAAAAAGTCAATCAAATTATGTCACTCCTACTCCAGTGGCTTTCCTGTGGCTCTTGGAAGAATTGAGAAATTCTTCTCATGGTGCATATGATCTGCCTCTTTCTCCACATTCAGTTTGATTCACTTTGCCTTAGTCACAGAGACCTTTCTGTCTTCAGACAGATACTTCTTTCCTGCCTCAGGGTCTTTCTTTGCATGAGCTCTTACCCAGAATCCTTTTCGTTCTCCCGCCCTCTTCTTCTTCCCCTGCCCATATTTCAGGAGGCTGTCTACAAGACACTTCCCAACCACCCGGTATAAATCAGGGCCCCAATCCTCATCACTGAGTCCCCTTTGTCCTTCTTGCTCTCATTCTATTTTGTGTGATTATTTGTTTATTGCCTCTCTCCTTGAGGGTGTAGTAAATTTCTAGAGAACTCTGTTTTATTCACTAGTTTCCCCTAAACTCTAGCAGAGTACCCAGCACAGAGTAGCTGCTTAAAAGAAAGATTAAGCGGCATGGCCCATGTCAGGCTTTTGACCTGATAGTCACAGAATTTCAAAGCCCTCTAAAACCCCACAAATTGTATCTTGGTTGTTTTGAGCCTCCATCTTTTCCACTCCATCACCCTGAAGGGTCATATGAGAGAAGAAAAGAACCATTGTATCTGCCCCAATGTGATTATGAGTAGGCAACTGAGTACATTTATTTTTTGCAAGGCCACATTAGGAAGTAATTAAGAGGACAGACTCCAGACCCCACCTCACTGGGTCTAGATCTCAGCTCTGCATTTACTAGCTGTGTGACCTTGGACAAGTTACCTAAGCTCTCTGTACTTTAGTTTCCTCCTCTGCAAAATCAGGATGCCTACTTCATAAGGTTGTCATAAGGATTAAAGGAGTGAATATACAGAGAGTATTAAACACATTCTCCGTAGCAGATCATAAGTACGATCCACTACAGGTTTGGAATTATTCTATTTCATTATTTTGAAAAATGATGCATCCATATGATTTTTTTTTTAAGATTTTATTTATTTATTCCTTTAAGAGAGAGAGACAAAGAGCACAAGTCAGGGGAAGAACAGAGGGAGAGGGAGAAGCAGACTCCCAGCTGAGCACAGAGCCCAACGCAACACTACATCTCACTACCCGGAGATCATGCCCTGAGCCGAAATCCAGAGTCGGCTGCTTAACCAACTGAGCCGCCCAGGCACCCCTGATTCTTTTTAATGTAAAATATCCAAAAGTCTATGATTTAAAAAAAAAAATCTCCCTCCTCCATCAACCTCCCAATTTTTTCCAGCCCTCCCCCCAGTTCTTTCCAGAAAAAACTGCACAGTGACCCATTCTGGGGGCTCATTCCAGAGATACTCTGTGTTTCTACAACTGCGGGCGTGCGTGCGTGCGTGCACACACGTGTGTCCTCACCCCCAGGTCCCCAAAATCTAAATTTCTCTGGTGTTTGTCTGGGAGAGTTCGGATCTGGGTAGGGCTTGTTTTCGTTCTTCCTCTTTGGTTGGGGAGGTTATGCTTTGTTTCTGTGAGATAAGAAAGAGTGAATCTGGGTTTGTCTCGGAGTCGGGCCATCAGTGATTTTCCGAAACACCTGGCCCTTGTGGGGCCGTGTGCAATTAAAGTGTTTGTTCCTGCTGTAGCAAGATGTGCCTTCCAAATCCAGCGCCTGCTTTCAAGGTGAAACCTCTCCCTGAAAGACGGGGAGCGCTCTGGTGGTGTGAATCCAAGAGAATGAGGAAAGCCATAATCAGTTCTGGACTTGGGTGATTAGAAAATATGGAAAGCACTTCAATGCTTTAAAATTGCTCCATAGTGTGCGGCCAAGAAAACAGATTGCTTTGGTATTTTTCCCCCAAAATTCACAATCATTTTCCGTTCCAAGAACAGCCCAGAAAAATTAACCCACGGCTCTCAGAAATAGTCATCTCTCTTTTCGTTTGCATCTACTCGCTTGAATTCACAAGTCCTCGTGCCAAACTGTCACCTTTTAACGATACAGAGCCCGCTGGTTACATCAGTGGAGGGCTTGAACGCCGCTGAGGCTTCCCCGTTACACTGAGAGAGACCCCTTGAGGCTCCTGGCATCCACCTCGGTGGGCACTGGTGTCTGGGTCACATAGTCAGTGTTCACAAAGGCAAGTTTTCAGCTTCCTCGGGGACCGTCATCCAGGACGGATGGCTTATGAAAAGACCTTTGTCCCTTGGTCTCATTGGTGCCTCTCTCAGGTTTGTGTCTTCCGTGATCCAGTGACTGAGCTGTTGTCTTAGCTGGCGTCCGTGTATCTGAGCCTGAGTTACAGATCCAGCAGTTACGTATCTATTATTCCGTGTCTATCAGAGCACCCAGGGTGCAGGTGGCTTCAAGGGCCTCTGTATTATTATTGCTCGTGATTTCCTGGATCAGCAAACTGGGCAGGGATTGGCAGGGTGATCTTCTGTTCCCTGTGGAACAGTATCCATGGAGGCTATTTGGTGTTATTCAACTAGTAGATGAGCTGGTTAGAAGGTTCGAAAGGGCCTCACGCTCACATCAGTCACTTTTTTCCTAAAGATTTTATTTATTTGAGAGAGACAGAGAGCATAAGAAAGAGAGAGCACGAGCAGGGGGAGGGGCAGAGGGAGAGGAAGGAGCAGACTCCTCACTGAGCAGGGAGCCCAACGTGGGGCTCAATCCCAGGACCCAGGGATCATGACCTGAGCCGAAGGCAGAAGTTTAACCAACTGAGCTACTCAGGCATTCCACATCTGGCACCTTTGAAGGCACAGCTGGAAAGCTGGGCTCAGCTGGACCCCCCTGAGTCTCCATGTTGTCTCAGGGCTTTTCTACATGGTTGGAAACAGTGGCTCAGGGTTCCACGAGCACATCTTCCAAGAGGCCCAGGGATAAGCAGCAAGGATTCCAGGGACCTGGCCTGGGAAGTCCCCAAATGTCATTTCTGCATGCTACCAATCAAGCAGTCACAGAGGCCAGCCCAGACTCTAGAACAAAACAAGGAGAATCTATCTCTCAATGGAAAGACACCCAAGAACTTGAAACCTTTGATCAAATCCAGTCTGTTTCAAGGACACATCTCACTGACCACTGATTGATTTGTATGTTGACTGGTGTGCTCTAGTCAAACCAAACTGTGGGGAAGGGACAAAGCCACCATCAACCTGCCTTGGATGAAGGTTTAGTTCAAAACAAGATGGGGCAGTTCCCTTCCAAGGGCCACAAAATGAACAGGATATTGTTCATGAAAGAAAAGAATCTGCTTATAGCTGACATAAATGGTTGGAATAAGGAATTTGTTTCTTTCATAAGAAAGCCCTAGAAAGCTGACATTATCATATTGGTGGGGGTGGGGGTATCACAGAATGGCTGTCTGAATTGATCTTTCTAATACCATCAGTGTCTCATATTGATTTTCACATTTTCTCGAAACAAGCCGTTATATCTACCCAGATATACATCTTTATGAATCTAAAATAAGGGTGCTGGCTGTAGGACTTTGGGATTGGATAGCTTCTCCTATCCATTTGTCTAAATGATAATGCCGCTAACTAATATTTGCCGAGTGCTTACCGCGAGCCGGGCCCTCCATGGAGCAGTCTACCTAAGCCATCTCCTGTAACCCTGACATTAGCCCTGCTCTGTCATTCGGAGAAGGACACTGAAGCGTAAAGAGGCCGCCTCCTGCCTCCCCAGGCGATACAGGCAGCCAATAGTAGGGCCACAGTTTGAACTACATCTGCCTGACTCAAAGTCTGTGTGTGTGCTTCTTGGGTTACTGTGCTGCCTCGTGTAATGTCATGTCTGACTCAGCATTCCCTGATGTCATGATATAGACCCCAGCCTAAACAGCAGGCCCTCTGACCCATCCCTGGACCAGTCACACTTGGTTCATAAGATGTGAATTTCCCACATGCCTGTGCAGCAAGGCCAGTCTTGGCCATGGCTCCTCCCATCACAGTCCCACGCCTTGAGAGCCAGCCACTCTTTGGGGGCTGGCTTGCTTTCCTCCCTCAGCTGCTGCCCAAGTTCATGAGTTACTGTTGATCTCCCTGACCAGGACAATATACGTAATACCCTACCCAGGAAAAGGTACCCGTAGCTAAGTCTGCAACTGCAGGAGAGCCCAATGAGTGGGGGATGGAATGGGGAGACCGATGTGAGGACAAGGCATGTGGAAACCATTAGAGTCTGGTTATGTAGCAATGAGGTCAGCCTGTGGTCCAACAGTCAGACTGCCTGGGTTTGAAGCCTGGCTCAGCCTCTTGCTCTGAGACCTCAAGGCAGCTTCTCACCCTCATTGGGCCTCCGTTTTCCCACTTCTAAAATGGGATAATGATAGCACCATCAGCACAAGTTTCTGATTTGTATTTCTCCACCTTTCAGGAGTTTGGTTTCTTCACCTGTAAAAGAGAATGATGGTTCCACTATCAATACAGAAGTGCCCCCAAATCATTACGTCAGTGTTCATTGAGTGTTAGCAGTGACTTTCCAGTTAAAAGTGTGTTCCGTGTCATGTAATAGAATCCAGCTGCAGTGGCTTAATATAAGAGGTTTCTCTAAGGCTTTATTTTTTTTTGGAGAAGTTTTCGGTCTACAACACTATTGAGAGGAAGGAAAAAGATTTCCCGTAGACCACTTACCCCACACACACATGAAAATCCTCCTTCATTATCAACGCCACTCACCAGGATGACAAATTTGCTACCGAGGGTGAACCTACACTGACCTCACAATCCCCCCAAAGTCCTTAGTTCACCTTGCGGTTCCTTCCTGGTGCTGTAGATTCTAAGGGTTTAAGCAAATGTATTATGACATATATCCATCATTATAATATCAAACAGAGTATTTTCTTGCCCTAAAAACTGTCTGTGCTTTGCCTGTTCATGCTTCTCATGCACACACGCGCACACACACACACACACACACACACACACGGCAACTGCTGGTCTTTTTACTGTCTCCATAGTTCTTGCCTTTTCTAGAATATCACAGAGTTCAAATCATACAGTATATTATAGACTTTCCAGGTTGGCCTTAATAACTTTTTAGGGTTTCATTTCTCTGATTTAACCAGAAGCAGTCCAAGCTGGCCTCACAGCTCTTCTCCCTCCAGAGCTTGTTTCTCTCCTCCTCATCCTCAGAGGAAGGCAGCTGCTCCCCTCCAATGCCCACCTACCCCATCTGTATTCTGGGAAGAAGACTGCAGTTGTCTTTTTTTAATCAGAAAAACCTGAGTATTCCCAGAAGCAGACTTCCACTTCTGTAACACAGGTCACTACAGATCTGCGTGACCACCCAGCTTACAAAGAAGCCTCCCCCAACATGGAACTCCATGTAGATCCCAGGAAAGGTCAAATGTGTTCCCCGTATTCTTCCTTTCCCTGGTAACCTTAATCTGGTCTTCTTGGCTCCCTGATTTACAGAAAGGAGAGGTGACCTTTCCTTTCTTTCTCCCTTTTAAAGGGCTCTCTGTTGACCCACAAGTCCAACTTTTGTCCAGTGGCCCTGGATCCTTCTCCAGAAAAGGCATGCCCCCAAACCCACCATCTAAGAAGCCCGGGTGAGATCACTCCCCACCTCTGCTCACCCATCTCACCAACGGCAAAAGCTCTAGTGCAAGTCATGACCCTAAGCCCCCTGGACCCTGGCCTCCCTTCCTTCAGATCAGCCTTCCCCTGTCACTTGACCAGAGAGGCCTTATTCAGTCAGCCTTTGAAAAGTAGCAACACCAAAACAATGGTGATAAATCAGTTTGGGATCTTCCTTGACCCACTTTATTATTTCTCTGTACCACTCACTACCATGAATGTATTTATTTGTTCTTTGCTGTCTATCTCTCCCTGGTATCGCAGATAGGGCAGGACACGGGGCCCAGCACACATATGGACCCCACTGTATAATTGTTGAATGCATTAAATGAGGGCTTGCCTTTATGGTTTTCCTGCTGGAGAGTTCTATGTCTATAGCCGTGTAGACTGTCTTAGCCCATGTCCCGTCAAAGGGCTCTCTTCTGTCGTGACTGACAAAGTCCTCGTCACTTGAGGTCTGTCTCTGTAATAGTGAAGAGCAGTCATTTGTGCCCCCTGCCTCTCACATGACACGGACTTGAGGTAGCTGCTCAGTCAGTATTTGCTGCATGATAGAATAAATCTCCCTCTGGTTCTGCTGGGATTGCTGCAGTGGGAAATGTTTGCTGTCTGTCTCTCGCCTTCTTGGTGAGATCTCCTGTCCCCTTCTTCTGCTTTTCTTTCCCAGCTCTTGGTTCTCCGGTTTTGCTTCCTCTTCTTCCTCTTAACCTACCTTTGGTTCTTTTACTAATTGCATTCGAGGGACGTAATTTTATACAGTCACAGAATTAACCATCACTCCGAAATCCTAAAAATTTTATTGGCTGAGTCTTTGATTCATTTTACTGCATCAAACACCTATAAAATAGCATCTACCCCATCACTGCATGTGAAATTGTGTGTGAGCGGAAATCCCAAAAGA
Organism: Neogale vison; assembly: GCF_020171115.1. Lineage (NCBI taxonomy): Eukaryota > Metazoa > Chordata > Mammalia > Carnivora > Mustelidae > Neogale > Neogale vison. Next base: position 49,174,465 of record NC_058099.1, read on the forward strand.
AGTTCCTCATTCAATCTCCATGGGTTCTAGGATCACCTTCTACAAGTCCAGTAATTTTTTCTTCCTTGTAGAACTTTAAAATTTGATTTACATTTTTTTGTCACAAAAACAGTTTTATTATTAATGGCAAAATCTAACAAAGGAACGCACCTGATACCTTGGCAGTACCAAAGAAATAATACTTGCCCCATGGACTGTCATGGAAAGGAAGGATGATTTCACTGTCGGGCCTGAGGCAGTTTAGAGCAGCAGGTCCCCATGCCTGCTCTGCCATTCCCTTCAGGCTGTTTTTCATGACAAAATCTTCAGAATCCCATAATGAGATGTCTGACCAGACACTGTGCTCCTACCTACCTTATTTGCTGTTAGAAAGACAGACAAATTTTCCCCATTATAAATTCACTTCACGTTACCAGAACCAGCCAACCTATTCACCTTACATCCATTCAGACCGGTTCAGGGAGTGTCCTGGGAGACTGGCTGCTGCCTTCCTGAAGGACAGTTTTGCTCCTTCCTTCCCCCCTCCAGTAGCCTTTTGACAGCCCTGTGCCATCTGTCCCATGCTTTATCAGTCTGGCTCAGGCAGTGGGAGGTGAGCAGGCAGCTTTGGTGACCTGAATTCCAGGACATCTCAATTGTAAAAGCCTCACAAATGAGTAGCAAATACTTTTTTTTTTTTCACCATCTTCCTGCATGGGTTTTCAAACTTATTAAAAAAAAAAAATAGCAGTAGAATCTTTGCTCAAAAGAATTCCCACAGGGGAGAGTAAAAAAAAAAAGATGTTTTGAACTGTTAGAACTGCTAAGGGTTCACTCAGGTCAAATCCTTTTAGCAATGTGCCTGATTCAATAGCCTTCCTCTAGAGGAGTGAAAATCAACATAAAAGCAATAAAAACAGCACCTATAAAATGCAACAAAACCATCAAGTACCCAGCATTAACCCAAAAGAAATGTTTAAGAACTTGATAGCAAAAACAATAAGTAATCGTTTCTGAAGAACATAGAAAACCCAAATAAATGTTGACCTATTATAAAGATATGAGTTCTCCCCAAATTAAACTCTAAATGTGACCCAACCTTAATTGAAATCCTGAAAAAGATAGTTCACGGGACTTCATCACTTGGCTTGTAAATTTATATAGAATAAGTAAGGGGAGCCAAGACACTTTCCATGAAGAAAAACAAAAAGGGAGAATAGGCCCAACAGAGATCAAAATGCAGCTTTGAGATACTCTGGTTGAAGTACTTGGGCAGGAAGGGGGAGAGGCTAGACCCAAGGCAACTGGGGTCTCCCCAGGGGACAATCCCTAAGGAATAGCAATAAGATGTGAGAGCCACTGTCCCATGGAATCTGTTCATTGTTCTAGGTGAGGCACTCTGGGGGATAGGAGAAGGGCTTCTGGAGGCACTAGAGCCATTTATTTGAAGGAAGAAGGCCCTCAATCCTGAAGTGATAAAAGTACACATCACTTGATGACAAGTGTGGATTCATGAACCAAGTGGGGAAGCTATCTTGGGGCACACAGAGTGCGGAGCACAGTGGTGGACAGAATAGGCTCTCAGCGTGGGTGAACATGGTTTGCCAGATCTTGAGGAAGGTCGTTTCAGGGTGTGAGCCTGAGGGCAGGCCCAGCAGGAAAGTACACCTAGAGAGTGAGCTTTGAGTGTGGTTCTCAGAGGAGGTGAGGAGTCTGGGCAGACAGAGAGAATGGCAGTGATTCACGGCATTGGAACTGGCAGAATCAGGGAGATCCCAAACTCTTCTTGTTGACCCAACCACAATGGGGGCTCCTTTGAGAGGAGCAGGCACATATATGGTTCTGTGTCCCCTGAACCAATGTTCTAGCAGTCTCTCCTGTCCAGGGGCACTAGGGAGGCATGTGTGTGTGTGTGTTTGTGTGCGTGTGTGTGTGTGTGTGTGCGCGCGCATGTGTGTCTACCATACCTGTGCATGATTCAAGTGTAGGAAGCAAACGGTCTTACAGTTGGTGAAGAAGGAACACGTGAGAGTGGGATTAATAAGTGTGTCTTGTGGGCCACACCACTGATAGTCCTCTCAGGGGATGCCCTCAACAAGGGCTGTGGGAATTTTTGTGTGTTTCAGGTCTGACTAAACTGAGGTGCAGAGTGACGTTACTTGCTCATAGTCACTTAGCTCATAAGTTTGTCCTCAGAGCCTGAATGCTTTCCACGCTGCCGGGACTCCCATCTCTTGCCACCCATGTCCATCTCTTCTACACAGAGCCAAACATCTTTTTTTCTAAAATCATTCCAATTCCTTAACATATACATTTAGGGTTAACTTGAAGCTGACACTAAGATTAAAAAACGTTCACTTGCTTGCTGGGTTTTCTTTTTTTTCTCACCAAACAGTAGAACTTGTTATTTCCCTAGCTTCTATTTTTAAAAAAACAGCTTCAATATGAGTTTTCATAAGTTGTCATTTGATCCCAGAAGCAAGTCATTTGCAGGCTTATTTCGTTCCAAATTGTGGGGAAGCTGGCCTGGAAAGGCAGTAGTGTAACCTTTCTCTTTATCCCAAGTCATAGATCAGTTTAAATTAGCAAGAAAAATTTTTGCATGCAGCTTCGGCTGCTAAGTGAATAGGTAACAGGAGTGGAAATCTTCACTGGAGAAGAATAAAAGCCCATCCACTGGTCGTGTTTTTAATAAGATGACCGTCGTTTAAATGCCTGGATGGAGGAAGACAAACTATTCATGCCTCTCACAGAGCAAACACAGGGACAATTCAAATAGCTCCTCACTTGGGGGAATGAATACTAAAGCATTACTCTTGGATTTGAACAGCCAAGATGGTTGAAATTGAATCTCTCTTTGGGTTGTAGACGTTATAAATAAGTTTCATTTGGGGCATGAAGGGAATATGAATGGCCTTATTGAAATCAATGATTCTGAGTATGGAAAGGGTTCCCTGTCTCGCTCGCTCTCACTCTCTCTCAAGAAGGTTTGCTTTGTAATGAAGGCCATAAAGGAATGTGGCCAAAAAACTGATTTTGATGGCACTTCCACATAGCCCGAAGAAGGAAAAAGACACACAAGCATCCCTCAACTTACAGCTTCTTCTCTGTGCTCTTGAACTTATCACATACTCAGAAGATGCAGTGAGAACTCCTTCAGAGTGAAGGACTCAGAGTTCCAGAGATAGGAAGCAGTTGTCCCAGGCTTGATGATGTGGAGGACCAAAGGACAGGGGCAACTGCTGAAAACGTGCTTTGATTTTACCGACGACTGCCCCTTCAAAATGTGTGTTGATACATAAATACCATCTGTGATATGAGAGCATTCAAAGGTGTTTTCTTCCAAATGAAACACTAAAGACACCTCTGCTGGTTTCAGGAACAGCAGGGTTTCGCTTCGTGGAGAACTGGCTGGATGACTCGCATTCTGTTAGGAGATGGTTTGCTGTGATAGGAGCCAAAACTCTGCCCAGTTTGACTCTGGTGTCTGGGATGTGAGCTGTGTGCCTTCGCTCACTTCTGATCATGTTGGCAACACACATCCTGGAGCAGCTGTCAGGGTCTGTATCTCTCTGACCCCACGACACCAGATCCCCCAAACCTGACCTCCTTGCCTGGGCCATCACAAAGAATTCCCTCACCCCACACCAAACTGTCCTTTCCAGCCTTTCCAGGTTGTCTAGGGGCTCGACTGAGACTCTGTAACACATGTGCACACATGTGTGCACACACAAATACACGTTCACACACATCAGGAGTCAGGCAAGACTGTGGTTCATAGAAAGCTTATGGGTCTACTTCAGATTGATTTCTTATTTGTGTGGGGATTTGGGTATGTGTTGACTCATTCATGCACAAAACTTGTTCCTATTGCAAGCTGATGTGAGTGGTTGCTCCGTTGGGAAAGATTTTTCTTCACAAGCCCCCACCGTAGATAAGGCTCTGGGGCAACGGTAGCTCGTGCACCTCCCAGACTAGTTAACTTCCTGAAAATCAGTTTAAACGATGTTGCTGCCTCTGAGCTTCCAAAAGCAGCTGTGGAAACCCACATGGCTCCTTCTGGAGTGGTGATTTCTGTCTACGACTTCCCAGGGCAGGGGCACTTAATCCCAGAAAACCGGTATCAAGGGCAGCTTGGCTTCAATGCCATGGATTTTAGACCAGATCAACCCACCTCGCCAAGAGTTAAAAGTCATAGTGAATCAGTATCATTCCAGAAAACTCTTTATGATAAAAATACTCCTCTGCCATTTCTGGAGGGGGGGAAAAAAAAAAACAACCCTATCCAGTGATTCACCTTCCTTTTTATGCAACACATTTCCATTTGTGACGCCATAGGTCATGAGGCATTTCTTTGCAAGAAAAAGTTACAAACTCTTTTTTCACACCTCAGAAGCATACCCCATCTTCTTAATGCTAGTGAGGATTAGAAAATGAGGAGCCGATCCTTGGAGCATAAAGGTAGCATCATGCAATATCCTATCGAGATGGGCTGTCTCTCCCCCACTGGGCACGTCCAGGGGACCTCTTCCCAGCAAACTCATAGGAGGAAGAGCATAGTGTACTTGTTAGACTTGGTGTGAAGCCAACCACCTTGGTCCCCACTCCACCTCGGCCACTTACTTGTTGAATGACCCTGGGCACATTATTTAACTTCTCTCCAGCTTGGCTTCCTCTTTTGTAAAACAGGAAAGATAATAATATCTGTCTCTTAGGCCTATTAAGTATACTGACTACACGGTAGAGCACAGAGAACATTGCCAGTCGCATCATTAGTTCTGTGTAGATATTAGTCAAATAAATTGTTTTCAGCTGTTCTTTTTTTTCTTTCTTTCTTGCAAACATCATATTTTCGGTAACTCAGTAGTAAGTTGTTGAATTATCTTTTCTCTATTTTCCTTTAAAAAGAAGCCTATTTGCTATATGCCAATTTTTTAGATCCCCTTGTACCTATCTAGAACACAACATGAGAACTGTTCTTTTGTCAGTCTGGCCTTTAGTGGAGCAAAAGCTATCCTGAGGTTGCATGGATGTAGTTTATGTGTTTATGAAGTCCCCCCGTCCATTGTACAGTAAGAAGGAAATCGTGTGACATGGTACTTAATTCATTTCCTTCCGGAAGTCCTGTTCCATCTGGGGTTCATAGCTTTCAGATGTTCAGCAGACTAAAAAAAAAAAAAAAAATCCTGTTTCTAACATATTGATAAAAATCTGGAAAAGCAATTACTGTACTAATATTTTCGTCCTACAGAGACATCATTTGGCCACCATTTATACAGATGGCGATTAGAAGGTCTTGCCATGGCTGGCCTCTTCTGACATCATCAGATCTCTAGTTCACTGGCAGGCATTTGTTATTTGATCAAAGTTGTATAATGGACTATTTATGAAACATGTCTTAATCTTCTATCTTCATATCTGAACTCACTTGTAGAGTCCCACATTAAACAACATGGCATTTAAGTAGGAGTAATGATAAATGGATCTACACTTACATGAAATTTAAAGGATTGCATGACAATTCTTTCTACTTTAAATTTGAACCTTTAAGTTCTTCATAATTTGGGGTGATTATTTCTGTTGTGGTAGGGATCCAAGGAGTCAATAAAATGACATTCTCAATAAGACAAAAGCACAGGATATAAAAGTATAAGAATAGTTTTTACTTTTAATTTCCTTCCACATTAACGGCATCAATTTCCTGTCTTTCTCACGGTCTTTTTCCCCCCTTTTTCATTCTATTCTCAAATTCTTTTAACTTCTCAGATCTCTCATCTCTTGTCTTTTATTCCCCCCCCCCCAGATAGCTAGAGTGTTTTGTTTTGTTTTGTTCGTTTCATTGCTTTTCCTCTCTTCCCCTAGGATGCTTTTCTTGTGTGCTTTTCTGATACTGTTTGATGCTCAGTACATCACAGGGTAGAAACTCAGCTGTGCTGACCCAGTGGCTGGGTATAATTTAGCACTGATCCTCTCTGCCTGGCGAATACCACTGCATCCAGCCAGGCTGCAAGATGGGATCCAGGAGAACATCCAAGTTGTTTTGCAGCCAGCATTCAGTAACCATTCTCTGCACCAGTGTTTTTTTCCATCTCCATTTCCAAGTTATCATCGCCATTTTGTCTTCTGCATGCCGGGTACTCCACTGATGGGGCTTGCGCACGACATAAATCCTCCTACTTTTTACAGAGGCAATGGAAAGGGTTCCAAGAGTTGAGGCCACAGACATCTTCCTCCCTGCAGAGATACTGAAAACAGAATAGTTGAAACTGCAGGGTTAGAATACTAAAATGGAAGGAATCATAGGCATCAGTACCAAAGGTAACTAGGTTGAAGAAGTTCAACAGTGCACTATTAAATAGAGATCTAATTCAATCCAGCAGCATTTGAACACCTACAGAGTACCAAGAACTCTGCTGGGTGCTGAAATTAACAAAATGAATAAGATGATTCTTTGCCCTCTAGGGCAGAAAGCAGATAGGTTAGGGTACATTTGATGAGCACACAACAAAAGTATGTACTTGGAACAGACACACAAGAGGACCTGACTCCCACCAGGGATGGGGACCGTTCAGGGATGCTGCCTGCAGGAGGGAGCCTCAGAACTGGGTTCTGAAGGGTCGAATAAACTAAGAGACCTAATAAAAGTCCAACACAGAAAGTGCAGGATTCAGAGCTATCGTATTTTGATTTTGTGTTTTGAAAGCTTACCCTGGAAAGTATGAAAGAGAGGTGAGAGGTGCTGGGAGTAGAAAGCAGGAGGTGAGAAAGATCAGGAATTGACAGTTCAAATAAGACTATGGCAAGAGGGCGCCTGGGTGGCTCAGTGGGTTAAGCCGCTGCCTTCGGCTCAGGTCATGATCTCAGGGTTTTGGGATCGAGTCCCGCATCGGGCTCTCTGCTCAGCAGGGAGCCTGCTTCCTCCTCTCTCTCTCTGCCTGCCTCTCTGCCTATTTGTGATCTCTCTCTCTGTCAAATAAATAAATAAAAAATCTTAAAAAAAAAAAAAAAGACTATGGCAAGAGCCTTGGACTAAGGCAGGGGCAGTGGGAATGGAGCAGAAAAGACGGAATTGAGGATGGTTAGGGCTGGAACTGATAGGGCTTCCTGACTGGTTAGGATGTGGGTGTGGCTTAAGATGTAGAAGCATCAGCACCATCCGGGGCTCCACCCTGTGGATCTTGGTCACATGTAATATAGCCAAGCTCCTACATCTATGAAAGAAAATGGGGGGCCTATCTAGACATACCACCTCCTAAGTCCTTTAAAAAAAAAAAAAAGGAGTCTGGGGGAGGGGGACAGGAAAAGGGAATGGAATGTTTTACCACTTTTAAGACTGAATAATGTATGTGTCAGTATCCTGCACCCCAAATTTGATAAGGCTTCATCAGAAAGCACATTTTGCTTGATTTCATAATCTTTCGATTTCCAAAAATGCAAAAATATGCCCAAGATATTAGAAGATGTCATTAGTGAAAACATTAGTTTCCTAACCCCTTAGCCATACAGAAGAAAAATTTATCAAAAACATGTTTTGGAAACTTGCTGTTAGAAGAGGCCAGACAGGGACACCGGGGTGGCTCAGTGGGTTAAAGCCTCTGCCTTCAGCTCAGGTGATGATCCCAGGATCCTGGGATTGAGCCCCGCATCTGGCTCTCTGCTCAGCAGGGAGTCTGCTTCCTCCTCTCTCTCTCTCTCTCTCTGTCTCTCTCTCTCTCTGCTTGCCTCTCTGCCTACTTGTGATCTCTGTCTGTCAAATAAATAAATAAACAAATCTTAAAAAAAAAAAAAAAAAAGAAGAGGCCAGACAGATTTTCTGAAAATAAGAAATAAATTCCTAATGTTACATGGATGGTACCTGAAACTCTGTGCTCTTTGCTATTCAAACTATAGTCTTTTGCTCTCTTTGACAATATCATTTTCTCTCTGGAGACTGCAGCTGAAAAAGAAGACACTGGAAAAGGTATTAAATATTAAGCCAAAACTCTGAATAGATGCCCACAGAGACAATTATAATAACAGTCAATGGAATAACTAATGTTTATTGAATATTTACTATGTGCCAGACAGTGTTAAGCATTTTATATAAATTAACTCACTTAATTTTCACGTCAACACTGTGAGATAGGAACTTCTATTATAACCATTTTACAGATAAAGACTCTGAAAGTTAGGGCAGTTAAATAATTTGCCTAAGGACATGAGAGAAGCAACTGAGGAAGTCATGTTCAAATCCAGATTCATTGGATCCCAGAACTCACTCTGTTAGCTACTGGACAATACCCACTTTTCTAAGCAGTTGAAGTCCCTTTTGAGCTTTCCTTTTGAAAATCAAAACTTAAAAGATCACTGTATTATCTCTTTCCCTGAGTTGGACATTCTTTAAATGTCCAACATTTAAATGTTAAACAGTATCCATGTACTTGATGTCAGATTATACAAAAGAATATGACATTCATAGACTTCCTTTGGCATGATGTAATTGGTCATTATTTTTGTCATTCTTCTCCTTTTACCTGTTTCTCCTCCAATACAAGCTTGCAAAAAGGATGTTCCGATGCTAGGTCACTTAATTGTGACTCGCTGTGTTAGCCTGGATACTCATCATTTACTGGACTTTGGCGCAATCATAGAACGATGGCTCCCGTTGATGGAGCACTTCCAATGTTCCAGGCATCTAGTGAAGCCCCTTACAACAACACAATAGGGAGTGCTAGAATTAGACCCATTATAGATGAGTAAACAAAGGAGTGCCTAACTACAAAATCACATATCTAAGAAGAATTAAAGTCTGGATTAGAATCCATATCCATTGACTCTAAAACTTAAACCGTGCTGCAAGATCTCCATGTTCTGCATCCTGGTGAGGTGTCTTGATACCAGGTTCACTCTGATTTTGTAAAGATCAGAAGAATGCTATGCATTTGAAGGAAAGCCAATAGATGCCTTAAAACCATAATAATACCTACCATACGTTTAACGAATACTGTGTGTCAGTTATGTGTTAAGTACCTGCAATCCTCACCACACCCCTCAAGACACCTATTATTGTTCCCATTTTACAGAAGGGTAGGAACAGAGTATCAGAGAGGTTAGGTAACATGCCCAAGATCTCAGGGCTAATACCTGGCAGACCCAGTTGTCAAGTCAAGGTCTATAGGGCTCCAGACTACAAATGATACAGCTATTATGCTCTATCATCGATTGCTTTTCTCGATCCCTTTGGGGAGAAAAACATTCTCACAGAGTATTAGTACTTAATCTTATGTTAAGGTTGTTATTGAGATTTTGAATTATATAATTAAAAGGATACCCCTGAAAGCCCAGGAAATCTTTTTTAGCTGCACTGTTTTGGGTGGATTCTTCTGTCTAGGTTGCTCACTGTTTTTCCTCAAAAAATCCTTCCCTGGGGTGCCTGAGTGGCTCAGTGGGTTAAGCCTCTGCCTTCAGCTCAGGTCATGATCTCGGGGTCCTGGGGTCAAGCCCTGCATCGGGCTCTCTGCTCATTGGGGAGCCTGCTTCCCCCCGACCCCTCTCTGCCTACTTGTGATCTCTCTTTCTCTGTCAAATAAATAAATAAAATCTTTAAAAAAATAATAATAATCCTTCTCTTCCCAGAAACCTGCTTTGCTCTGTTCTGTACTCTTTCTGGCCCCCAACCTACCTCAAAAGGAAAACAACAGAACAGCCCATCCAATACCCGTTTTCTTCTTGCTTGATCACCCAGAGCATGTAAATTACAGTGAAATATGGCCTGAGTCAGCTCCTCACAGGACAGAAATCAGTAACCATTGATATTGCTAAGCAACACCACAGAGGAGCAAGGCTGAAAATTAGGTGACAAATTTATAAGAAGTCAGAGTATCTGGGGACTCACTTGGGCATTTCATTATGAACCATCTGGCTGATCCACACGATGACCACACATTATTGTTCGCTGTGTGCCGATGACAATTCACATGTCATTCTACGCCCCCTCCCTCTGCAGTCCTAACTTCCCTCTCAGAACCTTCCACGGGATTTTTCAAAGTCTAGATAGTTCCTTGCAAGATCATTGGGAAATGGTTACACCTAACGGGCAGCCTTCATTCCTTCCCAAAATAAGATTCGAAACAATGCAAAACCAAACCATTCCGTTGGTTTGTGTGAAAGCCGAGCCAGCTGGGCAGGAATACACCTAAGGAGGGAATTAGTCACGGGATCCTGGCAGCTCCATGGGCCTGACATGAGCTCCACCTTGGTGGTCCCAGAGGAGCCCGAGGTGAGAGATTCACTTGGTTCCATGTGAAGCCAGAGATGAGCAGACAGTAGGACCCACACCAGGGAAGTAAATCTGTGCACTTCAAGAGAGACAAGGTAGTGAGCCTGAACCCTTGACCTACTGGAGGATTACCTAGCAAGGACCCCTCCCAGTCCCTATAGCCAAGTTGGTCTCATTTGTTCATTCATTCATCCAACTAATAGTTATAAGAAAGTTAGACCAAGCAACCTGATTTTAAACCAAAGATTATAATTTGATAAGCCAAATATGACCCAGGTGGTATTGTTTGGTTTTTTTGGTTTTTTTTTTTTTTTTTTTCATAGAAAGAGAGAGCAGGAGTGGGGTGGGGGTGGAATCTCAAGCAGACCCCCTACTGAGAATAGACTGACACAGGCTCCATGTCACCACCCTGAGCCAATACCAAGAGTCAGGCACTTAACCGACTGAGCCACCCAGTGCCCCTCCAGATGGTGTTTTTTAATTTGGAATTCATTGCCAACATTTAAAAAGCAAGAGTTTTTGGGTGCCTGGGTGGCTCAGTGGGTTAAGCCTCTGCCTTCGGCTCAGGTCATGATCCTAGGATCCTGGTATCGAGCCCCGCATCAGGCTCTCTGCTCAGCAGGGAGCCTGCTTCCCCCTCTCTCTCTCTGCCTGCTGCTCTGCCTACGTGTGATCTCTGTCAAATAAATAAATAAAGTCTTTTTTTTTAAAAAAAAGAGTTTTCATATAAAAGTTCAGATATCTGGCTTCCCTTGAATTATCAGCAGGTCTGTCAACACTGTACCCACATTTCTTCTTGGAGCTGGGGGTGCGTAGCCCCTGCCCGTTTTGGGGCAGGCACACTGTCCGGGTGTCCACAATCACACGTCTTCCTGTCCTTGTCTCCAGCCCACTCTGCCCACGGCCCTACCTGGTGCCGGTGTTCATTCGTTTTTTGTCCAAATGGCTTCCGTGCCCCCAGACAGTAGACCGGATGCTGGGGAACACTCTGGCTCTGGAAGTGGCCAGGGATGTAACACTGGTGTTTTGTTGGGAGCTGGGGCCCCAGAATGACGTCAGCAGGTGGACATAAACAAGGAAGGACAGAGTGGGAGCGACAGAAATATCAGCAGTGATGAACCAGAATCCAGGTTTGCCAGGCGCCTAAAAAGGAAGAGCATGTCTTGAAGGGGCGAGATTCAGAGGGCATGAAAATCAGGTGATGAATTTCTGAGCGGTCTGTTGGGAAACCCTCCTCAAAACTCCATAGCTGACGGCAGACGACGCCCCAGCTCAGCCCTTTATTTTCATCCGCACGGTTCTTGCCTGACGTCCAAAAGCCTGAGTAAGTGAGAGGTTTTCATCTTGCAGAAGAGAAAGAAGTACAGATTAGCCTGGAAAGGAAGAGTCAGGTGTCAAAGAACTCCGCAGAGCAAAAGCCTCTCTGGTAACCCCTTGCGTGTCACATCTACGTAGGGCCACATGTAGCGTACGGCTGTCCCTGGGCAAGCGTGTCTACATTAGGAGCCTCTTAGGGAGGCTTAGCACGTGAACACCATCCCACACCACCCCCCCCAACAGAATGGTAACAGAAGCTCTGGCAATGAATCAGTACTTTGAAAGCTTCTTCTGAGTGAGAATTTGAAGGTTAAAATATTCCTTTCCTTCTGACTTGAATAGGAAGTGAGGACTCGTGGTTGTTTCCTCGTTTAACCTCAGTCTCTCCAAGATGATTTTTCAGCTAAAAAAGTTACTTGCATTGGCATGAATTTGATATAAAAGAGTAATGACCAAAGAAAGCCCTTTAATGGGAAGTAATTCATTATGGTGGCTCGTGCGTCCTTTTTGAGGTGACGGGAAACCAAAAGCTTCACACTGCTGTATTGGAAGATACATTTAACTCAGAATTCGTGCTTATTCTGATGCAAGTTTTTCACATGAGGCAGAGACAAGAGAGAAAAGGTGAGGCTAGATACGCTGTAAGAAACTTAAAAATTCTATAGATCTGCGAATATAAGTGCTATATTTATATTGGGGAATGGGATGGGACATTACAAATACTAACTGGCAAGCCCCCCGCCCATTCACAACATTTCAATACCAAAAATAAATTCACAAATTAAAAAAATTAAAAAAAAAAACACCTCTGCCTAAAACTGCAACACACGGTTCTGGAAGTTAGTCGGGGCAACCTTTCACTAAACTGAAAGATTTTCTTTAGGCAGTTTTCCTTATGTTTAAGGGAAGAAGTCTCGGTGAGTGATTGCGGGGGTGGGGGGCTGGTGTTACTGACCTGCATGTGGCAAGTATAGACCTTGACACTGGTGCCCACCCACAGAGATAATCAGAGTTTGAATAGGATGCAGCAACCTCCTGCTAGGCTGAGTTCATGTTCATGTTGGACCTTTGGCAGACAGTGAAGAGGGGTACCAGTTACTAAGGATGTCTGCGCTGTCCCCATGCAAAGTACTTTATATGCTCGTCCTCATCTGATCCTCCAACAACCCTCCTGAAAATAGGTATTTATTGTTCTTGTCCCCATTTTATCTTTTTAAAGATTTATTTATTTATTTAATAAATAGTGAGAAGTGGAGTGAGAAGACAGGACATGAGCAGGTGGGAGAGAGGGGGAGGGGGCAGAAGGAAAGGGAGAAAGAATCCTCAAGCAGACTCCCCACTGAGTGGTCCTCCCTCCCAGGACCCTGAGATCATGATCTGAGCCAAAATCAATAGTCAGACACTCAATTGACTGGGCCACCCAGGTGGCCCAGTTCTTGTCCCCATTTTGACTGAAGAAGAGATCGAGGCTCAGAGTGGACCACTCAGCTCATAAGTAGTAGAGCCACTACTTTGAATCAGCCGTCTTATCCAACTCACTCAGAAACATTCTTAACCTTGATAATGACATCATGGTACCTACAGTCAAGAAGCTTCAGGCATCGGTGCGTGCCTTCCTGACTTCAGCTTCTAGGGAAGTTTAACAAACCACAACATCCTAAACTTCACTATCATTTGGGACCTGTGAATCGGTGCACTTGAAGAAACGTGAGGAGAATGTGGTAAGAAGAAAGCACTGTTCTGGGTTCTGCTGGAAGAGATCCAAGAGAAAGAGGGTCTCTGTCTCCAACATGTGGACAGCCTAGTTGGAGAGACAGGCTTGTGTGCAAAATTGGAAGGGAATGTGCCATGCCTAGGTCCCAAATGGAACACTGGTCTTTTTTAGATGGAGGAAGGGTCACGTGCTATCCCAATGGTTGAGGTCCACATTGTGACATTCCCCATAGATCTGAGAGTAGGAGAGGACTGATGAAGACATTTCTTTTCCCTGCCAGCCCCGATGTGGCACAGTAGCCTTTATTGTTGAGCAACAAATATCTATTTAAAACCTTTAAGTAGGGTTGAATTTGCTTTAACAGACCTATGTAGAATACCCAATTCTCTAACTGCTCTGCTCTGTGTCCCATTGGTTCTCCTTTGAGCTTCTCCGTGGTGCTTACGGTAATGAAGCTGCCCCTTACTTATGGCTTAGTAGGTATTATTATTCATCTACTCTTTACCACAGCTTTATGGGATTGGTACAGTTATGCCCCTTGCAGCTAAGGGCAACAAGGCTTAGAGAGGTCAAGGAATTTGCTCAAGGTCACACAACTAATAAGTGGCAGACCATGGATTCAAGCCTACACCTTGGTTTCAAAGCCCATGACCTTAACTTCCATTTGCTACTGAAAAATCATCCTTCCATGGGTTGATATAATCTACTATCTGCACACACCTTCTTGATAGGCCTTAATTTTTATGTCTTCCCCATTGAGTTCAAACTAATACCAATAATGAAGAAGCTCTTTGACTTGAAAAATAAACAAGTAATCATTTGTTTTCCTATCAGCTAACGCTTAAGTAATAAATACTCATTCTCACTGATTTCTCTCTTTCTAGTTTTTGTTCTCATACAATGAACTCAACATTGGTGCTTCTACTGACTTTCTGTTTTATGTATCGGAATTTTGAGGTCCAAAAGGGAAGAAGTCCCTTTTCTCCTGCTCCTGTCTGGGGAGATTTGGTGGAAAGGGGGTTGAGAATACCAGAGGCCTCAAAAGTGGAGTGAGAAAGTCAGTGTCAGAAGGAGAAATCTGTATCCATGCTGTTCTGAAGAAAGGATATCAGGAGCCCAAAACACTAGCTCTTATCCATTGATTCCTTGACTGAAGATAAGACCCTTCCCTTGACTTGCCAATCATGAAGTATGGACAGGAATCAGGAGGCACCTTAAAGCAGGTCATTGTCTTACAAGACCTGGAAAGAAGTGGACAGAGGAATTGACAAAGGCTCTATCCATCCTAGAGATCTGGGAGTGTGGATGCCCGTAGCCTCAACTGTCTGAATAGCGTGGACGCAAGTGTGGTCACCATGACAGGCAACATTCACGATCACCCTGCAGGCTCAACTCCAACACCAGTCCCTGGGTTCTGGAATTTTTTCTGAGGCTGGGTGGCTTTCTTCGAGAAATATTATAGTGAAGAGACACCAGGTGGTACCCAGGGTGATAGTCATTGGTGACCCATCCCTCTCCTGGTCCTAGCTTTCTCTTGCTCAGTTGATATAATGGGTGTTGCTAGTTGGGACTAAGCAGCCCTCTCTTGAACTCCTTCACTTCCTCCCATCCCAAGGAAACTCAGCTTAGATGAGGCCCCACTGGAATCACAATCCAATGATATCATGGTACCTTGGTTAGTCTCTGTGGGGAGTGCACTGACTAAAGGCCATTTCCCCCTGCAGGTGAGTCTTCATTCATGTCACTCAGGCCCTCTCAGGCCACAGTGGCTGAGACCACCCTCCATGAGGCATCCATGGTCTGTGGGACACCAGCCAGCTGTGTGATGTGCTCTGGCGGACGTGTGCGTGGTGTGTTCATGGTGTGTGCATGGTGTGTTCATTCTCGTCACCCATCATACCCCTCTTCCTGCACCCCTTGAGGCCCTGGTTCAGAAATGGGAGCCACCAGCTCTTGGAGATGCACCCCACTGACCCTAGGGTGCTGCCCTGACCACCTGAGAGCATGGGAACCCTGCGCCCAACATCTCACCATCCTGTCGCGGTGTGTGTTAAAGACGATTCTAGCAGGGCGCCTGAGTGGCTCAGTGGGTTAAAGCCTCTGCCTTCGGCTCGGGTTATGATCTCAGGGTCCTGGGATCGAGCCCCGCATCAGGTTCTCTGCTCAACCGGGAGCCTGCTTCCTCCTCTCTCTCTCTCTCTGCCTGCCTCTCTGCCTAATTGTGATCTCTGTCAAGAGAATAAATAAAATCTTTAAAAAAAGAAAACAAAAGGACAATTCTAGCAGGCTGGTTTCCTTCCCAATCTTCTCTGTCTTTGCTTCAGTGAGCAATGAACGTGGTTCCCTTCATCTGCAAACATAACCTTCCCTTGCGCTCCTTCCTCCCTGTGCTTCCAGCTGCTACGTCACCTGTTGTTATTTGGCTTTTCACTACTCTTAATACCTCTCTTGCGCCTTACCTCTCTTCAGCCTTATTTTTGGTGTGTTCCATTCAGTTCTTATCCCTCTGTCCCATTCAACCAAGGAAGCAGCTAAGAAACAGTCTGGATGTTGCCACAGCAGCCACCAGTATGTGTGACCCTTGTCAGACGTGGACGGTTCCAATTTCGACTGCGTAAAAATAAAACAATTGAAGAATGTATTTGTATTTCTTTATACCTGATTCCCCAAGAGATAGGGGTAAAAAATAAGCAGATGTTTGACAGTTTGTAATTGATCCATGAAAACAGGTGTGTGTCTATGGAGAAGGTGCGTCTAAAAAGACAGATCTAGAAGGATTGCTGTGGTCTATCTTTCCTGCACAGAATATGGTTTTCACCCTACTCTGCAAACCCAGAGCCACCCACATTCTGTTTTCCGAGCAAATAGTTGAGAATACCAGCTGCTTAGGCTGAGTAGGGGAAGAGCACAGGCTACAGAAAAATTAGTTGCCTGATATAATTCGTGAACTTGCTATAAGATTTCACATACGTGCACACACACGTGTGCGTACCTACATTATGTGTAAAGCCACCATGAACATGTGTTTAATATTTATAAAGGTATTTAGATCATTTAAGAATTCCAAGCTTGTACAATGTCTTATGTATAATAGACTACAGTTCTTAAAATACCCAGAAAAAAATTACATTCCACTGAAGGAAATCCCCAGAAGTCGTTAAAAAGACTTTCTTGTTATTTACATAAAATTCAATTTCTTATTGAAGTACTTGTACTTTTTGTCATGTATCTAACAAAACCAGAGTGGGCAGGTTTTTGCAGAAAGATAAGGGTGAGGTGATTTTTTTCTCCTTGAGGCATAATTTTGCATTGGGGTGTTAAAATAGCTTGAGCAAAATTTTAGGCGAAAGGGAAAAAATACATATATAATGTATGCACACACATTATATACATAACATATTTAGAATGTATACTATAAATAAAAGAGAAGAATATTTATTATTGTCCTTAAAGCTAGATCCCTCATCTTGCACCCAAAACCCATCAATTATTAGTTGGTTCCTATGTGGATTTTCACTGGCTTCCCAAGTTAATGAGCCAGGAAGGCATTCTACACAATCACAGGGGTATCTCTCGAGTCTAATTAGTTTCTTGAGGTTTATAGAGAGAATGTTCTTATGATCAGGAAAAATATTTTTAACCCGCTCACCATGTCACTTGAAACAATCTGGAATTTTCAGATGAACAGGAATAAAAGTTTCTATTTTAGAACTGAAATAAAAAAAACAGACATGGTGCATGCCGGCCCCTTCTCCTCCCCAACCCCAGCTAACTCAGCCCAACTGCGCTCTCTGCCTGTGGGGGTCCGCGACCTCGGAGCCCTTTGGCGATCCCTGCACTTGGAGGCGCTGCTGGTAGCCTCCCGCCCCGCCCCCACCCCACCATCCGCCATCCACGGAGCAGCAGGCAACACCTCAGTCTGGGAGCGTCGCTCTGTCACCTGCCCTGAGCCAGGGGGCTTCCCTCTTCCTTCCAGAGCACTCTGCACATTTTGCAGCTCTTCTCAGCAGGCTGTACTCGTGGCATTCACTGTGTTCTGTCTAAAATAGGAGCTAGAAGTGAAAGGGAAGTTTAGCATTTTGGGTTTTGCATTTTGGGTTTTCCCAAGCAACCTCCTTAATCTCTAGGAAGTGGTTCTGTTGGAGAGGACCCGAGGAATGAAGTTTGGGGCCGGCCAGCTGCCTGGCCAGGGATGCCAGGCTGCAAGCCCCAGGGGGCCCAGACATTGTCCTTGTTCTACCTTTTCACTTAAAGCATCACCTCTCTACAAATGACAGGGCCAGCCTCAATCCGGTGTGAAGTTCTCTTGCCAAGCGCTCTGTTTCATCAGATGTTAAAATAACCGTGTCCTCTTCTGTCATGCAGGGCACATCCTACCCCCGGGAGAATAATATATTTTAAGTGATTTCTGAAAATGGGCCGTGAAAGCTGTCTGCCACATGGGCCCATGTTTGCACATCTCTATATAGTTACGATTGCGGAATTTGACAGTATAACTCTGAATCTGATTAATTAAGAATGTGTAAAAACAAAGTTCTTGCATTACAGCTCGTTCCTTATCTTTGTGTCTTTTACTGTGATGTTGTAGAACTTGGATCATATGGAAAACTAAAATATTATGACACAATGACTGAAGAAGGTAAGAATGATTTTAGAATTGTATGCATTGGCTTTTTTTTTTTTTTTCATTTATGGTGTCTGGTGCTTGCCCATTTTGTTTTTTCATCTTCTTTTCCTCTTTGCATGACTTCAGTGACATTGTGTGATTTCTTATTCTTTCCACATTTTCGTCTAGTTTTTGCCATCATGTTTATTTGGGATTGGAGACGTGCAATACCATGGGTAATCATGTTATTCCATTCAGATGATCCAAACCATCTCAATTGTGTAACACACTCAGAGAAATGGTGTCAGCAACGTAAGCACAAGCACACACCCACTGGGTCAGCATTATTTCCCACACATGCTCACAACACCACACAGAAACACACTCAATCAACACTCTTTTAATAAGCCCTGCATTTCCGAGGGGGTGGGTATTCCCATCTATCCAAAGAAGTAAGTGAACCAAAGAAACTCCTCCACCCAAAACCAGCTGGAGACCTGTTTCCGATGCAGAGGACTGTGGGGTCCTGTCTTCAGCTCCCACAGTCCCTGTGCCCTTGTCCAAGTGCATTACTCTGAGAAGCCAGGGCCCGGGTTCTGGCCCATGGACCTGAATTTACCGGGAGTTCACACTCTGTGAGACCGAGCATACCATTTCAACCATTTCCCCCTGAGTTGTAAATAAAGCCTGGCAGAGATTTATTTTAAAATGAATTTACTAGTGAAATCCAGGCACTATCCCACAGTACTGTCTTGACCCAGTGAAAATCACTTCTCTTGAAATAAGTTCACCATGGAACAGCGATTTGAAAATCCTACTTTCTTGTGAAGGCAGTTCTCCAATTGCCCCAGCCCCCCATTTCACCCTACACGTACCTCCACCTTATGAATAAGAAACAATATTTGGAAGTTATAAAAACATTTGGGGCTTCCATGTGATTTTTACACTAGATTCTGACAAGTAATCCAAAGGTAGCCTAGAAGGAGAATCAGCTAATTTTGTCTTTCAACATGAGAGAAACTCCCAAAGGCGTTGCATATCCTGTTTTCAGCTTCTAGTATTTCTAAGTTGCCTTAGCTTGCCAAAGATCTCCTAGTTGCTTTGCTTCCAAGAAGTGAACATCTGACAAGCCTTGGTAAAAGAAAGCCCCTTCCTTCTCCGCCTCACCCCACGACTCTAGCTCCAGCACAACAACTAGGATATACTCTCCGTTAACCACTGTGATGGTTTCTAAAGCAGCAGGCCATGATGGGGATCTCAGACTGGACCCTCTTATGGCCCAGGACCCTCCCAAGAACCTGGGGAACTGAGAGTCCCAGAGACGGAAAGCTACCGTGAGAATGAGCATCCTACCACCAAGAGGCTAGAAAGAGCAATTCAGAACTTAAAGGCAGGTTCTTGTCCCAGCTCTCATTTTTTATTCCGTGTCTTCAGACCCCCTCCGAGTTTTATGGATGGTTGGTTGAGAAGCTAAAGCTTTGGGACTCGCTGACTCTAGAGTTTGAAGGCATCCCTGGGCATCCGGCTAGTCCCCAGCCTCTGTTTTGTGGCTCAGGATCAGGGGAAGGTGGGTCTGTTAGCTTCCTCCCAACCTGTCATGACTCCACTTTCTTTTCTGACTCCCTCCTGTCCTCTGCCTCCCACCCTTACCTTCCCATTGTCAGGGGGGCTTCTGCCTCCCTGTTGCCTTCAACACCCCATCTACCCCTGGCTCTGCTCCTTTCTTGCCTCCCTCCACATCCATCTGAGCAAAGGTTGCCACTCTCTTTTTCAGCCCCTCTAAGCCAGACGGTTCAAGATCACACAAAGACACACAAATGTCACTTGCAATCCGATGAGTCTACGTGGTAACAACTGGGCGTTCTAGGCAGGAGCACAAAGTCAGAATCACGTGTGGAAGGAAGATCATGGCTGCCCCTTAGCAAGGCCAGGAAATTGTGTTTAGGAGTCCCCCGAGGGCACCCTGTCACATTTCTTATACTTCCCTCTCCTCTCCCTTCTTGCCTATCCCTATGTGTTCCGTTCCTAGCTGAACATTCATCCATTGAGGAATAATAGCGAGTCACAGCGAAGGCAGCATTTTTAAATTTTAAATCATGGTTACTCGCAGAAAAGATACTTTGGAACTGGAAGTCTTCCTCTAGCCACATCAGTTCCCACCCTCCAGCAGCCGCCTCCATGACAGGCCAGGCCCGGTTTATTCCTAACTCTGGGATTCTGCCTAAAAGGCTCAAAGCCAGGCCACAGCCACAGGTGACTTCTTCAAACCCTCGAGGGCCCCTCCCCTCCCACCGAAAATCATGACTGGAGCCTCTTCCATCATACAACTGAAAGAAGTGTCCTACAGATAAAGATATTCAGGGCCATAACCGTGGGCTAGCTGGCCTTCAGGAAATCCCTGCTCCGTGTTAAGCATCTCTTTCCACTGTTTTCAAGATGCAACTAGCTCTTGAGCAGGGTTTTATTTTAATTGCCCAGAAAACTAGTCAACCTTTTTCACCCTTTCCAGAAAATTCTCTGGATGGGATGTGAAGTCAGCTAATTTAAATGAAGCCCTGTTTTTTGTTTTTTGTTTTTTTCCTTTTCCGCTCAAGTGGAGCAAATGGATAGATGGATTCTCTAGGCCACCCTCTCTTAAGAGGAATTGAGTGATGATTTCCTAAATAGAATTGTCCTGCACATATTCAGCTCGTGATTTTAAGCCCCTGCTATCTGCAAGTTATTTTGCCAGGTGGTCTAGGGAAATATGAGATTAAAAGCTGAGCAATTTGCCCCCACAGAACTTAAAGACAGGGAGAGAAATAAAACACAGGAACCACTGAGTCACCAAGAAGGAAGTGGTGAGTCCCATAGGTATTTGGAGGATCACAGGCTACACAGAAAGAGGAAGGATGGCCTTCAACCAGAGGGGAAGACTAGTAGAGAAAGTGAACTGGGCCCCAAGGACCAGTCAATATTGGGTGTACTGGGGAAGGAGGAGTGGAAGTTCTGACCTCAAGGCTGAAAAAGGTATCAAAGAATGGGCATACACCAACCTTCACTGGGTGCCTCCCACCTGCCAGGGGCAGTGCTGCGGGCTTTGTATATTGTATGTCATTTAATCCTTACAGTGACCACACAAGGTGGATTTTATTGAAGATAAGGAAGCCAAAGCCCAAAGATGTATTATATTAGATGAGGAAACCAAGACTCAGAAAAGCGAAGCATTTAGCTGTGGGACTAGGTGTGGTAAGTGGTGACTTGGAACCTGAACTAAGGACTGTGGCAGGCCCAAGCTCTAACCTCTTGGCCCTAGTGTGGTTTGCTGTACCAGGTGGCTGTGAGAAGCTAGACAGTTCAAGTTGGTGTCAGTATAGGGAGTGGGAAGAAATGCTTGATAGAGACCAGTCATAGGAAAGGTTTAAACCACAGACTTAGAATGAGGGCATCATAGAGTGAATGACAAGGAGTTCCTGATTAAAACATGCCTCTCCTTGAACACTCCACCATTAAAAAAATTATTTTAATAAAACAATATATTCATCCTCAGACACTGGATAAAATCATGACAATTTTACAAAATGGGTCCTTGATCTCAGAACCCTTTCCTTCTCTCCCTCCCTCCCTTATATTCAGGTGCCTTAGGATCTAAACTGGAACAGCTCCCCTGGGCCAGACCCAACCCCCTTCCACACCCCAAGCTAATCAGAATCTTCCTCACTCCTTCATTCAATCATTAATGCACTTACTCAACGATTCTTAGTATGTACCAGGCACTAGACTGGGTGCAGAGCTAATTAAAGACAACCCTTCTCCTAAAGAATTCACGCTGTAGTGGGGGATACAGGCCAAGAGAAGAGTGTTGTGATAGACAGACCAAGGTGTAGAGGGAGCCCAGCCAAAGGCATCATGTTCAGCCTTGAGAAATGAGGGCAGGCTTTTCAGAGAAATGATGTCTCCATTGCCTCATTCCTGCATCTCAGGATGACAACAGTCTTACCAGCCACCAGATACTAATGTGTTCACTTGATAGTGATGGAGCACCCTCTCTGATTGACACATATTGCTAGACTTGCTAGATTAGTAAGCCTTACTCCTCCCAAGGACTGTATTTCCTTCTATTTAACAAGATATTTCCAGGGATGTGAACAAATTACTCTAGAAGTGGTATTTTGATGACCTCAGATCCCTCTACATGGGTGGCCATCCTCTTATCTCCTCAGGCAATAAAACTGCATATTCTTGGAAGGGTGATTTTTTATTTTACTTAAAGCTAATAACCCATAGTTTGTTTCTCATCTGCAAATACCCAAATTACATACCATTCTCATTCTGGAATAGCCTCAATAAATGGAACTTGACTTCCTTACTAAAATTACTCTAAATGAAAATGTAGAAAGCTTGTTCAAAAGAAAACAAACTTATGTGACAGAACAGATGAACTGAAAAGAGAAAAGACCTTTCCACCAATCACATTATATAGAAATACGAATTTTTACTCTTCGGAAATAAGCATTCATAGAGATGTATCAATGGGTAGGTAGACAGAAGTCCTGACTAAAATTTTACAAAGAAGCAGTGTATGGGGAAATCTACCTGTAGTATACTGTCCTAAACTCATTGCCATCTACGAATAGCCATTTCCATGAAAAATAATTTCTCTATCATTTAAAAAGTCTTTGTTCATTTGCATAAGGAAAAAGATATTAAAAGTTGTTGCAATGTGAAGGGCAAAAATTACAGTGACCTTTTCCTTAATGAAATTAAGGGTACTGCTCATGGCAACCAAGAGACCCTTTACCAAGCTGAGAAACTAATGTCTCACCTGAATCATGGGGTCCTAAATTAGGCATGCGGCTGAGTTTTGAAAGCCCCCATTATCTCAAAGAAACAAAAGCACCTTAAGGTCACATAGTCTAGCCAGTCATTTGATGTTCTTAATTGCAAAGAAATAGTTCAGTTCGTTTTTCAAGGAGAAATTGAATTTTGAAATGCCATTTAACAGTGTTTTCCACTGCCCAAGATGTAGCCTCTGAAAATGTAGTCCAGCCACAGGTCTTTGGTGTTTTCTCTGGCCTTCTCATTATATTTTAATCCTTGCCTAAACGGATAAGACTGTGTTATATACACTCGTATATCAGACTGGATAGGTTCAGCTATATATAGTAGAAAATCCAAATTAACAGTGGCTTTGGTCAGACGGATGTTAATTCCTCTCTCAAATATAGCAGTCCAGAGGCAGGCTGTGCCTGGCAGATAGGGAAGCTCTACAATAATCCAAGCCTCAGGCTTCTTCCATCTTCTGCTCCGTAATCCTAACATATGACTTTCAACCTCAGGGTACCTCATGGTCCAAGATGGCTGCTGCTAGAGCTCCAGCCATTACACCTATATTCCAGGAAGGAGGAAGAGCCAACATGATTTTCCCCAGCCATTTTGTCTTCTTTTTAAGGAGACTCCCCTTTAGACCCTCCCAGTAAAACTGCCCACAACTCAGTTACATGTCTACACCTGGTTTCAAGGAAGCCTGGAAATATTTTATTAAACCAGGTGATTTGCTGTCCCAAATAATTTAGGTATTCTATCATTTAAAAGAGGAAAGGGAATTGATATCAGATAGGCAACATGCATTCTTTCCACAAAAGAAAATTATCATTTTTGTATAATTGTATGTTGATGGGGAGGATGGAGAACAGAGCAAGCTCTAGAAGCGTTGTTGAGAACTCATGTAAAATCTGAGATGCCTATGAGACATCCAAATGGAGATGTGGGGGGAAGTAGTGGAAATGGAGTCTGGATCTTGGGAGAAAGGTCAAAGCTGTGGATGCAGATTTGCGAATCATACTATAGTTGTTCTTTACAGCCACAGAACTGGTAAGAATACCTAATTAATCAATAGGGAAGAGGAGGTCAAGGTTGATCTCGGGGACTCCAAAGTTTAGAGTCTGGGAAGAAGGGGGACACCAGCAAAGAAGACTGGGTTGGGCAGAAACCCAGGAGAGAATTGCATCCCAGAATCCAAGGAATTCAAGAAGGCAATGAAAAGGTGATAGCCTCAGTGAATTGACCAATGAAATCAGAGAATTGTTGTAGCACAAAGGTGAGAGTGGGGAACACAAAATTAGATGCTTCAGATCGGGAGTTTGGAAGTGGGGTGGTTATTGCCAATGATGAAGTTTAGGGTCGAGCAGTAAGATCAGAGGAATAAGGTGAGCTGGAGGGAAGAGAAGCTGGAGGTGACCAGGTTAGGGTGGTGAGGAGCCAAGCGTTGCAGGGCTTACCGATAAAGTCACCAAGGCTGGTGACAGCAGCCATTGTGTA
This sequence comes from Neogale vison, assembly GCF_020171115.1. NCBI lineage: Eukaryota > Metazoa > Chordata > Mammalia > Carnivora > Mustelidae > Neogale > Neogale vison. The sequence continues at coordinate 49,198,639 of NC_058099.1, forward strand.
AGTCAATAGTGAATTGCACTCTGATCGCTTCAGGAATGAGGGAGGGGGATGAGGAAGTCAGCTGCAATGGAGGCGCTACTGGTGGCTTACGCTTCGAAGGAGGGAGGAGAAGTGGTCTAGAAGTAGTGAGGAAGGAGGGTGGAATGTGGAGCATTTGGAGAGACAAGCAGCTGCCCCTTTCAAGGGCCATGACAGACCTTCAGGAAACAGCCAAATTTCAGTTGAAAGAGAAACGCAAAGAGAGTATTCAGAGCAGAGGTGAAGGACGTGGAGACAGGCTTACTGGTGGCAGAGGTGGGAGACTGAGTCAGGTCAGGCATTTTCACACAGAGATGAGGGCGGGTCTGGACATTGTTAGATGCCCCAGAGGCTCTGCTGAGTTAAACAGGGCTGTGGGATGGCATGGGAACAACTTACCAATGTGCTAGAAGTTCTAAGTTGGGATTGGCTCCTCGGACAGTTTGCAGTGATAAAGTAGGGTCTATCTTTCCAGGAGAAGGGAGCTATGGGGGACCCCTTAAGTCAAGATGGGGATGAGGAAGGTTAAGGAAGGAGCCCTCCTCAATTCGGAGAGAGAGGGTTCCGCCCACCACGGGAAGACCTTTCCTAAGGACAGGGCCAATGATGCAGTGAGCTGCCGCAAAAGGCAGTGAGGCACCCTCTGCTGGAGAAGCCAAGGAAACCTCCATCAGAAGAGTGTTCAGATAATGGACACCCTGATGCCCCTTCCAGTCCCATGTCCGAGATTCTGTCCTGGTGCCTTTTACAAAATGTGATGGCAGACATTGGTTTCGAGTCTACTTTTAAGATTAAATCTTTTGAAAACTTGATCCTCCATCTCGGTTAAGCTGCTACCAGGACAGTGGGTAGGTAGGCTCCTGGGACACAGCTTCTGAAATAGAAGGCCTGTGTATTCTTTGATCCAGTTCAGAGATAAACTGTTGATTAATGTGGCTACATTTATAGCAAATAGGACATTACATTGTTTCTGTGAAATAGACCTTTAAAAGAGAACAGCTATCTTCCCTTGTAGTTGCGGATATGAACCTTTAGCACAGTAGAGAGTATAACTGCAAAGTAATTTTAATTATCCCTTTTTATGATAAAAACATTACATGCACACAGAGGTAAAAAGCAAACACTACATAAGGAAAGGCAAAAAAAAGGGAGTTTTCCTTTTACTCCAGATTCCACTCATCCCTTAGAGTTAACTACTCTTACTGGTTTTCTAACATAGGCTCTTTTCTTCTATATGCTGCTCTCTCTACCTGGCTTTTGGTTATCACCATAGAGTGGAGACCTTTCCATATCAGCACTGCCCTCATTCCTTTTGGTAGCTGCGTAGTATTCCGCTGCTTGGCTCTTCCATGGTAGGTTCATTCCATCAGTCCCCTATTGATGGACATTCACAATATTTCCATTTTTTGTTGATTTATCCAGTTATTAGAACATGACATGAGCATCTTCTTTTTTTTTTTTAAAGATTTTATTTATTTATTTACTTCAGAGAGAGATCACAAGTAGGCAGAGAGAGAGGAAGGGAAGCAGGCTCCCCGCTGAGCAGAGAGCCCGACGCGGGACTCGATCCCAGGACCCTGAGATCATGACCCGAGCCGAAGGCAGCGGCCCAACACACTGAGCCACCCAGGCGTGCTCGCTTCGGCAGCACATATACTAAAATTGGAACGATACAGAGAAGATTAGCATGGCCCCTGCGCATCTTCTTTGCCCATAGAGCAAACTCTACTGAGCAGGGAATGTATACATACAAAATAAGTCCCTAGAAATAGAAATACCAGATGAAAACATAAACACATTTCAAATTGTGAAAGATAATGCCCAGTTGTCCTCCAGAGCGATTGCACCAGTCTGACCACCAACAGTGAATGAGAGACCCTCCACTGAATTTAACTAAGTCCTTTGAACACTGATTCATAGCTGACTTCCGTACAAAGCAGATCAGCGTTCGTATTATAACTACCTTCTACTTTACTTGTTGTAGAAACCCAAATTTTTTTATTTTTTTTTACCCAAGGTGAGCTAAAGCCAGGGTACGGTCACAGTGGAAGTCTTTCCTCTGTAAATTACATGACAAGGCTATTCCTCCCGCACAGAATATCCAATTTCCACCGCAGCATGTGCCCTTCTTACCACAGGGCTGTTGACAGCCCTGAGGATGTCTGAGAAGTACACTGCAAGTTAACTTTCTTCCTTCCGGTTACCAAAGTGGGGAGCCCCCGTTGTGCACAGACACCATTTCCAATACCATGTTATGTTTCATTCATTCCAAGTTTATGGTTTAACTCATTCAGTCCAACTTTTCATAACCAGAGGATTTTTCGAGGCACTTGGCCAGATACTCTCTGCAAGGCTGAGCCTTACCCCCTCCCTCCCAAAAATGTACTGACTCACCAGTTATTAACCACATTACTTTTTTAGAGATGTATTCTTGCAAGTATCTCCCTGGGGCTGGATCTTAGGAAGACAGCAGCCTAGTGAATGTGTGTAATCAGACTAAACAGCTAGTAACCGTTATCAGATCTGTCAGAAAGACCAAACCAGCTGTGTGGGTCTTCCTGAAAACCAGGACCAAGGAAGTCTAATTAGAATACATCCGGTTTTTCAAACTTCATTGCATCTTATTTTCATGGTCTAAACTGTTGAGCAGTAAAAGCAGAAAGATTGGACCTGGCAAGTAAAGGCAGATTTTGCCACATTGCATATGTAGAAGGTGTTAAGTTGCAGCAGAAGGCAAATTGTGGATGCTGCTTTTTGTCTATTTCTGACATCCCTAGAGCTGCAAAGGTTAAGCTGCCTTCGTTAGTCAAACTCAAATATTATTATTATAAGTTAATGATATAATTTCCCACCCCCATGAAGCTTTCTCTTAAAAAAAAAAAAGTGGGAATCGGTAATACCAGGAGGCTGGCATGTTCAATTAAGCATGGTAAGTTTCTCTTTTGATTAAATCTGAAATGAACTGAATCATCTCATTTTAGTCATGGACCACTAAGCCCTCAGGAGCAGTTAGTTAAGAACACTCAGCATGTGTCAGCACTTCTGTTGCAAACCAATGCTTCCAAATGAAATTACAGGCACCAGTTTACAATGTAACATCGAGGATTCAAGAAACTAGGAAGTAGGAAGTCAAAGTAATTGACAATTCTCAGACACATGAAATCCAAGTGACGGGAGATGATAAACGTACATGATCTAGGGGCTGCTTCTGAATGAATGTCAGCCAAACCTAAAGTCAAAATAAATAATCGGGTAATATCTAGGCTCCTTGTGAGAAAGAACTGTTGAAGTTCGGTTTTTTATATACAAGTCAGAGTAACCATTCAATACACATTTAATGTACCCGCCTCTTTGTCAGGTGCTGTGAGCAAATCAAAACCTTGCCCAAATCATCCATTCATGTCACAATCTTGGGTGCAGAGACGCACCCAAGATAGCGGCTTTGAAAAGTGACTCCCGAAGAGATCTTTTGCACGCCTCAGGTGGCAGTGGGGCTGGATGTTGGTGAGTCTTGAGATCTGAGGCCTGCCCTAGTAAAGTGATTTTTTTAGTCATTTATCTCTTAGATATCCGCAGGGTGCTAAGGATGGGAACAAGAGGAAGACATTCAAACCTTCCATCCGGCAACCCCTACCCAGCTCAGAACTCCAAAGCTGAGATCAGAGAAACCCCTCTGAGAATTGTGTGTGTGAGAGCCATTTGTATCTCTGTCTCTGAGACAGAAATTTACAGAAAATTAAGTTCCTAAAATAATAAAGCAGGTGACCTAAAATGATAGAGAACATTAGCTTTCCAGCAGTGTCAACCTCGGCTAAGGTCAGCAAATTGGCTCTTTTCCCGAAACACTGTATTCTGCCAGTGATCCCCGCTACAAGCTTTTCAGTTTGTAAAATTCCAATTTTGCCTGAACTTAGTTCGATTATATATATTTTTTAAGAGCTTCAAAATAGAGAAATATTAACTGTAAACACTATTAGACTTTAGAGGCTTAATCACCCCATTAACCTAGAATGCCGGGTGAGTTTTGTACACTGTTCTTCTGGTCCTTCTTTGTTTCTCCGCCCCCAGAAGGAACATAAACAATGAATAGATTTTCATATAGCAAGCACTGTAAGTGCCACACGCACACACACACACACACTCCCTTTGTCATTTGTACTAAGGTTGTTACATTCATAAACATTTACAAAGGACCAACCTAAGAAGTAGGCACTGGTGAGTGGATGAGAAATGGCATCCCTATCCTTGAGGGGCCCACGGTTTGCTGGAGAGAGGTCAGTAAAATGCCTCCAAGGGTCTGTGATAACAGGTATGGTAGGACGGGTATGAGAGGTGCCTTGCCAGTCCAGGAAAGGGACTCAAGGAAAGCTTCCTGAAAGATGAGGTGCTTTAAATCATTCTTAAAAAGGAGTAAGACAAGCAAATAACAAGTGTGGGGCATTCCAAGCCACGAGAAGCATAACTTAAAAACTGGGAGACCAGCTAAGAGATTGTAATCAATATCCAGGCAGGAAATGTTGGACCTAAGGTGTTCAAAGGTAGACTCAGAAGGAGCTGGCAACTCATTGAGCTTGGGGCATGAGAGGGATCTCTAAGAAGGCTGGAAAACACTGAGAGTGAGAAAATCACCAACAGAAAATGCAAGGAGATGGGCGCATTCCCAGGAAGAAGGTGATGTGTGGGAATGGGGAGCAGGCTGAGCTTAACTGTTGGAGGGACTTTCTGAGTGAAGTGTTCAGAAGTCCTTTGGATAAGAGGATCAGAGCCAGAAATCTGATTTGGAAATCACTGATATTCAGGTGGAGGTCCGCCGGATTCTTTGGAAGAATGTGGGGGATAAGGGGGAGGGAGCCTGGGGAATAGTAGCTCAAGGCTCACTCACAGGAGTCCTGGAAAATCAGATTGGACTTCGAGGACAGGGCTGAAGAATATCAGATGCACTGAGAGACCCAGTCATGTGGAGGCAAAGAGGGGCCCAGGGCGGGTTCAGTGGAGCAATGCTGCCAAAGGCCTGATGCAGAGTGAAGAAGTGAACAAAAGAGCCCTCAGGGTTCCCAACAAAGCACCAGCATAGGCTGACCTTTCTAGAGGCTTGGCTGTGGAGGGCAGGCGAGAGAGGGCAGTGCCAGACTCTTGACTCAATTACTCTAAAGTCAAGAGAAAGGTTCCCGGGGGAGAGCCTTAACCAGGACTGTATGCTGAAGGAAAAGGAAGGACTGGAGATTGACCACGAGTGAGTAGGCAAACTCCCTGCAGGGGCAAGAAATTGGAATAAAGGGCAAAGTATCAACCTGTGAGATATCAACTTTTGAAAAGCACTGGAAGTCTTCCAAAATATTTATGAAAGTACTCCACATTTCCAATGAGAAGGTGACCCTGACCAGTGACAGGGACGTGATACAGAATCAATTCACATGCGGACAGATCCACTCTTTACGGGTGATCCTAAAGGTCATTCTTATAGAAAATTATTTTTTAAAGCCTTAATAAGGAAATCTGGCCGCTTCATTTCATTCTGTGATGACCACCAGTTGAGATACAATTATGTATATATTCTCATTAATTACAGAAACTAGTCTTCTGATTATGTCTATACAAATACAATTAAATTAGGTTGATTACCTTTATTATATGGTTCATTTACAGAATATTGACTGAAGACATTTTACAAAATATTACAGTACTGGTTTAATTTCCATTAATATCAATGTCGTCATAATTGGTTTACACGATGCTTCTCAAAAATCAGAAAAAAATAATTTAGAGATTGTTCTTCAAAAATAAGTATAAGAATAAGTAAACTATGTTCTTGGGATTTTTTTCTTAAGGCAAAAATTTTTGCAACGTTTTGCTTTTAAGAATAAAAATCAGGGGGCACCTACCTGGCTCAGTCAGTAGAGTATGCAACTCTTGATCTCAGGATTGTGAGTTCAAGTCCCATTTGGGGCATAGAGCTTACTTAAAACAACAACAACAAAACAATAAAAGTCAGGCCAGATCCTATTAGATGAATAAGCTGCCCCATGAGGACAGTTTATAGAATGAAGAGGGGTTTATTCCTTCAAGCTGCTAAGTGGTATCTTGTATCTTGGAACCTTCACTCTTCTGTGAGTTTCCATACCCTTCAGAGAAGGCCCCCACCATCATGAATCTTAAGTCCTTGTTTTTTGTCTCTCTGTCTCTCGGCTGTGACTCTATAGGGCACCAGCTAGATAGATCGTGTTCACTAAACACTGCCTGATACCCAGCACAGGTTTGGTTAATATTTGCAGAGTGGAAGATTGTTTGTGATTTGCACCCACTTGAAAGCAAAGCTCACACTTCCAAAGAGAGTTGACTTAGGGAGAACTTCACTGGAATTCAGTGGGTGCCCATGTGCCAAGCACTATGCTAAGATGCTTGTTGAGGAACACAAGATGACGAGAGAAGGTCTGTGCCCCCAGAGAAGCCTGCTGTCTGAGGAAAAGCAGACATGTGGGCAGCAAACTGGAATCAGGGCTGTGATGAGGTATAATCAAGGTGCCATTAGTGATGGATTTCCACTTGGGAAAGAGGGGTATGGGTATAATTTGAGAAACCTTCAGGTTGGGCCTTCAGTTAGGCCTTGATGAGAAGTAGCTTACTAAAGAGGGAGGAGCCAAAGCCCTGATTTCCCTTCTCTGCCCTCTGTGCTCTCTGCACCTCCTCTGTGTCACAAAGGCCCCTCTCACCACCCATCTTGTTTGTCCCCACCATATGCAGAATGGGGATGACTGACATGCTCCTGTCTCCCATCTCTGAGCTGTGAACACCTAGCCACCCCATTCTCTCCTATTTACCTCAGAAGTTCCTGGGATTCCACAGGTAGACTCGGCTCCATTGGGGCCTTGGGTTTGGGTAGACGTGAAAGGATTTACTTTGGTCGTTAGCCACCAAGAAGCCTACTAAGGAGTGACTGCCTCATCTACATGCCTGGAAACCCAAACACAAGGATTTATCAAGCCCTACAGGGCTCTGAAGACAACACAGAGAACAAGACCCATGGAAATCCCTTCTTTCACAGAGCTTAGCTGCTAACGGAGAGCAACAGATAATCAAGACTAATGATGATGCAGTATATCAGATGGTGGTGAAGGTTAGAGAAAACAAGCTGGGAATAGGAAATACGGGAGAGAGAGGGGCTGCAATTTTAAATAGGCTCCTCAGAGAAGCCTCAGTGAGAAGGTAACATTTGAACAAATACTCGAAGGAGCTGAGAGAGTAAACCATGGATCTCTAGGGAAAGAATATTCCAGGTAGAGGGACCAGTCAATGCCATGGCTCTGAGGTGGACAACAAGGGGACCAGAATGGCTGGAGCAGAGTGAGCTCAGAGACAGGGAAAGATGAGACAGGGCAGCCTAAGTGGCTAACCCCACCCCCCTTACAGATCCTTGTAATGACCTTGACTTTCCCTTTGACCTGGGGACCCACTGCAGGATTTTGCCCAGAGGAGTGACAGGATCTGATTGATCACTAAGGATACTGGCATGAGACCAGCCTGGGAGACAGAGAGGTCAAGGTGGGAAGGGAGACTGGGGAGTAGACCAGCAGGATGGTTGCTGGGCCTGGGAGGGGAGGAAAGAAAGGGGTCAGCTTCTGAAATATTTTGGAGGTGGAGGTACCAAGTTAGCTGATGGATAGCACGTGGGCTGTGAGGGAAAGAGAGGAACCCAAGCTGACCCCATGGGCTGTGTTTGCTTATGACCACATCCATTTCATTGTAAGCCTTCTCATTGTTGATGGCCCCTCTGACTTGAGTCTCTGCTTCCAGGAAAAAAAAAAAAAAGGCAATGAATAAACAGGAGGAACTGCTGCACTTTTGCTTTTTAAGCTACCTGCCAAGTCCTAGACTTCAAAGACGGAGACAGGAAAGGCAAAACTGAAAACACAAAAATAGATTTAAAAACACTATGCTTAAATTTTCCCTTCTGTTTCATTTTTTCTTTTCTTCTCCCAAGCCAAGTTCTGTTCACTGAGGTGTGTGCCCCTTTGCATCTATGTGCCTCTTTTGTCCCTTTGCGGCATCGCTGAGCCTTGGAAAGTTCTGCAGCAGCCAGGAGTTCATCTGATCACCGACCCAAAGCATCCCTTTGTAACACTGCCTGTTACAGGAAGGAAGAGAGGAAGGAATTTCCAGGGACTCTTTTAATTAATTAACAGCAGAGCAGAAACAAAATTCATTCCCCTTGCGTGGACAGACCCTCTGAAGGTTATTTTCCTGTGCCACTCGGGGCTTCTCTTTTATGTCTGGGGGATAGGGTCGAGGATTTTGATTTCTGATTGTTTTTCGAAATTTGTTCTTAGTGCCACGAGATCTTTATGCTTCCATCTCTTATTCCGCTCCTCCCTCCCACCCCCTACACACATGCTCCCCTGAGGACACTCAGCAGCCATTCTTTTGGAAATTTCAGAACAAGCTCAACTATATTAAAACCTGTACTAGGTTTTGACGTAGGTGCCTCACGATTTGAGCAGAGTTTGCTATTTCTGAGATTTTAAGTATACAAATATCCGTCGCTATTTAAAAATACAACACTTTAAGTCTTCGCATCACAACAGAGTATTTTTTTTTCTAAGGTTGCCTTAAAACATGTTAAAAATCACTCCTTCCCTCGCTTTGAAAAGTGCCCAAAAATGTCTTCATCCTCTATCCCCAGGCACAGAGCTACAGTCGTCTCTGAAATCTGTCCCTGTGTGAAAGCTAAGAATGCCAACGTGCCGTCCATGCCTAAAATAGTCTATGGATGCAGCCCCTTTCCGGCCAAGGTCTCCCACACCTGAGGCTGCTGGACATCCATTCTGTTGTGAAAATCAATCTTTTTATTTTCAGCACTTCGTGGGAAGGATGTCCTGAGCATTTAATGTATGTCAGAGCATGTGCATCAACCTGATGCCGATTAACCCATTGAGCCGTCCAGCAGCTGTGTGAGAAAGGCAATCCCTGCTTTAAAATTCTGAGCCTGAGACACAGAGGAGTCAAAACCCCTCACACATCAGGAAGTGCTTTGGAGCGCACCGATCAGGGCACAGAAGTAATTCCTTCGTGAACTCGGTCGTCCCGGTGTTGGGGGAAAGCTGCTCACCATCTCTCCATTTTCAGATCACAAAGGGATCGATATTGAAAACACAGAATGGCAGCTCTATCACCGTGACCTCTCAATTTCAGGAAGAGGCAAAATGATCCTTTTCCTAATCAGTTTAGGAACTGATTTTGGAGGACTCCCTGGAACCCGAACACCGGTCCCACTAGGCTTAAACCATTGGTTCAGGGTACAGCTAATTCTCCAGGCTGGCATGTTGGGGTTGAGAAGGAAGAGAAGATGCCAACGATTTTCCTAAGGCAACTCGGGGCCATGTCACCATTGCCCCTGTGTTTTTTGTTAGTTTGTTTTTCTTTTTCCTTTTGTTTACAGACTTCTTCCAATGCCAGCCATTATGATAAGCCCCTTGCACACATTTTCTCCCTAAGCTTTGCATTTAACTCATGTGGCTGCCATTGGAATCCCTGTCCAACAGATGCAAACCCGAAGCTCAGGAATATTGAGGAACTTTCCAAAACTCACCCAGCAGTCAGTGAAAGGGACAGGGCTTAAACCCAAATCTACCTGTCCAAAATTTAAGTCACGTCCAAAATTTAACCACAATACTGTGCTCTCCCCAAAACACTTGTAACCTAGCTGGTATTCTCCCCAGTTTCTGGCATCGGGCTTGCCCAGGTCCTGAAGGTACCTTGTCTTCCTACCACGAGGCACAGAGGGTCACTTTGGGAATCACGGGTTCTGTGCTGGCTTCTGTCCTGGGGACCTCAAGCCTACTCTTGTCTGCTTAGCCATCCTCATGATTTTTCTCAGGAGGCGCCCTGTGGCGGTCCCTGGGGTGTCCGTTGGGCTGAAAGGAACATGCCTTACTTTGTCAGGCTCTGCCCCACCACAGTCGAGAACCCCACCTGAGTGCTGAATTCTGAAGGTGGCATTTCCATTACTGCTTTTCTAGAAACTCCGCTTTAAGAGAAAAATCCTTTCAGGCTGCAGAGGAATGAAGAACGGTAATCAGGTCATGCTAACTGGGACTAAGGTTGAATCAAAGAAGTGGAAGAAGTGAGGGAAAGGAGAGGTCCTGGCCAGCCTCCCCAACTTTCCTGGCTGCCCCTAGGGCTAAACCTCAAGAGAAAGCAAAGAGAGCCAACCCCTCCCACCTTTCAGCAGCTTAGAAAATCTCAAGTGTTGCTGCAGCGGGAAAAATAGTGACACGCTACCTGGAAAGTGCTCGCTGACCTGTGAAGATGTTTGAGAACCTACGAAATCCCAAGTCTAGAATCTTTTCCTACCCTACACTCCCAGGCTTCCTTCAGAGGATTTGGGGAAGCTAGCCCATGAGGGGCAGGACCCTTCCATGCTTTGGGGTGCCTTTTATGATAATTTCCTTCTAGTCTACAGCTGAACAACACTCCTGTTCACCCCACACAGTAGGGAATCCGCTGTTTCCTGTCAAGTATGTTCTCTGCCGTGATTCCTGACTTGGGGGCATTCCTTAGATTGGGTTGTTTCAGGTTGTTTCTACAGGCTTATTTGTCTCATCTTCTGAACGCTTTCCTGCTTTATTGTCATTTTTTTGTAATTGTTAAATGGCAATTACTGATCATCTTCATTCACAGAGCTATAGACGTTTTTGAGTTCGAACAGTGACCCTGAGACCACTGAAGAGCTTCACTGCTAGAAGCTCCATATTCCGTGTTTCAGAACTTCTTTCTCCATCTTCTGGGCTTTTTAGCAAATGAAGGAGGACCTCTTGGAGGTATCTTCCACGAGCAGTCCCCCTCTTCGGGCTTATGGCTGCAGAGTATGGAGAAGCAGATAAGACTAGGTTTGGCAGCGAGGAGAGAGCCTGGTGTTCACGCTGCCAACCTCCAGGCAGTCCTGCCTGCCTCCTCCTTCCTTGAACCCCTTTTTCTCTTCATTTTCTGTCCTTTCTTAGTCCCTTTCACCTCCACCTCCTCTTCATCCCCAGCCTTTCTCTTCTTTCCCCTTTTCTTCCCAGAGTTTCCCTCAGAAATTAGATAAAAACAGCTGAATTCGAAATACCTTCCAGCATGGAGACTCTAACGCTGACCTTCTGCCTCCCTCAGGGACAGACATCGTGCCTGTCGCCTCATCCTTCTTTCTCACTCCTCGTGAAGCCCAAGCCACGTGCCGACCTCCTTGGCTCTGTGTTACGTTTCCTTTCCTGTTTCCTTCAAGAGGGTGCGCTCTGAGGCACGTTTGTCCCTTTCACCAAGGCGCTGTCATCCTAGATGCCGCCTTTGTGGTAGCAAGGTGTCTGGGCTTGGGACTCACGGAGCTTGGAAGCAGAAAGGGCTCCATCTGGTGTCACCTTCACCATTGGAATCAGCTGGTCCCACTCTGGCTTCCAACTCCTGTCACCCCCGCCCAGTCACATAAGTCACCCCTGGGGCAGCACCCCGTGACTTCCACCTGAGAGGAGGGGAGGCTCAGCAGATGCCAACCTGGCCTGTCCCATCCTAGGAAAAGAGACCCTCTCGAGAGAAATATCTGGGTTTGGGTGTAGTTTGGTTCAGTTTGGGTCTAACTAGAAAAGTAAAATGAGCTCCCCCCCCCCGTGAGTATGCTGCTAGAGAATTCAGCCTACACAAAAGCCTGTGGAGAAAATTGTAGAAGTTGTGATACCCTGAAGGGACTCAGACCATCTGAATCTAGGCAAGACCAGTCTGTTTAAAATGAGACTCCTTGGGACGCCTGGGTGGTGCAGTTGGTTGGACGACTGCCTCCGGCTCAGGGCGTGATCCTGGAGTCCCGGGATCGAGTCCCACATCAGGCTCCCAGCTCCATGGGGAGTCTGCTTCGCTCTCTGACCTTCTCCTCGCTCATGCTCTCTCTCACTGTCTCTCTCTCTCAAATAAATAAATAAAATCTTTAAAAAAAATAAAAAATAAAAAAAATAAAAATAAATAAATAAATAAATAAAATGAGACTCCTTGTACCTTGAATGTTCTGGTGGGGGGGAGGGGCGAGGCGGCAGGAGGAGGGGATCAAGGATTAAAAGAGAAAGCAAAACGGGCTACGTTTTACTAATTTCTGCATTTTTGCATGCTTTTTTTTTTTCCTGTGCCTGTTGCATGCATTTAACCATTAATTATGTCAGTAATGGAAAAGACATTGTTTTACTTGTGGCATAGCTGTTTGAAATGATGATTTTGAGAACTTGGAGTATTTTTCCAGCACCTTTCCCTAAGCGGCTCATCGCTGACAGACTTTATTGGCTGCGCTCAGTTGATCGTTCTTTGCCCTAAACCCCCAGGTGGAAGCAGTTGCCTCCTTGATGCTTTAATTGCAGCTGACTCAGCTAATTCAGAAAGCTGGGATGGATCCTCCCAGCTTGTTTAGAAATTTCAAAGTTGATTAAGATAGATGTTTGAAACCAAAGTCAACTCGAAGGCCCCCTGGACTTGGCTTTCCGAGGATGAAAGCCAGTTCTGGGATGGACATTTAAGGGCTGTGTCTTCATCGCAGCTCTGTGTCTTTGGACCTGTTTTGGGTCTCAGCAGGAGGGGGAGTTTTAGGGATGACCGGTGCCTTCGTTTATTTTGTAAGCCAGCGGGAGGGAGGGTAGAGGTCCAAGTCCAACCGTCCATCTATGGTCTGGCTGCTTGAGATTCTCAACAGAGATTTGGGCTAAAGTAATCCACAAAGGTAAGAGCGGGACACGGGGCCTTTGGGTTGAGCATGCAGTTGTGGAAGCCACAGGCCTGTTGAGCAGGTGCTTCGCCATTTTCCGCGAGCCCCTCTCTTTATCTTCCTCCTCATTGTGTCTCCTTTCCACTGCTTTCTCTTGCTTCAGGGAGGTTCAGAGAAAAGGCTTCTATTCTCCACAAGATTGCCAAGAAGAAATGCCAGGTGGATGAGAACGAGAGGCAGAACGGGGCCACCAACCACGTGGGTAAGTACAGAGAAACTGGTATCCTGTGACTTTCCCGGAGCACACGGAGGGGAGCAGGGAGGCAGGGCCCAGCGTGGGCCCCCTGGACTTGGTGCGGACCCCCAACTCTGCAACGCAGCCCATTCCTGGGTGTCCGCAAGAGCCCATTTCCCCTGGGAGGTACAGGGCGTAAATGTACCCACTCTGTCACCTACTCTAGGGGAACCCCAAGAAGAGAAAAATGATTCTCTCAGGAACCCAAAGTAAAACCAGCTTCTACCCAGGCATTTTCCTTGAAGAGTAAAAAAATCACTTTTCAAATATCCCACAGAAAGAAGACACACAGACACCTCTCATTTAATGTTTCACAAAAGGTGCGAGTATCATTTCTGAGATTCTCGCCTGGTAAGCAGATACTTACCCGTTATACTTGGGACATGGTCCATGCCACACCCACTAAGGTAGCAGCCGGTTCACTTAGTCACTCCTAAACTGAGTGAAGGTTTCCCTTCAAGGCAACACCACCTCTCCTCTCTTCATGAATTCAGCAATAGCAGTCCAGGTCTCTTTGGGCTGACTTTTTCTGAGTTCCTGTGTGAACCAGATCGTGACATTCAGACATCTTATTTTAACTTGGAACATGATGTTCCTCCTGTCTGCAACTATAATTTAACTCACTAATTCTAAATTCAGACTAAATTTAACCTAATCTGGATCTCTGCTACAAACGATGCTATTGCCCAAGAAACTGCAATGATCTGCAGACAAAATGCTACAGGGTTGCCCTCAAACTACAGGACATTCCTAAGGAAGAGTCTATGCCTCGGGGCACCTGGGTGGCTCAGTCAGTTAAAGCCTCTGCCTTTGGCTCAGCTCATGATCTCAGGGTCCTGGGATGGAGCCCTGCAGTGGGCCCTCTGTTCAGCAGCAAGTCTGCGTTTCCCTCTCCCTCCGTGATTACTTTCACTCTCTCTAAAATAAATAATATTTTAAAAGGAGAAGAAGAAGAGTTTCTGCCTCTCCTTTTGGCCTGACTTCTGGCTCCTGTAAGATCTTTGGCCAAGAAACAGTCAAAATTCTGTTGGGCATGAAAAGAAAGACTTGAGGGAAATAAGCGCAAGTGTTATATATTGTACGCAGGCTCTATTTCTTCTCCTCTGTTCATGTCTGTTCTCAAACATCTTAATTCCACTTTGGGACCTGATCATCCCTTTTGGTAGGGTCAGGCTTGGCCATCGTGGGCTGACCTCAATGTTGTCTCACTTCAGCTAACAGACACCCCAAAACCCAGTTTTAACATTTCCCCAGGTACTTGGTGTTTGGTATTTTTCATAACTGGACCAAGAATATTAGGGTGAGCCGGCAGAGCTCCACACTGCAGAACATCACATACATAACAGTGTCACTATTAAAAACATGGAAAGATAAAAGAAATTTGAGCTTCTGTGGCTTTTTATATTTTAATATATTTATGCCTCTGTATTCTACATTTAAATACATGAATAAACAGAAACCTTTCCCTATGATTTCCAAAAGGTGGCCACTTCAAGTCCAATCGTTTTTATGTAACTCTCAAAATACTTTTCCAGTGCTACCAATGTGTTGTCCTTCAGAAGTCACTAGAAACAAACATTCTGCACTCTGTGAGCGGCCCGATACCACTCCTATCTTATACTGAGGAGCATGACAACACTCCCGGCAACCGTGACGTTGACCCTTACGGCTTCATTGTCTCCTGAAATCCTAAATTTCCCCAGCACAGTCAGAAGGCCTAAGCACCTTTCTATTTCGCTCCCACTGAAGTCGTGGCAGGCCGTGGTGGTGCTGATCCCTGATCCCGGAAGTGCTCCTCTCAGCCCCCGGAAGAAATCTACTAGTGCCGGGCAGATAGGGCAGATACTGTAATCATGATCGGGAGAGTTTGTTGCTTGCTTGCTCTGTGCCAGCTCTGCGCCAAGTGCTTTGTCTGCATGTTGTTATTTCATCATCCGCAGGGATACCCTTTCATTGCTGTATTGTTGTTAGCAGTATTAGCTCCTCCTCCCAGGTTCACAAGTGAGGAAGCTGAATCTCAGAGTTCAAGTACTTGCTCGGCGTCCCGCAGCATAAGCAATAGAACCGGAGTAAAGAGCCCAGGCTGGTCTGTGATGCCCAGTGTCAGAGAGTCCCAGGGCTTCACCAGGACCCTGGAGGCACTTCTCAACTCCCAGAGGAAGACTGGAATCTGTACCTGCTGACCTGTGGCTCGTGCCAGGCAGACGTTACCTCTCACTTAGGAGTGACAGAGATTTCCCTCTGTTTCTCATTCACCTTCCCCTCGCCTTGCTTGTGATAGGATGCCCAGGTATAGGATGGGCTGAATAGCATTCTCCAGGCATTGAGAAGGCCAGGCTCTTGAGCCTGCCCCTGCCACCCAGATACAGGCAGGGATGTATACTCAACGAGCCTAGAGAATTAGAGCTGGAAGCAGTGGGCCCTAAGGTCAACCAGTTGCACCCCCTCATTTTACAGATAACGTTCCTAAACCCAAAGAAAGGAGATTTGCCTAAAGTCCCAGCCTAATAATGGTGGAGCAAAGCCTTGGACCCAAGGCTCCTGGGTCCCTAGCCAATAAATATCCTTTCTAGAATGTCATATGAAAGAAAAGATCTTACAGTAAACTATATATATATATCCCCAAGGGGGATGGTCCGATGGTCCTGGGTATAAATATTAGTGTGTAGATTGAGTATGGTTTTGGTGAAAAAAAAAAAAAATCTGTGTTCATGTTCTCGAATGGTTACTTGGTGACGTGCCTAATGTAGAAAATGCCAGCCATGGGAGCTGAAAGGGGGCTCAAGATACAAGGCTGGACTGAGAGAGCCAGAGAGCTATTGAAGAGAGGAGGAGGACTGAAAACACCAGAAGGTACTGGGGAGAATGGTAAAAAGTCCTTTGCCATTTGGCGCCACCCCAGCCCTGGGTCTTACCACCACCCCTCAGAGACCACTGTCTTCTCTGGCCCAGCATTTCAGGACATTCCTTCCCATATGGCTCTTACCACCACTGACTCCATCTGCTTTCTCTGTGTGTGTCTATGTTGTACCACAGAAAAAATCGAGCTCCCAAACAGCACAAGCACAGAGGTTGAAATGACACCGTCCAGCGATGCTTCGGAACCCGTACAAAACGGAAATCTGTCCCACACCGTTGAAGCTGCGGACGCCCAGGTACGGCTCTCTCCCCTTGCTCTTGATGTCCTAGCACCAGCGGCGCGGACCTTCCATTCTCCTCGGAGGCGCACGCTCCCGGGCAGGGCAGACTCTGGGCAGAGCTGGTTCTCTTTGTGTCTGTGGCTCAGTACGGGCAAAGGGCGCCACGTGCATCAAGCTCTTTGAGCACTGAATGAATTCACACATTCACTCTGAGAGCTGCTGCCTCTCAGAGTGAGATCGGTGGCCTCGTGCATATAATCCAGAGATCAAAATGCAGATCCCTGGGCTGTACTCCAGACCTGATGAAGCAGCATCTTGGGGTAACGGCATCCAGGTATCAACCTTTTAAACTTGCCTCCCGGGGATTCTTCGTAAATGATGACTGTTCAGTGCCTGTCGCGGTCTGATCCTTTCTCTGTGTCTTTAAGATCAAGTAACCAAGGAACTACAGCTAGTCACACCTTGGTTAACCCCTCTTTGCCTTCCCTGTCTCTGCAATTGAAATTAAACCGTACTCTAGCTGGTTCTGCCCTCCAGTGGTGCAACCGATAGCTGCTTGGCCTAATAGAATACTCAACCTTCTATGTGCTCTGCGCCGTGGATTTGGTACTGGCACTTTGCATATATTGCCTTTAAACCTCACAGCTGAAGGTGGAGGCCTTTACTTTCTGCATTTTAGAGGTGAGGAAGCAAAAGCAGGACAAGATGAAGGGCTTCATCAGGATTACCTATCCTGATGTTAGCGGAGCTGAGATTCAGTCCCTGGTCCATCTAAATAGAGTGCCAGGACTCTTGTCACCACACGGCACTGCCTCTGGACCACAGCTGCTCCCAAAAGGAAGCAGAATCCCCAAAAGGAGGTGATGCTTGCCACGGTTCTGGATCTCCACTACACCAAGTGTATCAGGATATCTTAGGTATGGAGGCCCAACTCACATTTTCATCAGGCACCCTCGGTCCGCATTTCTCAAACTCGAATGCGCTTGCAAAGCTCCTGGGGGATCCTGTTAAAATTCAGAATCAGATATGTCTTGTCTGGAGTGGGTCCCAGAGTCTGCAAAGCCCCCAGATGGTTCTGGCACTGCTGGTCTAAGGACCTCACTTGGAATAGCACGGCTGTAAAGTTCATGGCCTACTTCTCTAGACAGAATTTTCCCGATAAGCCGAAAAGTTACACTGTGCCCACAAATAGAAGCCAGACTACGACAAATCTATTCCGGCGCTCTCTCCTCCTTTATGCCAGGATACACTCTCAATGGAGCCTGCTCTTCTATGGGGAAAGCATGCTAATTATTGTCCATTGCCCTTATCCCCTAAAAGAATAGGCAAGGAAAGTCTCTTTGCTTGAAGGAAAGGGTAAAGATGTTGAGCACCTTTTTTTTGTACCTGTTGGTCATTTGTAGGTCTTCTTTGGAAAAATATCTATTCAGGTCCTTTGCCCATTTTTTAATCTGGTTATTTATTTATTTTGCTTCTGCGTTGTAGGGGTTCCTTATATAATTTGGATATTAGCACCTTACCAGATATATGGCTTGGCAAATACTTTCTCTCATTCCATAGACTGCCTTTCTTCTTGTTGATGGCTTCCTATGCTGTGCTTTCACAAAATAGTTATCTACACCAAATGACTGTGTAGTGCACCTTAAATAGATATGATCTGTATTAGTCCATTATACTTCAATGACGCTGGAAAAGGCATAACGAAAGGAAATGATAAAGAAAGGGAGCTCCTTCTGCCCTATCTCCTCTGCCTTCTAGGCTCTCTCCCTTCTGCCCAGAGCCCTGCGGTCCCTTTGCATTAGCTCAAGGGTAAGCTGGCAGAGCAGCTTATGTCCCCGTGGATAAGCAGCATGTGGCAGCAGGAGGCGGGACCCAAGGACATCTGGCTGCCCTTGGGGATGGCACAGTCACAGGTGTGCGGAGGGCAGCGTCCTCATCGTGCCTCTCCATCTGGCTGGCAGAGGGACAGCTGTGCCCCCCAACAAGAGAATGCCTTGCTGCAGGGGAGGGAGAGAGCCCCGCCTGACCCCTCCCTGAGCAGAGCTGTGCCCCGAGCTATCACATCGGGGAACAGCACAGATTTGTGCACCACCTCAAGGGCAAACAGATCTCCAAAGAGCCACCAGTGCTGGCCACAGGACAGCCTACTGGAGGCTGGCAGGTCCACCCAGAGTGAGTTACCTAATCTCACTTCAGTGTCCCCATTGACAAATTAGAGATACTAACGGTGCCGGCCTCGTTTGGGTTATTGGGAGAGTTGCATTAAAACACATGGGAAGGGGCGCCTGGGTGGCTCAGAGGGTTAAAGCCTCTGCCTTCGGCTCAGGTCATGATCTCAGGGTCCTGGGATCGAGCCCCGCATCAGACTCTCTGCTCGCAGGAGTCTGCTTCCCTCTCTCTCTCTTCCTGCCTTCCTCTCTGCCCACTTCTGGTCTCTATCTGTCAAATAAATAAATAAAATCTTAAAAAAAAAAAATGGGAAGCACTTAGCACAGAGCTAAATGCTGCAGTTTATATTATTGTGTGCCCACACTTACCGTATACATCCCAGCCAAGGTGTTCCTGCTCGTTTGGGTAAAATAAAAATGTAATACATATAGGTAGAGAAGCTGCAGATGAACACACACACACACACACACACAGATGAATATATATACTCATACAAATTTGTGTGTGTGTGTGTGTGTGTGGTGTCTAAGGGTAGTCAGGATATAATAAGTAAATAAGTAAACTTTTGTGGTAAGTAAGTAATTATAGCCCAGCGTGACTGTAGCTCTGTGCAAAGTGCTGTGGGAGCCTGCCTGAGGAAGAGAAAATATAAATATTTATATAAATATAAATATAAAATATATTTTCTCCCAAGAGAAAATATAAAAGCGTCATGGAAGAGGTAACATTTGACTGGGTGTTGATGGGTGAGTAGGAGTTCGTTGCTTAGAGAAGGAAATGACAAGTGCAAATGTGTAAAACCTTAAGAGGGAAGTTCGTGTTTAGTGATGAGTGAGAAGGCCAGTGGACCTGGAGACCAGAGCAGAAAGTGAGGAGGGAGGAAAGATGCACTAGGAAAGGTAAATGGGGCTGAAACTCTTCAACTGTTCAATCAGAAAAATTTTAAGTGTTCATTTAGTACGTGTCAGGCACCATGCTGGGCACTAGAGATACCCACACATTCCAGCAGACCAGAGAACTGGCAAATACAAGATATAGATGACCACAAGGGCCAACAAGAAAGTTCAGCATGGTGGTGTGGTGAGGACTATTGGAGGGCTCCTGTAAGTTGGGAGCTATGGGGAGGCCTCACTAAGGAAGTAGCATTTGAACTGAGGCTGAACTCCAAGGAGGGAGCCAAGGAAAGAGCACCTACCCAGGCAGAAATGGATTAGGCTTGCTCAAGGAACAGAAAAGTCAGTGTGACTTATGGGTAGGGACCAGAGGGAGGGAGGATGGTGACAATGAGGTGGGACAGGAGGGTCAAGCAGAGCTGCCTCACCTTGTAGACCATGATAAAGAATTTCACTTCCTTCTAGGGTCACAATAAGCTACTGGAGGTTCCCATCTGTGATCTGCCCCTCTACAAAGATCCCTAGGCCTATGCTGCCACGTGGAGAGTGAATTTGGGGCAAGAGGGTTGTATACCAATAGTGGGGCAAAGGGGTCACTGCAGGAGTTGAGGCTAAGAGCTGATGGTGGCATGGACTAGTGCAGTAGACATGAAGGAGCGTTGTGGATCGTGAAGGGCATTGTAGGCTCCACCAAGCACCCTGGACTTTACCCTGCCGCGAATGGGGAGCCACAGAGGTTTAAAGGAAGCCCTGTCAGTGTCATAAGAGAGGAGCATAGTGCTTTCAAGTTGCTCAAAAGGGGCCAGAGTGAGGGAAGACTAGATACAGGGTGGCAAGGGAAGAGCCTCCCAGTTCAAGGTTCAGCTAACAATGATCCGTGGCTAAATCTGGGCTCTAGCCTGTTTTAATTCAACCCGTGAGACAAGAATGTTTTTACATTTTTAAAGGTTTAAAAAAAAAAAACAGTAGCAGCATATGTGACAGAGACCATATGGACCACAAAGCCTAAAATATTTACTATCTGGCCCTTTACAGGAAAAGTTTGCCCACCCCTAGACCATCTGCAGTCTTAAAAAAGAGAGAGAGAGAGAGAAAGAAAGAAAAAGAATGAGGAATTTCTTCATGTATTGATATGGAACGATCTTCAATATATGTTCAATGAAAAAGGCTCCTGCCAAATTGTACCCAGTCTAGGATATTTGTATGAGGGGAGAAAACAGAGGGAAATAACATATGTATTTGCTTGGGATGCTACCGATAAAAGTGGCTGTGCTCACTACCTCCTGAACCAGGGCCTGGGTGATGGAGAACCAGAGTGGCAGAGTCTTTGCAGTATGCAGCTTTCTATAACTTTTAAATTTTGAACCCATCAACTGTATCCCTATTCCCAAAAAAATGCAACAACAATAAAAATAATAATGGGTTAAATTAAAACAGAATCAGTATGATTTAGTGGTTTAAGATCAGAGACTCTGGAGACAGACCACATGAATCCAAATCCCAGATCCTCCACTGACCTGCTCTGTGACTTTGGCCACCTTACTTAACCTCTCTGTTCTCCATTCTCCTTCTCTGTGAAACATGAATAATAATCCAATTTCATAGCGTTACTGTGAGGATAGAATGCTCTTGGAACAGTTCTTGGCATGTAGGAAACACTGCCTGGGTGTTTGCTATTATTAGTGGTACTTAGTAAAACTTAAAAAACGGTATCTATCAAGGAACCCAGGTGCCAAGGCCTTAGACCAAGTATTTGCTGTGACAGGAAATGGCAATGGCTGGATCTGAGAGCCATTTCTGAGGTGGCATTGAGCAGATCTGGTCCTAGAGAGGAAACAAGAAAGGAAGGTGCAGGTGATCCTGAGGTTGCCAGGCTGAAGTCACTGAGTGATGGGGTACGTTAGGGCTCGGACTCCAGAATCAAAATAAAGATGCAAAATCAGAATGCTCAGCCCATCCCCCACCCCAAAGCACAGCTTCTCCAGAGATGATTCAGTGCCTTTATGGTGTTAGTTTCATCTATTTCCCAGTTGTGTGTTTATCACGCTACATGAAGAATGAGGTGTACATCCTAACTTTATTCATGGAAATTATGAGCCCTGTGCACCACGCATGCATTGCAGGTAATCTCCGGAGACTTGAGCCTGTCTCGTGTAATTAACCTGCTGTTTCAAAATCCCTATTTACAAGGGAACTAATTTTACATTGACACCTCATCTCTGAGAGTTTTCTCCAGTACAGGCTTGACACTGGCAACGAAGAACATTTTTAAAATAGTCTCTTTCGCAGAGGGAGCCCCTTTGCAGGAGGTTTTCTGCTTCATTTGTACATTTTCTGGAACCAAGAATTAATTTGACTTGTAAACGGTTTAGTGCTAATTATCTCCTCCCCGTGACTGCTGACACAATGCAGTCATTGCGTTAGAATCATCTAACGCAGAACTGATTCGAGCTGCTGCAGAGAATTTGCCAAGCCTCCAAATGTGCAATGTCGGAACTTTAACAGGGTTCAGAAGACAATTAAAAGAAACAGTCTGGGGGCACCTGGGTGGCTCAGTGGGTTAAAGCCTCTGCCTTCAGCTCAGGTCATGATCCCGGGGTTCTGGGATCAAGCCCCGCATTGGGCTCTCTGCTCAGCAGGAGCCTGCTTCCCCCTCTCTCTCTCTGCCTGCCTCTCTGCCTACTTGTGATCTCTGTCTGTCAAATAAATAAATAAAATTTAAAAAAAAAAGAAACAGTCTGTCCTGCCCAGGACCCAGCATTTTCGTACACTTTCCTTCTGCCAATCTAGACAACAACCAGGTGATGGCCCTTGGGCAGCTTCCTGTGTGAATCAGCCCAACCTTGATGCATTCTGAGGCTCAATGCACGACATGGCAGAACCCCCTAAAAACACGTTCATGATGACCGGGGCAGAAAGGGCAATGCCTTGCAAATGTCTTAGATTCGGCAATCTGAAAGTCTGACTTTTTTTAATTGTGTCCTACATGTTCATATATTGGGAGCTGGTTTTTTATATGTAGCAGCATTTATTTCATTTTGCCTTGAAGATTTTGCTCTGTCCTTAGGGAAATCAGAATTGTCCTTGCTTTGGTGAAAAGTTGCACAAGTGCACCAGTGGGCAAACAGAATTATATAAGAAAATCGCATTCCTAGGGGAAAAAAAAGATGTAGATAGGTAAACACTCGAGAATGTATAAGATGCATGCTTTTTTTCTTACTTGCTTTCTGTACACATAAATATCACCTTAGTGTGTTAAGCTTTTCTTTTCTCCTTCTGGGAACTGAGCCCTGATTTATTTCTCCCCAGTATAACATTGGTTTTTACCTAAGCTCAGGAGAGTTTTTAAGACCTGCTTTCATGAAGCCTCATAGTACTGATAAAGATGTTACAGTATTATGGGACTAAGAATGAGTAAAAAAAAGAGAAAGTGCATAAAATATCTCCTTTCCATTAAATGTGGATCTGTAAGGATGGCATTAAAAAAAAAAAAAGTCAGGGGCACCTGGGTGGCTCAGTGGGTTAAGCCTCTGCCTTCAGCTCAGGTCATGATCCCTGGGTCCTGGGATCGAGTCCCTCATCAGGCTCTCTGCTCAGTGGGGAGCCTGCTTCCCCCCTCTCTCTCTGCCTGCCTTTCTGCCTGCTTGTATTCTCTCTCTCTCTCTCTCCCTGTCAAATAAATAAATAAAATCTTCTTTTAAAAAAGGCAGCAGTTAGTATGGGTTTTTCTTGTTCTTTGGTTTTGGAGCTCCTTTGGGAGGCTTCATAATAAATTTTGGTCAAAAATGTTAGCGCGGGGGCACCTGGGTGGCTCAGTGGGTTAAAGTCTCTGCCTTCAGCTCAGGTCATGATCTCAGGGTCCTGGGAACGAGCCCCTCATCGGGCTCTCTGCTACGCGGGGAATCTGCTTCCTCCTCTCTCTCTCCCTACCTCTCCGCCTACTTGTGATCTCTTTCTCTGTCACATAAATAAATAAAATCTTTTTTTAAAAAATGTTAGCTCAGATAGGGGTTTCCAAGATTATTGAAGAAGATGGCACCTAGAATCCCCATGATGTCTTCCTAAAATATTACCCTGAGTTAGCAAACGTTTATGTTCTCAGCCTCAGTGAGGTTTAACCGAGGGTTGAGAACCTCGAACATTCCCGTTATTCATAGAGCATGTATCTTTTCTCAGTGACTAAGGTATAACAACCAGGTTCACCATTTTGAAAGTTTAAGAATAGCCAAGGGTCGCATTTCCCCCATTGATGAGATTATTCAACCTCTTGGAACAGGAAGGAGGCATAATAAGAGGATTTTGGCTCCTGAGAAATGCAGGCTGTGGGGGAAAGTGGGATGTGTCTGTGTGCCTGATGCTGTCAGAGCACGGGGCAGGGCTTGGGGGAGATGCAAAGGCCCGACCGTGAAAGGAAAAGAACATCCAAAGATTCCCCATCCAGCTGGACTTTGTAAGCCCCACGCCATGTTGGAATTACGATTGCCTCAGGAAAGAAACTCATGAGTATCAGAGAAAACCCAGTACAAACTATTTTTTTAGAAAGTAGAAATTATAGTGTCTTACCTAACAGACCTTAGTGCAGGAGTTCATTCCATTTCTGGAAGAAAGAACATTTTTTTTCAAACCTAGACATATATTTATCTAAGGAAAAGTTGAGATCCAGTTTATGTATCTGGTGACCTGAACAGTAATTACGAACTGCTTAAGATGCACCCAAAGGCCTTTCAAACACATTTTAAAATGAAATTAAGATCAGACTTGAGTTTCTGACTTAATTTGAATATTGACAAAGAATTATATATTCACTGAGGATCTTACTATTAATAACACCATTTGTCATTGTGCTTTCTGAAAGAGTTTGAAGAACGTCTATTAATCATGCACATAAAGTACATTAAAGGTTGTCTATTAATAAAAGGGAAAAGACTCTATTACCTCCCTGGAAAAAAAAAAACAAAACACTGACATTAATATTACTGTTCCTACGAGTAATTCTATTCCATTCGATAGTAAAATGATGGGAATGATTTTTGAATTATTTTTATGATTCTCCAGTAGCTTTTACGTTGACAAATCTTTTATGATTTGTATCAGCAAGATTTACGAAACCCATGGAAATGATACAAAAAAACAATTTATAACAGCAGTACAGAAAGCAATCCGTCTTGTCCGTAGGTTGCACCTAGGAATTATTTGGGCAAAACGCAAAGTGAAGAAAAGCAATTGCATTCCACCAGACTCTTGAGATGCCATTTTATATTGCAATGAAATGGTTTCTTGGCTCTCCGAGAACTTGATCTTCCAGACAGCTCCATCACTCACAGCAAGAGCCTTTGAAAACTTGATTTCAATTCAAAGTCATGTAGAAGCAGATTATGGTTTTTTTCTGGTTGCTGTTGCTGAGTGAAACCTTCTCTTGTTTTTAATATGCTAAATTCTTGATGTTTGGGTTGGGTTTTCTTTTTTTAATTTTTCCATCTATATGTTAAACAAACCTTATGATGGTATTATAAGGGGAGCGAATTATTTCCTGCTACTAGGTGGGCAAAGATTTATCACTTTTTTTTTTTAAGATTTTATTTATTTATTTCACAGAGATCACAAGTCAGACAGAGATTACAAGTAGGCTGAGAGACAGAGAGAAAGGGAGAAGCAGGCTCCCTGCCAAGCAGAGAGCCCGATGTGGGGCTCCATCCCAGGACCCTGGGATCATGACCTGAGCCAAAAGCAGAGGTTTTAACCCACTGAGCCACCAAGGTGCCCCAAGAGTTATCACCTTTTAAAAAAAATTGTTTGCTACTTAAATGTTAGCCCTGTTGGTTCAGGATGTCCACACAAAAGGCAGTATAAATGTCTCAGATGGTGCATCTTTCCAAAAAGGAGATGCTTTTGACTTACCTCTTTTTGACTTATCTCCTTGGAAAAAATGATAGAAACAGAAGATAAAAAACAGAGTGGAGGGGCACCTGGGTGGCTCAGTGGGTTAAAGCCTCTGCCTTTGGCTCAGGTCATGATCCCAGGGTCCTGGGATGGAACCCCACATCAGGCTCTCTGCTCAGCAGGGAGCCTGCTTCCCTTCCTGTCTCTGCCTGCCTCTCTGCCTGCTTGTGATCTCTGTCAAATAAATAAATAAAATCTTTTAAAAATAATAAAATAATTTTTAAAAAACAGAGTGGAGAGAATGAGGTATATTGTTTATATATATATGCATAAATATGTATGCATGTATATATATGTGTATATATATATACACACACACATATATATATAAATGCACAGACATTGAGAAACCAAGATAACAAAAGTAAAAGACGTTTTCAAAGACTCAAAGAATTAGTGAAAAGGTGATTTCAAAATAAATTACAGCAAGTGAACACAATGATTTATTTCAAAGCCAAAAAACCTATTGAGAAAATGAGACATTGTTAAAAGATATATATTCATATTGTCAGTGTGTGTAAGTCTGCTTGGACTACCATGACAAAATGCCATAGACTGGGTGGTTAAAACCACAGAAGTTTATTTTCTCACAGTTCTGGAGGCTCTAAGTCCAAGATCAAGGTTCTAGCCAATTCACTTCCTGGCGAGGGCTTTCTTCCAGGCTTACAGATGGCGGCCTTCTCTCGATGGCCTCCTACGGCCTTTCTTGTACACATAATGCAGGGTGGGGGGCACCCTCTGATGTTTCTTCTCTACAAGAACAGTCATGCTGTCAAGCTCAGAGACCCACTTCTTTGACCTTATTTAACTTTAAGTAATTCCTTCAAAGTCCCATGTGCAAATACAGTCACACTAGGGTTAGAGCCTCAGTGTATGAATTTTGGAGGGACACAAACATTCGGTCCATTATTTATTGTCAGTAAGGACTCATCTTAAGAGTGGAGTAAACAGTTTATTCCAAATGCAGCTCTCTGGTTTTCCATCATTGAGATCTAACAGCTTTTCTTCTTCCAGACTGTCCTGTTTTTATTCCCCTTTCAAAGAAGAATCTAGCAAATGGCAAATGAGCTCCCTTAGCCATAGAACCTTCAGCTGACACGTCCCAGAACTCTGAGTTTGCTTTCAAAATGAATCACAACGCACCTTCCTTGACAAATCCTGAACTACGGCTCTGTTTTCCCCCAAATTTATTTTTTCTTGTGTCACTTAGAGATTTTGAGTACAGATTTTTGGGTCTGTGAGACCAAAATGATCCACAACCCAGTAATGAATATTTTTATAGGTTGATATTTTTCATATGCGATGTTCTATTTCTGTAATAGATATAATGAAGGCCACTGGTATGTTGACCCCACTAACCAAACGATTAATTTAGGGAAAATAGAGAAGCGAATCACTTACCATCTGTCCCTGAGTCAGCCAGTATTTATGGGTGGGAGTTGGTCATAAATTTCTATTGCTCTTTCTACTTCTATTTAAGCCACCTAGTCTACTGCATTTTGGTATGTCAGACCAAACAGGTTAATACACTAACCATATGGATATTTATCTTTGAAGTATCTCATTCTTTAAATTTCTTTCTTTATTTGTTTGTTTGTTTGTTTGTTTTGTTTTGTTTGGGGGGTTAGAGAGGCAGAGGATGAGGGAGAGAGAGAATCTCAAGCAGACTCCACGCTGAGCACAGAGCCCGAGGCATGACTCAGCCTGAGATCATGACCCAAGCCAAAATCAAGAGCTGGTTGCTTAACCAACAGAGCCATCCAGACACCCCTAAATATCTCCTTTTTGAATAGATTTCCTTTGTAAAGCACTGGTGTGATTTGCTCTTACAAAATGGAGAGCGCTCTCTAGAACATTGCTTGGGAGGGACCTTTTACTTGCCAAATAGTTGTTGATTTCAGAGACTTTCACTGTATTAAAATGTGACTGTACATTTTTGGCAACTTTACCTTTGAGAGTTCCAACTCTGCTATTGTTTTTAGCTCTGCACAAAACACAGAATCAAGGTGTCACAATATTTTGAGTCTTGCCATCTGCTTGGAAGCTTTGTTTCTGATAGAAAGTCTACTTACAGCCTACCTACTGAAAGAAAATAGCATTTTCTCCATCGAGCTGTGGAATTTTCCCTTTCATCCTACTTATAAAGGCCTTCTACTTGGTCATGTTACCTAAAAGGAAAATAAATTAGTTTGTTGACATCACCATAGTCAATGATACTCAGTAAATGTTTGATGAATGCATAGATGGAGGAACAAAAATTTTTACAGTTTCTACTTTTATGTCAATTAATTGAATTACAGGATTTTATTGCTGGAAGTATCATAATTCACTTAGTCAGGCTTCTTTCTCCTAGATGCTTGGAAGAAATTATTTTCCTAAACACTCAGTAACTGTTGATTATTATTTTTTATGTTCACTATGTACCCAACACCATTTTAAGGAACCTCCATGAACTATCTCAGTTAATTTTATAACAGCAGTCATGTTGTAAAAGACTGTTCTGGAGCATAAGATTTATCTATAAATCCCTTCTCCAACAATTCCTTCATTAGGTACGGCACTTTCAAGATTCTTTCTCTCTCTCTCTTTCTCTCTCTCTCTCAGAGCCCCCACACACACACAGACACACACAAACACACACACACACACACACACACACACACACACGCTGTACAGTGTGTGTGTGGGTATGTAGTGCATATTCTTCCCCTGAGGTTCTACAGGCCTTTTGAACGCTGAATCCTGGAGTCTGGAAATAACCTGCCTCCTATTTCAGTCCTTGCCAAAATCAGCCTCAAGAAAGTTTATTATTGTAAAGAGCTTAATCCATCTTCTCCGATGGCCCCTAGGCATTCATTTGAGAAGTAGCTAGGGCAAGATGATCCACAGTGATGGGAATCGGGGGTGGCATCAGGCCGTGAAGAACACATCAAATCTTCAGCCCTCATTTTGGCCCTTGCTATAGCTTGGCTGTCACGTTCCCCCTCCCACTGCCATCACGTGAAGCCTGGGCAACATTTCAGTCCTTTTTCCTTGGACAGAGATACTAAAGAACAAGTCTTTCTTCTTCACGTGTGTTGGAAGGTCTGCCCTCCACTGATATCACATCTCACTTTTAAGTTTGTACCTGGCACCTTGGAGACTGGACCCACAGAAATAGAGGCCCCTCCTATCCACTTACCCCCAGATCTGCTCTTCGTTTCCTTTCAAAGCTGCCCTGGATATTACAACAAGAATGCCATGGCACGAATAGCTTAGAAACAACAGAAACATATTTCTCGCAGTTCTAGAGGCTGAGAAGTCCAAGATCAAGTGGCAGGTGATGGAATCCGCTTCCGGGTTCATAAATGGCCATTTTGTTTACTGTGTCTTCACATGGCGGAAGCGGCAAGCGAGCTCCCTAGAGGCTCTTTTGTAAGAACACTCTTATAATCACCTCCCAAAGGCCCCACCCCCAGACACCATCACACAGGGGAGTAGGACCTCAACGTGAATTTCAGAGGGACACAAACATTCAGTCTGCAGCGGACTCGGAGAGAAGGAAAATAATGCAACTAAGAACAGTTGTTTCTGATCACCTTTTCTTAGCAATATGGGCCATCCAAACCACCAGAAAATAGTTGTAGGCTCAAGAAAATTAGGCACAATTATGTCAATTAAATGCTTGGTGCTGCCTATAGCTAACATTTTGTGTTGAATAGGTCAAATTTATTACAAATAAACCTGGTATAACTGGGCATAAAGCACTTTTATTTTTATATTTAACATACCTATTCTTTAGGAGTAAGGAAGGGAGGCAGTGTGAAATGGGAAAAGAGCCTTTAACTGGAAGTAAAGAGGTAACTCGGACCTAGCCTCCAACCGTGACCTCTCTTCAGCATACCACTTCATCCATCAAATGGGGTGGCGGAGGGGCTGGTCTCAATGGACCAGAGTCCTTTAACCCTGAAATTCAGGGCTCCTTCTCTTGGAACCTAAAGCTTCTAGCCTAACTGATCTCAGAGGGCTTGGATTGCAGCTTGTCTCTTGTGATCTAATGGTGTCCACACAATGAACGGAATAACCCAACTTCATGGTCAAGAAGGTGGCCCCACAGTAGAGCATTGCAGGGGAGAAGGAAGTTCTGCCTCGCTAGGACATGGATTTTAAGGGCTGCTGGGGCCTAAAATGCAGTGAGGGGTACCAGGACCAGGTGCCTTACAGATCCCACATAGTGTATGTCCTTTGGCTGTTCCAGCATTTCCACCGGTTTGCCCAAGGTTACACAGCTCGTTAGTCCCAGAGGCGAGCTTCATGGCAGAAGGGAAGAGGTCTAACATGCATCCATCCCCAGGTCTCTACCGGGCACTGTGCCTCCTGGAGTTGCCGGAGAGTTACCATCCTCAGTCTGTAGATGAATGCCTCCCCATCGTCTAGACAATACACATTCTATTAGCCCCTTTTTGAAAACCTTGTTGGGAGTGTGGTTATTTCAATATTCTTGATGTGCCCACCCAGTCTCAAGTCTTGGGCTGAGTGATGTTTTTCTGAATCTGTATTCCCACCCTCGGTCCCTCTCTCTGAGCCCGTAGGCGATTCCTAGCCCGCGTCACAGTCTTTTGGTGAGCTTCCCCCTGTCTGGTCATTCAAGTGTGCATCTGTGCAGCCGAACAACAGGGAGGTAGAAACCTATTTGCTTTTCCCAGATACAAACGACAGAAAGAGCAACAACAGCAAATATGTTATGGACATTCTCTTTAAGGAAAAGCACAAACCACTTGAAAATCTTAACCTTCACCCCACTTAACCATGGCCCAGTGCTTTAGAGTAATGAGTTCTGTTTTTCGTGGCCTTTTAAGCGCGGCCCTGTTATTCCCTCCAGCATCACGGCTCGCGGAAGGGGCTCCCCAGTGAGAAGGAAGAGCACTCCCGAGAGCCGAAGGATGTCATCCTTTTCTAGGGGAGAGAGGGGTGAGACGTTCACTTCCAACCCGAATCAAACCCCAATCAGGTTGAAATCTGGGCAGATCCAGGTGATTCTCGGAGATTGCTCCTTGCCACCTGGAGTTAAGATGTTATCAGCAATCAGTAACACTGAGCTTGAAGATGGCCTACGTTCAAATGCCTCTTGGGTTTTCATTTTAATTCTCTAATAGAAGAGATTGCATTAAAATAAGCTCCCCTTCACGTTGAAGTCTTGCACCGTGCCCTTCACAGACAAGAATAAGAAATTGGGTTACTCCCAGGAAATATTTTTCCAGCTGGAGAAGCAACCTCTGGACTGGTGGATCCAGCTCAGGCCCCACTGCTGGAAACCTGATGCTTTTCTAGGGCAAACCATCCCTACCAGGCACAAGTAGAAATAGTATAAGGTATACATGCAAAGAAGCTAAAAAGATTCCCATGAGGGGTGCCTGGGTGGCTCAGTCAGTTAAGCATCTGCCTTCCGCTCAGGTCATGATCACCAGGTCCTGGGATCGAGCCCCACATCGGGCTCCCTGCTGAGCAGGGTCTGCTTCGCCTTCTCCCCTCTCCCTCTATGATCTCTCTCACTATCTCAAATAAATAAAATCAATCAATGAAATAAGATTCTCATTGTAGTAGGCCACAAATGGACAGGCGATGGGTCTCCTCCCATTCATGAGATAAATAAAAAATAACCTGTTGGTATCAGAGACTTCCTGTTCTCTTCTGTCTTCCCATGGCCACACCTCCAGGGTCCAGGCTTCAGTCTTGACAAATGAATCCTAGAAGGTGATTGTGCAGTTGTCACTTAAGGTAACACTCTCTCTTTCTCTTTCTCTCTCTCCCTCACACACACACGTGCGCATACACACACATGTGCACACACATCCACACCCAGTTATCCAAATAATTCCATTCAACCACTGAGAGTTCTAGTTGTGAGTCTGCCCTACCTCATTCCACAAAGATTCAAGGCTGCTTGTAAAAATACTTCTGAGGAAAAAGGATAAAATGAAGAATTTTGAGAAAATTCAACACAAGATGTAAAGGAAAAGGAAAGAGTGGGACTGGAGGAAGTGAGACAGACCCCAGGGCTGTGATTGGTGGGTGGAGGCTACAAATTTGGCTCTGAAGTCCCCCGTGCAAAGCAAGAAGGAAAAATAGTGTCATTTGCCTGAGTCACAGTATTTCTAAGATTTTTCAACGTTTCTCAAAAGAAGTATGAATTTTCCTAGGACTGAGACGTGAAAGATATTTTCCTCTCTTGATTCCTCCTAAAGAGGACATTGGATTAGTCAGAGTAAGGTTCCACTGGGAGCAACCAAAAACCCAAGGAACACTGGCATGCGTAAAACAGAATTTTCAGTTTCTCCCAAGTCAGCATATGTAGCTCAGGACTAGAACAGCCCTTGACCAGTGTCAGGAACTCCGATCCTTTTGTAGTTTTTCTCCACTCCATGGTCCAACATGACTGTTGAAGCTCAAGCCAAAATGGTTCCTATTCCAGCGGACAGGAAGCAGAGATGAAGGACACACCTCCATTCTTTAAAGATGCATCCCAGAGTTGCAAAGGATTTTTCTGTTGGCCTCCCATTGGCCAGAACCTCATAGGGCCACACCTCATTGCAAGAGAGGCTGAAAACTGAGTCTTTATTCTGGGCCTAGCTGAAAGTGGTCTTTCTAGCAACGATGCAGCTGGACAGTGTATTAGTTTGCTAGGGCTGCTCTAACAGATTACCACAGACTGAATGGTTTAAACAACAGAAACGATTCCTCACAGTTTGGAAGCTGGAAGTCCAAGATCAAGGTGCTAGCAGCATTGTTTTCCTCTGAGGCCTGTCTCCTTGACTTGCAGATGGCTATCTTTTCACCGTGTCCTCATATGGCCTTTTCCTCTGTGCACACAAGCCCCTGATGCATCTCTGTGTATCCTAATCTTTCATAAGAAAACCTTACAAGGACCCACTCCAATGGCGTCATTTTATCTGAAGGACCCTCTCCAAATACAGCCGCATTCTGAGATATTGGGGTCAGGGTTTCAGCAGAGGAATTGGGGGAGGGCACATTTGAGTTCATAACAGGCAGAATTAGAAGTTCTTGCCACAAAAAAAAAAAAAAAAAAAAAAAGAACTCTTGCCACATGTTCTGCAAGCACCCCTCCCTGAACAGGGAGTCCAACATGGGGCTCCATTCCAGGACCCTGAAACTAGGATCTGAGCCAAAGACAGACGCTTAACCGACTGAGCCACCCAGGCAGCCCTTCATTGTCTCCTCTTTCAAGTCCAAGCTTCCTTGGAACCAAGAGTTAGAACCTAGTGCCCTAGTTCACACCAAAAGGCACTCAGTGATTACCCGTAGATGATGGTGGTCACTGCTCAAGAAATCACAGCAGGAGCAGAGCCTGGAAGCCAGCTCCGCTGATTTTCTAGGACCTTCTCATTTCACCACGCTGCACGGATCCCTTCGTGGTCGGACAACCAGCACACATTCTGTGGCAACCGAAAGCCATGCGTTTTCCTCTCAGAAGTTCCATATCAGAAATTAGAAAGCCCTGAAGCAGTGATTGCCGGCCCCGGTTTCATACAATTCTAGGGCTTCTACAGAGACCCCAGCAGGCATCAAGCCCTTCTATCCGAAGTCACTTGAATTTTATTCCAGATTATTTTTCATTGGTTTGTTTTCTGCAGACACCCCACAGGAGCTTTAGAGGACGAGGATGGGTTGCTACAAGGTCAAAGCCACCATGCCACAAGTCTAGGAAAAACTGAAAAATTGGTGCCCTAACCTCAGTGGCCTCTCACCGGGGTTGGGACTAATAAACACGCCAGCAGCCCCAGCTTGGGCAAAGGCACAATGTGCCCCAGACTTCGAACGGTATATTTTCTCCACTTTTCTAACCAGCTTGCAAGCTGTTGCCCATTGAACTAGAGTGTGATTGCACTTGGCAAGATGACAGTGAAAATTTTCCCCAAAATATACCGACAGCCTTGCTCCCAGGACACCTCTCAAATCCACCCCAAGGTTCTGGGCTCCTGTACTCGGTGGCAGGACTCTTCCCCAAGGGGCTGTGGATTCTGCCTGGAGAGCACTGTTTGTCTGGCCTGAGACCCATCTCTTCCCCTTGCCCATTTCTGCCCTAGCAACGCCACCTCGAATGCAGCTTTTGGCAGCTGCACAATATAGCTAATTGTTTGCGCTGGACAGTAGTATGTTTAGAGTTTATGCATCTAAACAGACAATTATTTTCTTCTATTTCCTAGTGGCACTGCCTGCCTGGTGACTTTGGCAGATGGAGAAAGGAGCTAATCCGTAGGTTATAAGCAGAAGGGTTATTGATGAAATGTCACCATCTGTCGGTGTCATTAAAATGATATGAGTCATCAAGAGTTGCTTTTGGTTTTTTTCTCAGAGAAAGGTTAGCTCAGAGTTTAGAGGGAAGGTGCTGGATTGCAGATGGCGGTTTGAGAGGGACCTGGGGGCCGGGAGGGTCAGTCCTGGAAGGGGGAGGAGCCTCGATGAATTTGTCAGAGGAGCGGGATGAGTCTTCGAGGTGCTGGAATCCTCTGCCTGAATAAAACCACCCAGCTGGTATGAGATGAGGTACTTATTAGGAAGGATGCAATGCGTCAACTCTCCCATGATTCCTCCCCATTTCTGAGGCTTCTACTGGAGCGGGGCTGGGGGTGGGGGAGAGTCATTCATTTGGGCCCAACAAGAAAGATCTTATCTGGGAGGGAGCCGTTAAAATGTGCCTGTCTCCTAAACCCTCCTTGCCCTCATTACAGAGGGATTATTCATGCGGGCCAGCTGACACCCTAGGAGGCTGGCAGTCTTGGTGGGCAACGATATTCTCCTGTGTCTCCTGGGGGGACGTGGTGTTGTCTCAAAGGAGGAACCAGAGACAGTATGCCCAAGCTTCCATCAGGGACGGGAGCCCTCAGGACGGGGGAAAAGAAAGCAGTGGGCAGAACCATATGAATTGCATAGCAAAGGAATCGGCTTTTGGTCTTGTTGACTTTATGGACGCCCTCCCTGTTAGTTTTATTGATTTCTCCTGTAACTTTTTTGTTATTTATTTTCTTCGGCTTACTGTGGATTTAATTGGC
Source organism: Neogale vison (assembly GCF_020171115.1). NCBI lineage: Eukaryota > Metazoa > Chordata > Mammalia > Carnivora > Mustelidae > Neogale > Neogale vison. Next base: position 49,232,856 of record NC_058099.1, read on the forward strand.
TCTCTTTTCTCTAGTTTCCTAAGAAGGAAAGATCGTTGATTCTTTCTTCTTTTCCAGTATGGTGCCTAACAAAGGGATGGGGAGAATGAGAAATATATTTAAAGAGGATCCAATGACAAAAAAACACTCTGCCAACTTCCTCATTCTGCCTTTTGACCTAATCCTCTTAATTCCCCCATATTTGTTGCTTATACACTCTCTTACCCACTGCCAAGGACATAGGCCCAGAGAGAAAGAACCTGTGATTACCAACTTTTTTCAGTATGGCTTAAGGTTCCTTTTACAGAGACATTTTTTTAATGTTAACTCTTGGAGAGAGAATGTGGGTGATTGTGTAAACCACTACAAATCCTTTTGGCAGTACTAGGGCTTAAGTTAGAAATAAATATTATACTGCACTGTGTCGGTCCTCACACCCAGCCCTGCGTCTGGGTGAATCCTTTTCTCCCAAGCTTCTGTCCTGAGCCTGTCCCCTCCGCCCCATCGTGGGGAGAGGGTGTGCTTCTCTGAGACTTCAGAAGCCTCTGACCTCAGCAGGTGGTGCCAGGGGCTAGGTCAGAAGCTGTCAAGTTCACCCCGGACTCTGAGATCCTCTGCCGTTGACACCCCCCACCCAGGTTCCGTGGCTCACGCAACCCCCATACTCTTGTATCTTTTAGAATGGGACACGTGTTTGTGTAACAAGGCTTCAGCTGGAATTAAAATGGTTTGGAATTTAACAAGATGATTGTACATGGTTAAAAACTCACAACCACACAACAATCTCTGAGCTTGATGATTCCAGGGCCAGGAAAGGAAGCTGAGTATTGTCACTGAATCGTTTCTATGGTTACTTTCCTTTGCCCACAAAGAGTCAATGCTGTCAATACATATAAATTTATTTTTAAAAATAAAAAGATATATTTTTAAAAAATTTTAATTAAAAAAAATCCTTCCCAAGGATTCCTGGAATGAATCCTATAGCTTTGTCTTCAAGGAGAAGAGAAGAGGAGGAAAAGGAAAAAGTGGACATTCGAGTCTTTTGGTCTACGGATGTGGTTTCCATAAAGAGTCCCTGGATCATTGCTGTGGGCCACCCCAGCTGAATGATCCCTTCCTTTAAGGCAGAAGCTGAAGACTGTTCTAGGAGAGAAAAAGAAGTTCCTCAGTCCTCCTGGGTGCGTGTGTCTTGTCCGTCCCTGATCCAGACTGTGACAGATGGGGTTCTCGTACAAGCCTAAAAATCACATGATGAACTGCTGGGATGACCCGAGAAAACTCCGGAGGGGGCCCGAGCGCCGCTCCCTGGCTTCGTGCTCTTGCTCTTGCACATGGTTGTCTCTTTTGTTCGTTTATTCTTTCATCTTTGTCTTTCCACAACAGACCACGGAGGCGGGTGAAGATGAGGACGACCAGCCTCTTAGCCTGGCCTGGCCTTCCAACCCCCGCAAGCAAGTCACGTTCCTCATTGTGCTCCCCATAGTGTTTCCCCTCTGGATTACCTTACCTGACGTCCGCAAGCCGGTGAGTAGATCCTTGTTTAGTTGACTCCTTGGTATATAGGTGTATATATACTTGGTATATAGGTATATATGGTATATAACAGTACACCTAGGTTGTTGCATTTTGCCTTAAGAGGAAAAGGGGGTGTGTCTTGTCCGTCCCTGATCCAGACTGTGACAGATGGGGTTCTCGTACAAGCCTAAAAATCACATGATGAACTGCTGGGATGACCCGAGAAAACTCCGGAGGGGGCCCGGAGTGGCGAATATGGCGAAATTCAGCCCAAGTCTTAAGAGCCCCGTGGTGATCCACTTTCTGTACTCGCAGAAAGTACAGAAAAAAAAGTACAGGAAAAGGGGGTGACACATGAACATGTGTATGCTTATATATGTCTGAAATCTCTCTGGACAGGTGCACAATAATAGTGATGGTTCAACTTATCCAATCTATGGACAAACAAACCATCTCAAAACTTAGTGGTGCAAAAACAACAAACATTTTGTTCTGCTTATGGGTTGTATAGATCAGGAATTCAAATAGGGCACATTGGGGTTGGCGTGTCTCTGTTCCACAACATCTCGGGGCCTCTGCTGGGAAGACTTTGAATGGCTGTAAAATGACTTATCTGGAAGCTTCTTCACTGATGTTTCTAGGACCTGGACAGAGATGATTCAAAGGCTGGGTTCACCTGCGATGGTCTACAGGAGAGCCTACCTGTGGTTTCTCCATGCGAGTGGGGCTCCCTCGCAGCATGTGGCCTCAAGAGAGTCAGATATCATTGATGAGAAATCAGGGCCCCAATAATGAGCATCCCAGGAGCCCAAGGCAGAAGCTGCATGGTCTTTGATGACCTCGTCTCAGAAGTCACACACAGTCACTTCCACTAGAGTGTAGTGGTCAAAGCAATCATAAGTTTGTCTTGATTAGAGGGAAGGAGACAAAAAAAATCTACCTAGAATACATTGGTGTCACAGAGGCTAGGACACCCTTGATGGAAGGAGTGTCAAAGAATTGACAACCATGTTTTAAAACCACCACAGTGATTGTCTCTAAGAAGGGGAACTGAAGGTTGGAAGCAAGAGGGGAACTCGGATTTTATTTTATTGAGTATTTGTGTACATGTGTATTATTCATTCAATTCAAAACAATCATTTAAAGAAATGCATTCATGTAGTATAAATGCTTGCGTATCTTCTCCATCCTATATTGTTCTTATTACTCTAATCAACATTCTTTTCTACCATTAGTATGTACCAAGCACATTGAACACAATACCATCTTATGAGCACCAAAATACAATCTAAATGGAGATCAAATCAAAACTGGGTTCTTGGACCACTGCCCCAGAGGTAGGGGAACTAATGATAAGAAGTAGCTGTCCTTTTTATTATGGGTCTACACACATATCTCATTCAACCAAGGTGTGTACCTACTGTCCATCAGTACTTACCATGTACTTCCAAGAAGCTATTTTGTGCAGCCTCAGGGAACAACTAGCATAGGTATGTGTACACACAGACACACATATACTTTATATTTCTATTCCTTACATATAATGTTATATATTATTGGCATAAGTAGAAAGAAACTTAGGCACAAAGAAGTTAACCAACTCCTGCCTGATTACTTCCTTGGGGATGGAGCAGAGATTTACACCCAGGTCTGCGTGACCACACAGCTTGGGCTCCCCCTTCCTATTTCATGATACCAGAAGGTGGAAGTCCAAGAACATTATTTCTGAGAGCATTTACAAGAGGACACCGTGGTCGCATATGGCGAAATTCAGCCCAAGTCTTAAGAGCCCCGTGGTGATCCACTTTCTGTACTAGCAGAAGACAGAAGAGAAAAGAGAAATCCTGTCCCACTGGCCTGCCTATAAATGATCCAGGCCAGTGGAGAGCCATGTCTTGTCAAGTACAGGCCAGGGAAGGACCCCCTTGTGTAAGGACTCCCAACATTAGAGGCTTCCCAGTGAAGGGGGCGTGTAACAGGTGTGGCTCACTTAAAGCAACACTTCGGTTTCTTCATTCACGACACAGTTGCAGAAGATCTGCTCCATGCAAAGGCTAAGCTTCCTGGCAACCTCCAGCGGAAGAGCTGGAACATGTTAACTTTCTTCGCGGCTCACGTCCCAGTGACATTTTGGAGATGTGCGTGCTCACATGTGCTCTTGCACATGCCTTCTCTCTCTATCTCTCTGTCCTTCCATTGTTCTGCTGTTCAGACCCGTGTTTTTGCTTTGCTCCCCGGAGGAAAATCAGAGAGACAGACCAGCTTTCCTAAATCCCTGCGGGAGGCCTGGTGCGGCATGGCGCTGAGTAGAGGGGGCTGATGGACGACTGAGAGGGAGTTAGCCCACAGCCACTGGGGCGGTCAGCAAAGGGTGCAGGACTGGAAGGAAGATGCCAGCGATCGAGGCCCGGGCTTATCTCACGTTGGCCGGGACCCCCAGGGCAAGGCCTGGCAGAGTACAGATCGTCTCCATGATCTGAGCTCCCAGGACAAGGACGCTCTTAGGGGAGATCAAAGCTCTGAAACAGCCGCTCCTGGACAGCACACAGGATTCCACCACACAAGTCATAACCCGGCTCACGCAGCTCTGGTGGCTTATGCTGGAGCCCCCAGGGGTACGGAGCAAGAGGATGCAGCTTCATGGCGCTCTCCTCTGTAATACCGCAGACTGTTCATTCGCTGTGCACAAGCCTCGAGAGCCAGCACTTGGGCTGGGGTAACCAAGAGGTTCTTGCCCTTTGCATGGCCAGGCCAAGCGCCATCCCTGGGATGGACTGGATTTTTTTTTCCTCTCTTTTTCTACATAGCCTGTGGGCTCACCCCAGCAAAAATGTGAATCTCAGCACATTTGGTTGTTTTAAAATGTCCTCAGCCAAATATTTACTGAGTACCTATTACGTGCCAAGCATCAAGCCTGTGTCCGACAGGTGAAGGCCCAGAACTCTCAATCCCTATCTCTAAGGAGCTCTAAAATTAGTAGAAGAAACAAGGCATAGACTATAGAGCAAGACTGCGCAGCCATGTCACCGACAGGAGCTCAATCCAAGCAGAAGTCTCCTGACTCCACAAGCATTCTCATTCTACCACCATGACCACAATGGTTCATACCCCTACATAACCCCACATAACCCATGAGCTGTTCAGCCTTCAGGAAGTCACTGCTCAACGCTGGACCTCACTTTTCCTCCTCTGCGAAATAGAGGGCGGGAGGATCTCTCCACTCCCTGCTGCCTATGACATCCTGTGATTCGGGAAAGCATAAAGAGATGAGCATTACTACAGCACTGCAGATCTAAGGGGCCATACGTCCCAGTTTTCCAAGGATAGTCCCAGTTTAATCCCAAAGCATGCTGATTTGGCAGATGAATTATCTGGCCCTCCTTTGCATATAAAAAACAGAACGAATGAAACCATGCCAGTTGATACAAAAGCCAGTAAGTGGCTTTTTGATCTGTGCTTAGCATAGAAGAGTTTCAGTATGTTTGATCTTGGATCAGTGATCACCTGCTGTGTAACACCCCTGCCCAAAATGTAGTGGCTTAAAAAAGGAAGCAATTTTTTAGTCCAGAATTCTCTGAATGGACCATTTGTTCTGGGCTCAGCTGGACAGTTCTGTTCACTGACCTGGCTGGGGGCTTGTTGGTCTAGGAGTAGGTCAGCGGAAAAGGCTCATCTGTGCCTCACTTGGTCCCTGACCCTTGAGCAGGCAAGCCGGAGCTGACATGCACGATGGTTGAGTTCCAAGGGCAGCAAAAGTGAAAACTGCAAAACCTCTTGAGATCTAGCTTGGAATCTGCATGCTGTCGCTTCTACCATGTTCTGTTGGTCCAAGAAAGTCCTAAGACCAGCCCAGATTCAAACAGTGGGGAAACAGACCTCGCCTCTTGTTAAGAAGAACTGGGAAGTGCTGTGGTCGTCTTGGCAGTCCACCACGGCCTTCATGCCCTGCCACCAGGCCCTCCTGAAAAAACATCAAGGGAGAAGAAAAAGAGAGGAGAAAATTATTAATTAATAAACGTTGGCTCCTCCGGAGGGCCTGGCAGCTCTGTTTCCCCAGTAGTTTTTGAATTACCCATGGAGATGAACGTTCCAAACCTTGACAGCAATTACGAGGAAAACATTATTTTTTAGTAGCCATCCAGTTTCAGGGTAAACAGTACTCCCCCTTGCTTTTCTTTCCACTTCATTTATATGCAAATTATATGACAGTGTTTGTTGGATTATACACACTTCCGATTAATTCACTTTCATCATTTTCTTCAAATAATGGCTTTGGTTTCAAAGCAAAAGAACTAAAATATAAACCTTAATGAGGAATGTGTCTTTGATAAATATTGAAAATAATAAAGGAAATAAAGACCTCCAAAAGTTATATGCGCTCCTGACTTAGGATGGGTGATCTTATAAAATAAGAATGCATCAAAATGTGACCATCTGAATGGGGGAGGTACCTAAGAAGTCAGCTCTGTTCCTTCAATTCATACCAGTCATTGATTCACTCGCCAAGTATTTACTGGGTCTGCTGTGTACCGAGCACAGTTCTAGCAAGAAGGAGGGGATTGGGACCCAGAGAGGTTTAGTGACTTGTCCAAGCTCACCCAGCAAATGAGAGGCAAAGCCAAGACCCCTCAGCCCAGTCTTGGTAGCCACTTCCACCTCCCTGAACCTCAGTTTCCTTGTCTCTTAAAAACCAAAACGAAGAGAACATCATCTAATAAACAACCGCCACTATTATCTGAGCACTTACTATGTGCCAGGCACTTTGGTAGACACTTCATAGACCCGAAATCCTCAGAACAACTAGATATTGTTATTCCCCCCATCTGGCAGATGAAAAAGCTGAGGCTTAGAAGGTGGAATGATTTGTCTCAAGTCACATGTCTGGTAATCAGTGAGCAGAGATTTCAGTACTGGTCATATTCATCCAGAGAACATGCTTTTAATCTGTCACAGGATTGTTTGGGGGACTGTTGTTAGATATGTATGTCCCCAAACCTTGCACAGAATAGATGCTTGGTGAATATTTGTCAAATTTAAATCAGTAAGGATATGGCCAATTTGTGCAACCAGCTAATGTCCAGAAACATTTTTCCAGCCAAGAAAGTATCATACTGATGTACTAAAAGCTTCTAATGAGAACATTAGCTGTCTATTATACACATAAACCATTATACTGGGAACAAAATGGCGGGCACATGGACACAATTTGCTTTCTTGCTAATTAGGATGAGGTTCATCCCAGCAGATGTTAGGATGAGCCACCATGACTAACCAGAAATTGACATGTCAGGCCTTGGCTTCAAGGGCTGTTTTCTTCCTTCCAGTGAGACTGGGAACTGGATAATTGCACAAGTGCGGACTGGGGAGTGATGTCTGGGATAAGAGACCATAGCATCCAAATAAGGGGAGTCGTTCAGAAAAAATGAAAGGAAAAGGAATTACCTGGGCTGTGAGGTTGGAAAGATAAGGTAGTTGGGAAACATTTAACTGAACCGCCGATGCTTAAAGGGTTGATGCTTCCCAATCAGGAACAATATGGGAGGTTGGGTGAGGCAGATGGCCGTTCAGCTGGAATGCTAGCCTCTATCTCCCCGATGCTCCTTGTATTTTCTGACATTCAGAGCACAGGCTAGTGTTACTATGATCATCATCATCATGTCTATAGCTGGGCATATTCTGAGCATTATTGGTCCTGTTTTTCTCTAAGAGCAAATCAGTATAACCTAAATATCAGGTATATATGCCAGATGGTCAGAGAGACCTAGGTTTGAATTTCAGGTCTAGTTCAAGATTTGAGTACAGAGAAGGTATCTGGCCTTTACCTACCCCTAGTTTATGGTGAAGACCTGGAAACTCACCGATAAAATCTATCTTTAATTTCTTGTCACTGAGCCCCTGATACAATACTAGGTATATATAGATGTTCATTAATTACTAATTGGCCTCTTGATCAAGAATCACAAGCATCCTTGAAAGAGGTTTTCATTAGCATGTTGATGTGAACTTAGTTCCTTTATATCCTTAGCCTGCTTCCATAGTTTCTACCTTCTGCCTAGGAATGTTCTGTGGTGCAGAGATGATGATTTTCAGATGAGAAATAGGTTCAAATAATTTGATTCTGACTTGTCCCATTACTCAATATACAGATGTGCAAAGGCATACTAAAGAAAAAAAATAATTATATAGTTAATAAATGATCGAAGCTGTAAAATGAGCAATGTATGAAATGAAGACTCTCCCAAGATCTCCAGTACATTCATCGTGCCGGAAAGTACGAAGATGGTACTCTGTTCCCTCAAAGGATGCTCCGAATCAAGTTTACAGCCTGGTAGCTGCTTCAGTCTCATGTGGCCCCATGTCCCAGGAAAGGCCTTTTCCTTCCCTGTGACAGAGCCTGGCCATAGGAGATGAAATTCTCATCCCACTTAGGATCCTGAAACTGTGACCAGAGGAAAAGAATGGGGACTCCAATCAGCTAAACACTATGTCTGGAGAAACTTGCCTTCTTAGCTTTGACAATTTAAGGCTTGGAAAATCTGGTCTCCAAAATCCAGCTGAATCATCAACTTTAAAGGAATTTGTCCTCAGAAGTGAATGTCTCAGTGTCCTCTTTGAAAACTTGATGATCTTTTCTTTTTCCATAACTCGCTAAAGTGCTGGGGCCTGTCTCTAGCCAAGATATTTTCCTCCTTCTCAGTGTGGCCTGATGTCTCCCCCAATTTAATCAAGCCCATGGGTCTTGCAAACATTGCTGCTAACAAAAAGCACCCCCCCCAAAGAAAGCAGCACTTGTTAAGCAAAAGAAATGGTTAGTGTGAAATTTAACAGAACAGTGTGTGATAATAAAAGAAGTACTGAAAACTCAAAATTAGTAAAAAGAACATACACCTGGTTTGCAGCAATAGAAACTGTGTTTGTTATTATCTTAGATATTCAAAACATTGCTAGGTACAAGTTTATCTTTTCCTCTAATGAATCTCTCAAAAGCTATGACAAAAAGCGTTCTGTATGATTGCCCAAGGTCAGCTCTTAAGACAACTGAGATAGCTTTCATCCAAATCAACTTCAGAATTCACTTCTTGGGACAAAATTGGATAGCATTATCAAAGCAAAAAAAATGAGATTGTTTCTTGTAGTGGAAAGCTTTGAAATAAAACGTGTTTGGCAGTAACGGGTGAGAGGCTGAGGGCATTCTGCTATCTGAGCCTGTTTTAAAGGGCCCCCAATTTTGGAGAAAAAGCTATCAACAAAACACCAATACAACCCCTGCAAGCCTGTTCTCTTTGTAGTGTGGTCAGGTAAGAAACACTGCATTTTGCGTGTCTGCTTTTGGCTAACATTTGAAAGAAACTAAAAGTGTTCACACTGAGCTCTGAGTCATGTACTGAATTGGTGAATCATCGTATTGTGCACCTGAAACTAATATAACACGTGTTCATTATCATTGGATTTCTTAAATAAAAATAAAAAGTGCTCACACTATAAGCCTGAGATGGCACAAAGGCCAGCGCTCAAAGCAGAAATGGACATTATGATGTCAGGGCTGGAGAACAGGAAAGAAAACCATCCCAAGATCATCCTCTCCACCACCTCTGTGAAGAGCAGTGCGCCGGGCCTCTGTCTGCTCTAACTCTACGAGAGTGGTTCAGATGTCCTGGAGGGTGGCTGTGTCCTCAGGAATCTATTGAAACTATGGTGATGGCTTCTTTGTGGCTTCTCCCAGTAAGTTGCAGGACAGTAAGATGAACCTCTTTGGGGACCTATTGGTCCTTCTTGTTAAAAGCAATTAATCACCTAGGCTTTCTGGGCAGTGGACTGCTAGGATACATGGGGTGAAGAATAGAAACCAATTCTGATGAACTCGAGAGGAAAGGAAAAGGAGATGGAGGAAGGGTATGGGGTGGTCAAGAGATTGAGGCCAAGGCTGAGAGACCAGGCCTTGGGAAGGACAGGGACGGGGGACATCTGAGCAGCCAGCAGCAGGAACAAACATTATCTTTAAGAGACTTCCATCCCAGGAACTAACTTGGTGATGATTTGGCTCTAGCCAACATTCCCAAAAGAGAATCTTCCTGACCCAGGAAGGGGCTTGACCTTGCTTGACCTTGCTTGACCAAGGGTAGGTAGGGCCTTTTGTGTGCTGAGCCTACAAAGATGGAAGGCAGCGATGGGGTGGGGAGTAGTGTCTCTGGTGGGTTTAGCTTTGGTCTCTCAGGTCCACCTCATGAATGGCACTGACGCTCCCACCTCTTCCTGGCTCTCTTTCAGTCATCAAGAAAGTTTTTTCCCATCACGTTCTTTGGCTCCATCTCCTGGATCGCTGTGTTCTCTTACTTGATGGTCTGGTGGGCACACCAGGTAAGACCTTGAGAAGAGCATGCAACTGCCTGGTTCTGCTCATGGTTGCCAAAGGGTTTGTCAATGTGCTGCTTCAGGAAAGTGTCAGAATAGTATTGTGTCTGCCAAGACAAGGTACATATTCCAAGACTAGATGATTTTACTCCCACTGACCTTTCCCCATACCTCCTGGCCTTTTCTCGTGGTGGGGAGTCAGATCAGCATAATCCTGGACATCCGTGTGGAGAAGGTCACCCCAGCTCTTCTTGCCCTCTGTAGCCTGAATCCAGGCCTACCTGGATCTGGGAGGAATGTCAAGGTTTCACCCGACTCCATGGCCCTTATTTCCTCTTGGGCAGCCACTCACATCATGCTTTCACCAGCCTTTCAGACTGGCTCTAGGAACAGACCTGGAGACAAAACAGTCTCTTCCTTGAAACGCAGTTTGCTAGAATGATGATGTATTTTGCTTTTACCACTTTGAACTCAGTGCCAGTCCTAGTGGCCATCACAAGAATAAACTGTCAGGAATTGTTTGTTGTAATGCATGGATGAAAGAATGAAGCACAAACATTTCACATTCCCAGAGATAATAGTGGTAACCATTATTGATTGAATAGATACCACATGCTGGATAATTCACATCACTTGTCTTCATGATCTTGACATTCACCCTGTACAGAGGCACAAATCCCATGAAGGAGCTGCTATTATTATCCATACTTACAGATAAAGGAGTTAGGCTTAGAGCTAATAATAAAATTGCTCACAGAACTGAGGTTGTAACCCAGGGCTCTGAAACTCCAGAACCCATGTCTTTCTTCTCCATTATAAACTACACAAATTTCAAACTTCCCACTTGTATTCTTTGTTTGATGTAGCCCTAAATATAGTCCTTTGATATAGTCCTAAAATATATATCATATACATCTGAAAAAGCACTTCTATGCAGGAGATGATAGATAGATAGATGGATAGATTGATAATTTTTAAACCCTCTTAAATCTCAATAATAGAAAGGCAAAGGGCACCAGACTGGCTCAGTGGGAACATATGACTCTTCATCTCAAGGTCACGAGTTCAAGCTCCATGTTGGGTGCGGAGCCTACTCAAAAAAATAATCATAAAAAGACCAAGCATCTATGGGAATCCTAATGTTTAATATGGACAAAAGATTTGAATAGATATTTCACCAAAGATATGCAAATGGATAGTAAGCACAAGAAAAGGTGCTCAATATCATTATTCACTAGAGAAATGTAAGTCAATGCCACAATGAGATACACTTTGCTCTCACTTAGGATGGCTATAATCAAAAAGACAGACAATAAATAACAAGTGTTGGAGAGGATGCATAGAAACTGGAACCTTTATATATTGACAGTAAGAGTGTGTAATAATACAGCCACTTCAGAAAACAGTTTGACAGTCCACAAAATGTTAAGCATAGTTACCATAGGACCCAGGAATTCAACTACCTATATACTTAGGAGAGATGAAAACATCCACACAAAAATGTATACACACAGCAGCATTATTCATAATTGCCAAAGAAGTGGGCACAACCCAAATGTCCATCAACTGATGAACAGAAACACAAAATGTGGTCTATTCATGCAATAGAATACTATTCCACAATCAAAAGGATCGAAGTATTGGTACCTGGTACGTGTGAATGAACCCTTAAAATATTATGCTAAATGAAAAAGCCAGTCACAAAAGATCACGTGTTGGAATGAGTCCATTGACATAAAATGTGAAAAATAGGCATATCTACAGAGACAGAAAGGTAATCGTTGCCTAGGGTTGGGAAAGCTGGAGGGAAAGGGGAATGACTGCTAATGGGTACAGGATTTTTTTCCTGGAATGATGAAAAGTTCTAAATTTAAATTATGGTGATAGCTCTAGAAGTCTATAAATATGCTAAATATTCAGTTATATATACAATTTAAGTAAGTGAGTTTTATGGTATGTGGGTTGTATCTCAAGAGAGAGTGTTGTTTCAGAATAAACATAAATGCACTAAATGTGATGATATTGCACTTAAAACACTGCTTGGTGATGGACATGTAGTATACACTTAATAAATGTTAGTTAATATTATTCTAGGACCTCAAAAGAAATAAAAATAAAAATAAACACAAACATAAGGGGCGCCTGGGCAGCTCCATTGGCTAAGCATCCAACTCTTGATTTCATCTCAGGTCACAGTCTTGGGGTTGTGAGATGGAGCCCCATGTCAGACTCCGCACTGGGTGTGGAGCCTGCTTGAGATTCTTTCTCTCCTTCTGCTCTTCCCCTGCCCCCTTCCCCGCCCACTCGTCTGCACGGGCTCTCTCTCTCTCTCTCTCTCTAAAGAAATAAAATAAAATAAAGTAAACATGAGATACTAGTTCACAACCACTAGGATGCCTATACTCAAAAACCTAGACATGTTGATGAGGATGTGGAGAAACAGGACACAGGACTGAACACATTTACCCAAACTATGGAACTACACACTTTTTTAAAGGGTGAGTTTTACTGGATGTAAACTTAGACTTTGCTGTATGCGAATTACACCTTAAACTTTTTTTTAAAGAAAAAGAACATATAACATCATTGGGGAAAAACCACCAGAAATGTCAGTTCGTATATCCAGTATTATTCCTTCAAGATCCTTCATCTTACCCTTACTTTCATTATTTTATGATGTTTAACTTCAGATTATTCTACCTGGATATTTCTAAAAACTCTGATCCTGGGAAGAAGTTCCACTTGTCCCAAAGTCATGATTTCCCACATTCATTGACAGTCATTTGCCACCAATATTGGCCAGAAATCATACCTCAGAAGAGGAGCGGCTTCTCAGCCACCAGACTGCCAGGCTAGAAGGACTGTTTGCCATTTATAACATGTAATGGTTTTTCTTAATAATTATTTGTATTCCTTCATGTACTGATAAAGAAAAAGTAGTGGGGTTTTTTTTCTCACTTGCTTTCTAGATCTCTCTCTTTAGCCATTCTAGAAAACATCAGTCTAGAGACTTCCATCTTTTTCTGTCCTTTTTAAAGATTATCTTAATTCCACACTCTTGCTTCTTTTTCATTCTCTTATAGAAAAATACAAACACAATGGTTAAAACAATAATAATTACCAAAAGGTCCAGAAATATAAAGTACATAAAGAGAAACCTTGCTTTCTAGTAATGAATGAGAGGCTTCCCTTTCTTTTCTCCTATAGAAATGCTCTTCTCTTTTAAGACTTCCAGACAGCTGATCAAAATAGCAGATTCTGTTCTAAGAAGTCTAGCTCTAATTCTGTTGCTTGTACTTTTGAGCTATAAAAGCCAGAAAGATAACAAATGCACCATTTAGTGCTCAACTGTTTTGTTTTCCGCAGTCTTACCAGCAATAAATGCTCTTTAATACCATTATTTAGCGACTGTTTGGCTAAATATAAATGCCCTTTACATAAGCTGCTTCATGCATTTTTTCCCTTAGTTTTTATTACCTTTTATTGTTTTTGCATCAAGAAATTAATAAATTTCTGTTTTTTTAAGATTTTAGTTATTTAGGGGTGCCTGGGTGGCCCAGTGGGTTAAGCCTCTGCCTTCGGCTCAGGTCATGATCTCAGGGTCCTGGGATTGAGCCCCACATTGGGCTCTCTGCTCAGCGGGGAGCCTGCTTCCCCCTCTCTCTCTCTGCCTACCTCTCTGCCTACTTGTGATCTCTCTCTCTCTCTCTGTGTCAAATAAATAAATAAAATCTTTTAAAAAAAAAACCTTTAAGATTTTATTTATTTATTTGACAGAGAGAAATGCAGTGAGAGAGGGAATACAAGCAAGGGGAGTGGGAGAGGGAGAAGCAGGCGTCCTGACGAGCAGGGAGTCCGATGCAGGGCTTGATCCCAGGACCCTGAGATCATGACCTGGAGCTGAAGGCAGACGCTTAATGACTGAACCACCCAAGAGCCCCAAGAAATTAATAAATTTCTTGTGTGATGAGAACATACAGTTAAAACCCATAGGAGAACTTAATTTTGGGAATCAGATACAACCTTGTGTCTCATTTCGACAATATGACATTTTTACAGTTCCTCCTTAAACCAAGGCAAGGAAACACCTCCTGCAATATTCAGAGCTGCACTGGATTTGGGTTCTGAGTAGCCCTCCTCCCCCACCCCCCATCTACTTCCACTGGAAAACAAAGGAATTCCACCCCTCCACCCCCCCAAAGAGACTACTGATGTCCTTTCTAGCTCTAACTTGGCTGGTGCCACGGATTCGATCAGCCCCGTCTCATCTCTGTGCCTGTCATCTTGCCTCTAACTCACCAAAAGCCAAATGCAGTGAAACGTTCTTAAAATGAGCTTAGGAGACTAGCTCTCTCTATCAGCGAAAGTGTTTCTAGGAGCCGCACAGATTCATCATGAGTTGGATGGGCAATAAAAAGCCTTCATTATCCTGGGGATTTCCCACATCAGAGGCTGACGTCTATTAACCAGCTTCGGTCTCTGCAGCCAGAGCCCAGTGGCTGCCGTCTGATAAGTTAGAAAGAGAAAGAAGTCGGGTCTGAGTTAGCATAGCTGATATTTATTGACTATTTCTACCTGACGCTATGCTGTTTGCTCTGTCTCATCCTCACAACAGCTCTGAGGGTAGATGTTGTTATCCCCATTCTACAAAAGAGGGAAACTGAGGCTCCAGGTACTGGGAGCGGCAGGTGACGCTGACACTCAGGTCTCCTTGTATCCACGCCATCCCTGTGGACCACCAAACCACCCCCTTCAGTCTCTGCTTTTCTTCTGTCTGTAGAGCCGTTCAAACTCTAAATATAAGGGTTGTTTTAAAATAGTCACTGCTTCAGAACTCCCTCGAGGAATCAGCCTATTTATTGGGGATGACTGTCATTCAGTCAGCATTTTCAGCGTCTCTGAAAGTATTTCATTCCACTTCAGACCCAAAAAATAGGTCATCAAGGAGAGTTCTGCTGGAAGAGGGCACTCCTGGGCAGAACTCTTACTTAATTTTCTTAGGAGAATTGGTGGAAAATATGCCAGTAAAATCGCCTAAGTGTGCAGATTGACTGATTTATTCAGCAAATAGGTATTGAGAGTGTACTAAACACCAGTCAATATTCTGTGAATTAGGGAGACCATAGTGATCAAAGCAGTGATTCTGTTCACGTGGATTTCCTTTCTTCTTCTTTTTTTTTTTTAAAGATTTTACTTATTTGAGAGAGAGAAAAGGAGAGAGCGGGGCTGGGGGAAGAGCAGAGGCAGAGGGAGAAGCAGGCTCCCCACTGAGCAGGAGCACCGGGCTGGGGCTGGATCTCAGGACCAGGATCATGACCTGAGCCAAAGGCACTCACTTAACAGATTGAGCCACCCAGGTGCCCCCATGGACTTCCTTTCTGGTGGAGAACAGTGACTCTTTGCTCCATGAGGACAGGATAAACTAGTTGCTAGACAGCCTCTAGAGCCAACCTGACCATCAAAACAAAATTAGCTCCCAACTCTGCTTTTAAGTTAATTGAATTGAAGCTATTACTAATAAGTCACAGAAGGTATTTAAAAATGAGTTACATTCGGGACGCCTGGGTGGCGCAGTTGGTTAAACGACTGCCTCCGGCTCAGGGCGTGATCCTGGAGTCCCGGGATCGAGTCCCACATCAGGCTCCCAGCTCCATGGGGAGTCTGCTTCTCCCTCTGACCTTCTCCTCGCTCATGCTCTCTCTCACTGTCTCCCTCTCTCAAATAAATAAAATAAAATCTTAAAAAAAAAAAATGAGTTACATTCAATTCCCTAAAAACCCTTATTTCTTACATGCTACTCTGGCCCTCTGAATTTTTTTCCAAAAATGACAAATGTCATCAAGTAGGCTATTGAAAACATTAGTTTTAAAGTTTTCAGAACTGCAGTTTGCCGACTCCAGAAAACACATAAAGCTTTTGAAAGTCCCAAGAAGACTCTTTTAAAAAGTTGCTCAAGAGAATGGAGAAGCAAAAGAATAGACTAGACTAGAATAGAATAGAAGACACCTCCAGTTAAGGCTAGACCAGCTGTCCAAAACAGACCTCCTCAGTGTTAAAAGGCAAAGACTAGAACACCTGGGTGGCTCAGTTGGTTAAGCGACTGAGTCCTGCGTCAGGCTCCCTGTTCAGCAGGGAGTCTGCTTCTCCCTCTAACCCTCCCCCACCTCATGCTCTCTTTCTCTCACTCTCAAATAAATAAATCTTTAAAAAAAAAAAAAGGCAAAGACCGAAATCAAACATAATAAATGTCCCCCGTTGCTTTTCAGTAATGCTGTACTATTTGTAAAGGGCTTTTCCACAAATCATCTTTTTAGTTCTCCCAACCAATGTAAGATAGATATTATCATCCCCACTTTAAGTATAAGAAAGCAAGGATCAAAGACATTACACAATTGGTTAACTTAACAGTAAGTCAAGTTCTTAATAAATGCCAAAGCCAGACCTTGGACTTGTGATTCCCTAACTGCTGGTTTCTCCACAGCTGCCTGGCTGATTTATAGTCCTGTATTACCAAGCCCCAAAATACCCCAAATCAAGTTTCCTATGGAAACAGTAGTCTGAAAGTGTTTGAGAGTGGGTTACAGACACTAGGAGATGGCAAAAGAAAATGGGAACACTGGGTGTCCATCCTTAACCTTCAGTTGTTAATCCAAAAGCAAATCTGAGACAGAATTTGGTATCATTGTCAGGCACTGGCCCCTGGAGCCAATGGCCAGTTGAGTTTTAGATCTCCCTTCTTCTGCCTCCCTTGCTCAGTGCTCACAGACATCACATAGAGCCTGCATTCAAGGACCCTATAGCTCTTTCCTGAGATTATCTGTTTAATCCTCCTGTGAACATTCCTGATCTCCTGGGTCTGAATATGGTTAACGAATGAAATCCTCTATGGCGCTGATACCTGACTCTTCTTTATCATCTCAGACCCCCGCATAGTGGTTGGATTATTATTTTAAAGGGAGTTGTGGGGCACCTGGGTGGTATAGTCAGTTAAGCATCTGACTCTTGGTTTCAGCTCAGGTCATGATCTCAGGGTCATGAGATCGAGCCCCGCATCGGGGGCCCATGCTCAGTGGGGAGTCTGCTTGAGATTCTCTCTCCCTCTCCCTGCCCTTCCCACTTATGCATGCTGCTCTTGCTTTTTCTCTCCCTCTGTCTCAAGTAAATAAATAAAGCTTTCTTATAAAGAAAGGGGGCTGCATGGAAATGTTTGTGAGTTTGTTGGTTTTGTGACTTCAAACACTCATATGTGTCCCTGTCTTTACTTTCAGGTTGGAGAGACCATTGGCATTAGTGAAGAGATTATGGGTCTGACCATCTTAGCAGCTGGGACCTCCATCCCTGATCTTATCACCAGTGTCATAGTAGCCCGGAAGGGACTTGGAGACATGGCTGTGTCCAGCTCTGTTGGAAGCAACATTTTTGACATCACTGTGGGGTGAGTAGAGACAGCTCCACGAAAATGCACACACCAGCTTTGCCTTCTGGCTTTGTCTGGCTTTGTCTTCTGAGAGGCTGTGAAAACACAACCGGCATCTCTGAGCCCCAAATTAACCAATACCAATAAAAAGTAAACACTGGGAGTACCGTTCACTTACTCCATTTTTCATTTTCAGAGAAATTAATGAAGAATAAGCTATCCCTAGGTAGGCAAAAACTCATGCCTGCAAATGGAGTGGATATTGTAGGAAATACTTTTAAGAATTTTACTTATATAATGGCAAGGGTTACAAGTTAAGAATATTCAGTATTCAGGTATGATGGAGATGCTGTGCAGTTTTCCTATATTTTTTTCTATATTCTAATTCTGATTAAAGTCCCCACCAGCCTCGGATGAAATTTTGGTTTTTTCTTTTTTTTTTAAAGAGTTTATTTATTTATTTACTCATCAGAGAGACAGAGAGAGAGAGCATGTATGCACAAGCAGGCAGAGTGGCAGGCAGAGGCAGAGAGAGAAGCAAGCTCCCTGCTGAGCAAGGAGCCCGAAGCGGGACTCAATCCCAGGACCCTGGAATCATGACCTGAGCCAAAGGCAGCAGCTTAACTGACTAAGCCACCCAGGAATCCCAAGATTTTGGATCGTAAAACAAACTGGAACAAACATAGGCCCACCAAAAATATTCTATCTCCTTTGGAAAAGGCTGGCATGTTTGGCATTATTATTTATGTATGCTGGTAAAGATATTCTAAGTTTCTCAGGGACGCCTGGGTGCTTCAGTCAGTGAAGCATCTGCTTTCAACTCAGGTCATCATCCCAAGGTCCTGGGATCGAGTCCCACAGCCAGCTCCTCCCTCTGCCTGCCTCTCCTCCTGATTGTGCTCTCTCTCTCTCTGACAAATTAAAAAAAAAAAAATCTTAAAAATAAAAAATAAAATAAGATATTCCAGGTTTTTTGAAAGTCAAAAGATGAGATCTATTCTTACAGCTAAGCAATCTGGAGTTCTCAATACGAATCATCTCTAAAGTGGGTCAGACTGGGACACTCTTGTTTCTGTCATTTCATTTAACGTGTCTGAAGTAAAAGGAGTCTGATAAGTAATGCTGAATGAGAACCCCTGAGAGAGGAAGACATGGGATGTGACCCTTATGTTCCCGGAACTGAGCCCCTGAGACTTGAATTTAGAAACTATGGATCTACTTTCGCATTGAACATCTTGCATATTATTCTCTTATACCTTTGCGTTGGCTGGGTTTTCTCAGTGTCTGCTTTGTGAAGTCTATGTACATTTTTATTCCTTGAAGCCACACAATGATCCTATGACATATGTATTATGATCCCCACTTTTCAGATAAAGAAACTGAAGGGCACAGAGTTCACAAAACCAGTAAGTGAGACAGCTGAGATTTGGGCAGAGTCTGTGCCTTCCACTGTGACACTCTGCATAAAACACTGCCCTGAGCTCCCACCATCTTAACCACCTTTGGATCCTCTCCTGCCATATCTCATTCCTTCATAGGCCCCTCTCACTCAAGATTCCTTCCCACATGTCTGTCTGGAAAACTCCAACTTACCCTAACAATATCAAATCCCAGCTTCCCGGATGCCCTTCAGCCTGACTGGGGACTCTTGTTCCTGGGAACTCTCTGCAGATCATGCTCTTATCATGGTCATGTTTATCAGTCTGCACACTAGACTGTGGACTGCTCAAGAGCAACAGCTCCCTGAGGCCTCAAGCAATCCCTAATGCACCGTGGTGACTTCACAAATGTTTGCAGACTGACTGACTGAATGTATGAATGAATGCCTTAAAAGGTAGCTGTTTGGAAGGAAGGGGGTCTCTGGTAGAAACAGTATTTTTCAGTCGCACTGATTACACATTTAGAGTAGTTTTTGTGGTCAGTTTTCTGTAAAGAAGAAAATAAAATGTGCTTAATACAAAGAGAAAATCCTACCAATTGGGGAAAATCGTAAGGCCCATTTGTCATGTTTTGAAAAACAAATATTCTAGGGAATTACAAGATGCTTATGTTCATTGTTCTTAAATTGTATATATAGTCACAGGTTACAGGGAAGTGTAAGGGAAAGTAACCTCTAACACTACTACCCAGGACCAACACTTAACTTTTGTATGGTTGCTTTCAAATATTTCACATTTTCTTCCTGAATATTCATTTTTCTCCTTTTGGAGGGCTTTTTTTTTTTTTTTTCCTGATTTTAAAGCCGTTTCTGCCTGGCACAATGTAGGCATTGTTAGTTAACTGTTAGTTAATTAGTAAATCAACTATTTTTCTAATGTAGTTCTCATAATTAACAGCTTATCACTTCAACGTATTTCACTGCCGCTTTCCTAACCATACGGGAGAAGAATGAGGCACAAACAAGTCAGCTGTAAGAGAGGCGGAGCCGGGGATGACAGCTGGAAGGACTGTCGCCCCAAACAACTCCTCAGTCCTGTGTTTATTAGATACAAGATAGCAAAAGAGAAGAAAAGAAGGTTGTAGAATAGTCACACGTCTAGTACATCTCGAGGGTAAACAAGGAGGAATGTGAGTCATAGGTTGGTCACAAGTTTTAGAGATAAATGAAGTAAACAGGAGGAGTAAGGTGTGTCTGGTCTGGCAGCAGGGATCCGTAGTTGTCCAAACGCACTTAAAGGGATTACCTTTGCAGGAGGCTTTCTCAGAGGGTCTGGGGGTTGATGGAAAAGGGAAGTGGGCGGGTTCCACCCTGAGCCGGCAGGGAGTTCCCAGCTGCTCCGCTTCAAGGACATGTATCATCCCCTCCACCAGAGGCTTGCTGCTGGTACAAGTTTTTCTCAAGGTCATCTTTAAGTATGCTTGCGTGAACAGTACAGCTCCTCATTAGTTAAAGTTATAGTTTAAGCAGTATATTAATCTGAGGGACAGCTATATTTCACCCTGTTGTTTTTCAGTTTAGCCACAATTTTTTTTATTTTTTCCAATTTTCAGCAATTGTGGGTACTTTGATGAAAACCTTCATGCAGAAAACTTCCTCTTATAATTATTTGTATTAGAACAAATTCCTCCAAGAAATATTAATGAATTAAATGAGCATTTTAGTGGCTATTGATGTATACTTTTCAAAAAAAGAGTTTATACCAATTGATGAACTTGTAAGCAATATATTGAGCATAAAAGATATTTCATAGTCTTGTTGGCTTTTGCTTTTGCTTATATTAATACATACTCATCGTAAAAGATTTAAAAAATACATATAAAACATAAATAAAAATCAATGATAATACACCACTCTGTTCTAGATATATATAGTTTATAATCTTGAAATAACATTGCTTTTTTTTATGTTCATCCTTCATTTCAATTACAGAATTTCATCATGAGTATTTGACATTATCACTATAAGCTTATGTGGTTTTTTTTAGCCTTGTGATTTTTAACAGCCGTATGACACTACTTCGACTAAAGAGTTTGTTACTTAACTAGTTTTTTTGAATTAGAGATTAAGGTATCCCCAGTTTCTCACTACTCAAAGTAATACAGAAAAAATGATCTTTTTTTTTTTTAAAAGATTATTTATTTATTTATTTGTTAGAGAGGGAGAGAGAGCGACCACAGGTAGGCAGAGAGGCAGGCAGAGGCAGAGGGAGAAGCAGGCTCCCTGCCGAGCAAGGAGCCCGATGTGGGACTCGATCCCAGGACGCTAGGATCATGACCTGAGCCAAAGGCAACCGCTTAACCAACTGAGCCACCCAGGCGTCCCAAAAATGATCTTTTTTAAAAGATTTTATTTATTTACTCATGAGAGACTGAGAAAGAGAGGCAGAGAGAGAAGCTGGCTCACCACTGAGCAGGGAGCCTGATGTAGGACTTGATCCCAGGACCCCAGAATCATGACCTGAGCCGAAGGCAGATGGTTAACCATCTGAACCACCCAAGCGCCCTGAAATGATCATTTTTCTGAATAAAATTACATTTGCAAGTTTCATACATATGTATATTTCAAATATGTATTATTTATGTATGTATTTAGGAGCAAGAGAGAGAGAGAGAGTGAGCGGGGGCTGGGGAGGAACAGAGCGGGGCGGGGAGAGAGAGAGAGGGAATCCCAAGCAGGCTCCATACACAGAGCAGAGCTAGACCTGGGGCTCCATCTCACAACCCTGAGATCATGACCCCAGCCGAAATTAAGAGATGCTTATTCGACTGAGCCACCCAGTCACCCCAACATTCTTGCTCCCTGACAATAGAACTGGTAGATCAAAACGCATGAAAAAATGTAACTTTTCCTACAGAGGGTTTTTACCTATTTGTGGTGCCATCCAGCACAACTTCACTTTACTGGATACGTACATGCACACGTGCATGTCTCGCTTAATAAGAGTACAATGGTTTTGATCTTTTCTTCCTAAGAATGGGCAGTATGGAACAAGAGCTCCCCAGGACAAGTCCCTAGTGGAGGTTTTCACATTTGTACCATCTCCTCGCAAGCACTTCACCCCAACACACACACACACATACACACACCCCACTCCCTCTTTTCCTAACTTTCCATTACTGACAGCAGGATGCCAGGGTTCCCCCACCCCACCCCCACCCCCTGCTGAGAGCTGGAACTGCACCTTGTACCCAAAGCTGGCCTGTGGAACCCCTCCCCTCCTGACCTGGTGCAGGAAGTCTGCGCCTCCCAGCCGGGCTCTAGTGAGCAAATCACCTGTACTGATTGCCATGAAGCAGTTGCATCAATCACTTCAGCTTGGCCCAGGTTACATATGAACCCAGATGGGGCCTGTATGTGCCAGGCCCTCAAGGGCTCTGCCTTCACCTGCTCCCTCCAACAGAGGAGTTCGGATATGTAAACTCACAGCCCCTTTAACTCATTATTTCTCTAAAGCTATTTGCTTTTCCTCTCAAGTACTTGAGCTTCAAAAGAGCACCTCTTGGGCGCCTGGGTGGCTCGGTGGGTTAAGCCGCTGCCTTCGGCTCAGGTCATGATCTCAGGGTCCTGGGATTGAGTCCCGCATCGGGCTCCCTGCCTCTCTCTCTCTGCCTGCCTCTCTGTCTATTTGTGATCTCTCTCTGTCAAATAAATAAATAAATAATATTAAAAAAAAAAAAAGCACCTCTTCTTTCATTTCTCTGAGGTCAGACCAAAACAGAATCTCCCTTAGCCAAAGGCTAAGACCTTGCAGAAGCCTCATCCAGCTTGGCGGCTGTGTCCATGTTTCCCCAGCCAACGTTCCATCATTAGGCTCAATGGATAGCCCTGCGTCTCACTCAGGCACCTGGAGATGCATAGGCCACGTGGGTCATGTGTTGTCCGCTATTTTCCTCTCGTTCAGAGTCCTAACTCACTCCCAGGGTGCACCTGACAGTTGGCTTTTCTGATGTCTTCCAGAATCGCCACTCTAGATAGAAAATAAAAGATGTAACCAGATTTTTAGAAGTCAAATGCAAAGGGACAGAGGAGGTATAAAAATATGTAATAAAATTTTTTTAAAAATCACATCACAAATGTAAGATACTGTCTTCCTCAAATTTTTCAGGAAGACAAATTTTAAGTCAAAAGGTTGTCCCATCTTTTCCAAAATAAATCTCAGTCAGCTAAATCATGTATCATTTGTTTTCACTGCCTGGTAGATTGTTAATTAATTAAGTCATTACTATTCCTTGTCTCCATCCCTAAATATAATGTTGCCATTTTCACCACCAGTTTCTATGCCTTTTCTCCATTTGTCTGTTCCTTCTCCAGTCCTGTACAGATCTTCCAGTTCACCTTTTTAGGGTAAGAAAGAAACACAATTATTTCAAATCACACTCAGAAATCAGCTGTGGTCATACTAGTCTTTTGGAGTACGAGGGTGGCTCAGTCGGAGAAGCGTCTCACTCTTGGTTTTGGCTCAGGTCATGACCTCAGGGTCTTGGGGTCAAGCGTACGCCAAGCTCTGAGCTTGAGATTCCCTTTCCCTCTCTCTCCCCCATTGCCCCTTCCCCCACTTATGCTCGCTGTCTCTCTTTCTCTAAAAATAAGTAAATAGAGGCACCTAAGTGGTACAGTGGATTAAACGTGGGACTCTTGATTTCGACTCAAGTCGTGATCTCGGAGTCCTGAGACTGAGCCCCGTGGCAGGCTCCACACTCCGTGTGTGGTCTGCTTAAGACTCTCTCTCCCTCTCTCTCTGCCCTAACCCCCCACTCACTCTCTCTCTCTAAAATAAATCAAACTTTAAATAAATAAAAAAATTTTAATTTTTAAATAAATAATAAAATCACCTGCAGTGGTCACAGCTTTGCTCTTACTCAACTCTAGAATGAATCCTCTCTTTTCCCTAATTCAGTCGGGAAATAGATAAAGGTTTTTGAAGGTCACCTGACTTCCTTATGTGATTTCCTGGGCCGGCCTCACACCAGTCATAGTGAACCTAACCAGACACCCTCCTCAGATTACAGATTCCAAGAAGCTGACACTATGCCGTATGGCTTCTTCAACATGTCTGACTGATCCCCTGTCTATCCCTCACAGGCTCCCGCTGCCCTGGCTCCTGTACACCATCATTCACAGGTTCCAACCAGTGGCTGTCAGCAGCAATGGCCTCTTCTGTGCCATCGTCCTCCTCTTCATCATGCTGCTCTTCGTCATCCTCTCCATTGCTCTCTGCAAATGGCGGATGAACAAAGTGCTGGGCTTCATCATGTTCGGCCTCTACTTTGTGTTCCTGGTGATCAGCGTCCTCCTAGAAGACAGAATTCTTGTGTGCCCTGTCTCCATTTAGTAGGAAAAGCCATATCTTGAACTAACAGCATGGATGGTCCCTCCCCGCCCTGGGTTCTAGGCTCCTTGACCTCTCCAGAGGAGGCAGCTGGCACACACAGCCATGGGCATTTCAGAGCGTCCCTCCTTGGTGGATTTGAGGATGGATGGATTCACACTGGGCCCACTCATTTCACAAGCTGCTGCCAACTTTGCCTACTGAAACAGCTCCACACAAAAGACCATGCAAGAACCGTCCATTTGGGGCTTCTCTCCATTTCACCACTGACAGGTACTCCTCGCTGGTCGGAGGTACATTTGTTGTAATGATGCAAACAATGACAGAGGTTCTCTCTCTATATACGTACAAAATATACAAATTATAAATAGATGCACATGAACATACCCCTGCCTGTTGCTGTATTATACCTCTCCTTTCATACCTATAGAGTAATACGTACCTGTATACAAAGAAAAAGAAAAATTTTATATATATATATAAAATCATCACATATATATATATATAAATACAAATGCATCTTTTCAGGGATAGCTCTAGTATATTTATAGCACCTATTTGAAGAGGGGCATCAACCTTCAGTCTGAGCTTGACCTCTTAAGTGCAAGAGGTAAACTAACA
Organism: Neogale vison; assembly: GCF_020171115.1. Classification (NCBI taxonomy): domain Eukaryota; kingdom Metazoa; phylum Chordata; class Mammalia; order Carnivora; family Mustelidae; genus Neogale; species Neogale vison. Next base: position 49,257,510 of record NC_058099.1, read on the forward strand.
GAATCATTGCTGTGACCTTCAGCCTACCTTGGACTTATTGGGATCCTGCCTGATAAGGCGGATATTTTAGAGAAATATGTTGCAGGAGGGAGGGCTTGGTGGAGAGGGTCTGTAGGGACCCTGAGATGAGACCTTGAAAATATTCCCACCAGCCAATCAGTGAAGACTATCTGCCCACCCCTGCTGGGGTACACTGATCAAAACCCCTGGGGTTACTTGGGACAGACAGACATAAAACCCAGACTGAGTGGATATTGCTTTGGGGTGGGGAGAGGCAGGGGAGAGGTGACCAGGGTTAGGAGTTTTTGAAAATTTTTTAATATATTGCCCTAGCATGCAAGTAGAAAATATAACTGCAAACCAAATTAGTGTTCTTCTAGGACAATGAGACTATATAAACTGAACCTATATTGTTCTAATGCATGTCTCATTATCATCCAAAAAGGGGGGGTGGGGGGGCAAGTCTAGCTCTGATTGTCATTTAGGCGTATTTTGATGCTAAGGGCTCACATATAATCCAAATGCCTGCCAAGAGAGCCTGCCATATGTAATAAGAAACACCATCGAGTAGAGGGGCTCAGTGAAACTTGCCACCTAATGGGAATATAAGGGCGTATGCAGTTCTTTAAAGCATCTTCCAATGTGGTTCATAAAGGGCTTCAGTATCTAAAGAAATCATTATTCCACCAATAGAACTAAACTGATTCTGATCAATATTGCTTGGATTAAGGTAGCTTAGAGATGTTTGGAAAGGCATTTGCACACTCAGCACACTCAGGAAGGTTTCTGAGTCCTCTGCCTAGTGGTGCCAGGACCAGGATTTGGTTAAGGCACATGCAAAATCTGTGTCTCTCCTTCCACAGGGACCCCATATGGGATTCTTTCAAGCGTAGAGGTCACTGAAGACTTCTTCATGCTTCTTCCTCAACCCAGTCACTCCAGGGTTTTGATCTCTTGATTTTGCTCAGCATTCCTGTGACATTTTCATTTCATTCATACCCCCCCCCAATTCTGTTTAATATCTTGTATGATTTCTCAGGTCTGTGTCCATAGAAAATAAAAAACCTCACGGGAGGGGAGGGGGAGGCGAAGTCAATTGATGAAAAATTAGTGTTTCTCATTCCCCCAAGTCATGCTTTCCTTTCAATCAGCTGAAAAAGTAAACAGAGGATGGCCCATTATTCGGCCCCCACCTTCCAACCTAGGCGGCCCATGCCCCATACGGGCAACTCTACGACATGTCTCCAGTCTATTGTATCCCTGATGACGCTGTGAGTCTGTTGTGGGCACGGACCTCCTCACATGGGGAGAGAGGAGGCGCAACTCACAGAGAGCAAGGTAAGGAGACCTAACAGCCCCAGATCAAGCTCAGTATTCCTTCCACAAGACCCCAGCTCCCTCCAAAGCGCAGGGCAGTACAGGCAGCGCGGGTCCGCTCCTCCCCCGCCAGCAGAAGGCACTTCCGGGCGCGGAGGACCTCTGGGAAAATAGAGGAGCAAGATGGCTGCCACAGCGGAGGCAAGCCCCCCCACCCCCGCTTTGCAAAGTCGGTGGTCAGTTGAGGGAGAAAAGGCTGACCGCATCTTCATCAAGGGCAGGGTGTTGTATTGAGGCAAGAATTTGTGCTGCTTCCTTAGAGGGAAAGAGAATGAATAAGTGAACTTCTTGTCGGATCCTGCAGTGGTTCCCCCACCCCACCCCCACGCTTTACTTGAAGGGGAGCAAACTGGGTTACTGCATGAGTATGTATTATTGGCTGGTCTGTTACCCTAGGGAAGGTGTGGATAGATGACGTTATCTCAGCCTCAGACCAACTTCATGAAACCCAAAAGGATTCGGGAGGCCCACCGTAGCCCGGTTCTTGTTCCAGCACCTGCTTCCCCGCCCCCGCACTCCTTCCCAGCCATTCCCAGCTCACAGTGAAGACCCATCCAAGCGGCCACAGAGCATTCCACTTGCCTCGAGAGCTCCACGTCCCAGGAAATGCTGTGGCTCTTAAAAGTCGCCCTTAAGGAGACAGGATTTATGAGCCTATTCTGTTCCCTGTGAGGAGCATTGAGCACGATGTACAACAGCCGTGTCCCCTGCCTGCCTGGTAGGCAGTCCCCTTCCCTGTTCACTGCTGTCCTCAGGATGGGTCTATAAGGTCATGTGTTGGGCTCCACTAAGTCCAGAGAGTGGTGTGTAGAATGCAACAGTGGATCTTGAAAAGCCTTCAAATCTCTAACAATTCTAATTCAAGAACAAACTTTCCTGAGCAGGTCATCTCTAGCACTTTCCCTGCATGCCTGTATATATACATGTATAAATATATCCTTATACCAGATCTGTATGTACACACGCTACATCATCACCCTCTGACCTGTCACCTTCAGGATTCAAAAGCAGGGCACATCAAATTTGTCATGATGAAGGAAGAGAAAAGTCACACACACCACCAATGTAAGGGAACATCTCTTTCTGATCTCTTAAGGTTTGTTCTGGGCGTGTATTCACACTAAGCCACATAGTATGGCCTCACTCCTTATACTTCCCCACTCCAAGAGTGGAGTTATGGAAATGGCCAGCTGTAGCCTCAGTGCTGACCTATAGGCAGAGACTATACAACTACTACACAACAGAAAAGCCTAGACTGCAGAAATTCTTCTCTTTCTTGTAGCAGGGTGTATAAATATCAAAAATTCTAGAACCATCTTCTTGCGTCTCAACCTAAAACAAGCAAGCCTTGCCCAGAGGGTTCAGTCAGCCCCAGCAAACCAAGCAGGTCTTGCTTGCTGACACCTCCCCTGTGGCCATCCATAGGCAGCCCCCGCACAGGAGAGCAAGCTGGCTCAAACCGGGAATGCCCAAGTAGAACATTCTAAATTGCATCTGGAAATGCTCGTGCTGGGTCCCGCTGCCTTCTGAACCTGACTAGTTCCTGAAGCACTGAAGCTGGTGGTGAGATGGCATCTGGGCAGTCTTCTAGGACCTACGCTGAGCCCAGATCAGGAAGCCACAGAACACATGCACAGACCAAGGCGTAAGGCTGTTTGTCAATTTGGCAGATGAGGCAGAGTATCCTAAAGCGGGCCCAGAAGATTATATAAAGAGGCAGGCACTGATTCATAGTCAGGGAATATGCTTTGTAAGGCTTCTAACAGGTGCCCCCTGACAGGGGCCATTATAATTTATTTTCTAGGAAAGGCATGAATCAGGTGCTTTGCAGTCCTTTCAGCAAAACACAGCTGCCTCACTGATGAGACATTTGAGAATATTAATGTACATCCCTTCCTGAGCAGGGAGAAAGTTGGCAGACTCCCCACTAACGCTCACAGCTCTTAAACCCCGAAACAGGGAGATGGGCGATGAGCCATAAAGGGAAGAGCCCCACCCCCACCCCCAGTCCACCTTAACAGAAAGCTGACCAAGCAAATCACAGCAGCTAGAGCTGCCGGCCAGAGACACAGCTGGAGAAAAGGGGACTTCCGCTCCCTGTTCAGCTGAGATTGCTGGGTTGGAATATGTGGTAGGAGTCTGATGACCTATCTGAATACAAGCATTTCCAGAAACTTCAGTATGCTTTCTTCCCTGCACTTGCCAACACACATATACACAATTACAAGGATGCCATGCTTCCTTGCACCGGGACAGATTGTTACTCTAGTAATTAAGTGCCCATATTAGAAGTGACAGGTCTATTCCAGAAGAAATACAGGGAAACTGTCCTCAGGGTGATTTCTGGGGAAATCAGCTATCTCCTGAAGGCTTGATGTAGAAGCTAATGCTCATTCTGGCTAAGCCAGATCTCACATAAGCATGTGGCTTAATGTTTTTAAAAAGACACATCCTCAACTCCTTAACCTCCCTCAGCAATATTGTCTTTAATTAGTAAGTAAGGACTTTGCCATTAAAAGAGAATTAGTGGCGGGGGAGGGAGGGGAATGAAGCATAAGGAAAAGAAAGGAAAAAATTATTTCCTTTTACGACAATTCCCAAGAAAACAAGTGTCACACTGATATATATCCCCTGCATAGTTTTAAATAATTACAGATTTCAGGCTTTTTCAACTAATTATATGAACCTGCATAGAGTCCCAGATGAAAATATCTTCCCTTCTCTAGAAGGCCTTGGGATGGATAGGTTATATGCCCCTACCCCACTATTTCCGCTTAGCTTCTTGCCTCTCTTTGTGTATCTTTGTTGATTTCACAGCTTTGCATTCTTTGAACTATGTAACAAACAAGAAAAGCAATAAAGGACACTTCCCACCACTCTATTACTTATCATTACAACATTGCAATGTTTTGCTTTTAGGGGTTTTGTTTTTGTTTTTGTTTGGTTCCCCCCACCCTTCACTGGGAACTTTGAAACACCCAGTATGCTTTCTTTCTGGGAAGAAAGAAAGGGCTATGGCATGTGATTGCCAGGAGAATTGAGGCATCTGTAGAGAGCAGAGGTGCCCTGGTGTTTGGTATGCAAATAACACATCTTCCTACCTAGACGCCCCCACCCCCCAGGGGACCAGCCTTGCTCAGAACCACCTGAATTCTACGGTCGTCTTTCATCTTGCTGGTTAAAAACAGCAAGAGAGCGCTAAAAATGATAAAGTGAATCCACAGGTCACCCAGTTTTTATAGAGACAAAAATGACCCTATAATTACGGCTGGGGAGACACCTCTGTTCAAATGAGTATACAAGGGAAACTGCATAGAGCACCAAATTAAGCCCGAGCACTTTCACTAAATGAATGACTGACAGACTGGAAAACCTTAAAGAATTAAGAAAAAAAAAAAAAGTAGAGAGAGAGAGAGAGAGAGAATGGTCTATGTCTGGAAGAGTGCCATGGAATCTGCACTGAGTTTGCCAAAGGTTTAATTCTGTTCAGACAGTTCGTCCAGCCTATCACCCTTAGCCGAAGGACGATTCTTTCACCAGAGAGGGGTCCTGGCTTAGGTGTTCCTGGCAGAACCAGGTTTCCTCAGCTATTAACATGAACAGCCAGCAAGCTAACCCTAGCCCAACAAGTTGATGACTCTACCTATGTCTTTTTTAGGGGGCAGAAAACTATACCCCTTTACCTTGTACCCCTGACACAGCTGGGAGCCACCGCTCTGTGACTCTTTCTCTGTTTTCATCAAAGATCTCTTTAGAGTTTTATTTCAGAGCCCTTTTTTCCTCATCCTCTTAATTTGTATCATTCTTCTCTACTCAGCCATTTTAAGTGCTGTAGGGTTTGCCTGAATCTTAGAGCCTTATGACTAATCGTGATACGGGTCGGTTCTGGACGGGGCTGACTTACCACCGCAAACCCCATGCTTTGCTCCCTTTATCTGCATCCCTCTGTTGCTCTTACTTTTAGGAAGTCACACTTCATTGCTAATTCACATTCATCTTCTGTTCCCTATCACTTCGGTACCTCCTCTCCAACACACTGAGCTGAAGCCAGTGCGTTTCTCAGCCGGTCCTGATGGATTTCTCAGCCTGTCCTCGATGCATTTGGCTTGCCATTGTTCCTCCTATGGGCCACTCCCTTCTCAGCCTTTCTGAGTCTCAGTCTGCTTATTTCTAACACCACTTCTGGTTTTCAAGTCCAGAGTGAAGTCAGCATTCACTCCCCTTCAAGGTTCTCACCACCAGTCCCGGGTTTGTTTGCACTTGGCAAGACCAATGAGCATTTTCTGCACCTCCTCATTAATGTGACTATTCAAAAGTGTTGGGCTCCTGCAATTCTGTGTCATTGGTGATTTCTTAGGGGAAAAAAAATCCCTCCTGATTGCTACTACAATATGAACAGAGTTCATGACCATAAAAGAGTAGAGCCACAGAAATGCCTTCTGAGCACCTGTAGGCTTTGATACAACAGCCCTAACAGGCATTTAGCCAGGGGAGAAAAATATGAACACTGGATGTGGCATGATCGTGAGGCCCGGGGAGAGAGGTTAAGATCATGAGCTTCATTTTTAAGGTCATAATTCCACACTCGCATGATTCCACACTCACAAGGAATTCAGAATGGGGGAGACACCGCTGGAAATCATTCAGATGCCCTACCTGCTTGGATTTACCTAAAGGAATTCGTATTTCACTTCAGTAGGAAATAGCAGAAATGATTGGACCTCTCCTTATCTCCCAGTACTGCCGTGCATTTCCTTGCCCGCGTGCTAGGTTGGGTAGGAATTGGTTATAGGTTGGGTCCTGGCCCAGGAAACTGAGCTACTGTTCCCCAAAGAGATGAGAATTTGCTTCTGTGTTCTCACATACTGGGCTGCATATTCCTTTATGATGGGTCCGTAAGTAGCGAAGGCCTTGGGACTGACAGTTCTTAAAACAGCTCACCGAAAGAGAATACCAGTGATCATGTCACACACACACACACACACACACAGGAATGAGTTAAGTCTTGAATCCCTGAATTAAATAATTTTAAGGATCAAATTACCTGCATGCAGTAAGGATAGATAATTCCTTGCCATTTAATTAAATGAATTTCCAATTCTTCTCATCGGGATTAAACTGAAGGACGATGGATGCCTTTTGGGTTTTTAATTTTTTAATATTGCACTTTATAGTACTTCATAAGAGACAATTGTCTTAATTAAAGCCATAAAATACCAATAATACATATATTCAGGGCTTCTGAATATAGTCAGTCAATAAGCAGTCATGAGTCATTCCTGTTTTGTATTGTTTGTTGTAAATTGGAGTTTATCTGTTCTATTTTTTATTGCATACAATTACTGTTCTAGACAATCCTAACCTACTGATAAATTTTGGATGTGTACTTCAATAAAACTCTGAAAATGAAAGAAATTGTTCATTTCACAAAGGCATTCTTCATCTTCAAAGTAGCTTGTGACATAGTTTCCTTAAATAGCAAGTTCTGATACAATATTGAAAATATTTCTCTTTCTAAATTATAGATTTATTATTTTTCAGGAATCCATTTGTTATGTAAAGCAAGGTTCACCCATATAGAGAGTGAATATATACTTGGGAAATTTAAGGTTTGTTTGAGTTTTTATGTAAATGTAGGATGGGCCTAAGAAGTTCCCTTATAAAAATGGCAAATGTAGATATACAATTTGTCGATAGTTTCCTATGCCGACATTATAAACCTTCCTTGGGAGGACACAGAAAATAATAGACTTCATAATGCACTGCGTTTCTGCTAAAATACACAAGTTCTGACCTCTATGGTAGGCTACTTAGCTATACACACAAAGGTCCCCACAACTAAAAACTTTAATATTTCCCTTGATCACAACTTTCTGTGTAATTTGAGGGAAAGCTAAAAGAATGACCAGAAAGCATTTAATAGCCTAGAAATATTCACCACAACTGGGTGCCTAAATAATTAATATAAACATGTACATTAAATTGAACGACCCCATCCATTTGATGCTTAAATATCTCTTTGCCCTAAGATAGAGGGTCTAGACCAAGAGCCAGTGATGTTCTTGTTGGGGACTGTTTTGTGGTCTGAAGACTTTCTCCAAAGGACAGAGACTCTCCATCCAGAAAAGGGAGTCTCTGTTAACATACAGCCCTGTTGGGCACTGCACGCAAAGTCCGTATTTGTGCCCTGCAGTCTAGCCCAGGAGAAATGGCTGGACCTCTATTTGTCAGTATTGCGGTGCATTTCCTTCCTCGAGTGTGAAGAAGCTCCAGAAGCAAGAGCTTCTATCTCCAAGCAATCTGCAGTCTCAAAGAGCCATTGCAAATTGGAACAGCAAAGCTCCTTCCTGGATTAATGCAGTTGCTTCTAGCCCTAGAGAAAAGATAAATTATACTTTTGTTCTTCGCATATTGGTAAAACAGACAGAATGTGATTGACACCGACCCGAATGTAGCCATTTGCCCTAGAGCACCTAAACCCTTTTTTGGACAGGTTACATTAAAAATCTCAGAATGCCATTTTTGTAAAGGATCTTTTTAGGGATCAATGTCATCCCCTGCTTCCTCTGTTTGCCTCCATTTTAAAGAAGCATTTTAACCCCTATCTTTACCCCCAACAAGAATCCAAACGATGCACTTCCGGATTATTTTTGTCACTTTCTGTGTGTTTTGTTTATTACGCGCAGTTTTCACTGGATGACAGCTGTATGGAGGTTTTGCGTCAGTTTATTCTCTGTGAATATGTCTGTACATAGAAGGCTATATTTATTTGTACATAGGCTGTTTGCAGTAATATGTTTCTGTCCCATGAACTTCACTTGATAAAGGGCGTTTGTTTCTTCACTGTGTTCCTGTTACACTTTTCGCACCTTTGTGCTTTTACTACTGGTAATCAACTCATAGAATATCACTTTATGTAACTAAGTCTCCTCGGTGTGAAAAATAATAGTAATAAAATTATTGACTCTAAAAAAAAGTTGTTTTTTGAATAATCCTTGACGTCAGCTAATCAGGACCCTCAGGTCTCAAGAAACAGACAGTCGTAGACATTTCATTGCAGGGATTCAAGGGAACAAAAAGGCAAGCAGTACTTATATTCATTATAACTACTGAATGCTTACTTATGTCATTTGAGCTCTTAAATGTCTGATAGACCCTCATACATAGAAAGGACTATACGAACAATTAGATTTTTATTAATTAAATATACTGAAATTGTAAATTTAAAAGCCTAGTGTTCTCTAAGCCTTTAAACTCAGTTTAGAAGTCTTGTTATAAATCTGATATTTTACATAAAAATAAAATTTCACAGTCACTGACTTCTTGGATTATACTCAAGTAACTGATAAATTTAAAAGATTAAACTCTAAATAATTAACCTCACTTGTGAATTAAATTCCCTCGGGCACTTTTTAAATGTTACACAGTTAACATACCCAATTTTCTGAAATATTCCAAAAGCATGACAAACCTAAAAAAAAACAACATCTTCCCTATGCACGTCGGCAATTCTTCTTAATCTAATATATCAAACAAAATATCATAAACCAGGTTTTCACCTACATTTAAATACTATTTACCAACAATAAAAATCTACTATGTCTTTAAAATGAATATCATGAGACTATATCAATTACACATTTCAAACTTTAATCTGATTACTGATATGCCAGATTTGTGTAGAATATCTTAAAACACAAATACTCACCAAACATCCCAATGATTATAAAAGTTATTCCTACACCGCACCATAATGTCAGTGTTATCAATTCGATTTACTTTATTATCGCTATATTTCCGTATCACCTTACTGACAAACGAGCAGATCTGCCATCTCTGTGAGGATGCGATGACTGAGCCTGAGTCACAGTACTGTTATTTATCATGGGTTGTGTGGATCCCAGAACATGACCCATGATCCCTACATTCAAGATGACCCTACAGGAGCCAACAGTAGTCACAGAGTGCTCAGACTGTGAGTCACATCCTGTTTCATATTCATGGACAGCCTCGTCCTCGCCAAGCCCCAGCCTCTCCGCTGGAGTTTAATGTTGCAATCCAACGAGCATCATTACCATTACTTTTTATTTTTTTTAAGATTTTATTTATTTATTTGATAGACAGAGAGGCAGGCAGAGAGAGAGGAGGAAGCAGGCTCCCCGCTGAGCAGAGAGCCCGACTCGGGGCCTGATTCCAGGACCCTGGGATCACCACCCGAGTCAAAGGCAGAGGCTTTAACCCACTGAGCCACCCAGGCGCCCCCCATTACTTTTCTTTAACTTGAAATCTCTTTCAAAGCTTTGTCTCCTCATTTGAGTAGGTGAATTTTGCAGTTTTTTTTAGTTTCCGCCAGTTTTTCTGTACCTCTGGGTTAGAGTCTCCTAATCTCTTCATTGCTTGGTTGGATTCTTCATTCTGTTCATAACTTTCTTGTCTGCCCTGACCACAAATCCAAACATTTTATTAACAACAATGTGTGTGCACTAATGCTAAATACTTTGTATACATTTCATTTAATCCTCATAACAACTCACTGAGTTGGGTGCCATTTTATTCCCATTTTACAAATAGAAATGGGAGGCCCAGCGTGGTTCAATAACATGACCAAGATCACACAGTGTCAGAATATTAAACTAAATCTGAGTCCTTCCATTACCCAAATTCGAGCTTATAAAGATCACTTGTCACCTTCTCCATGAGCTACATAATCACCCAAGTCCCAGGACTTAGAGTTATGGGCCGCACAAGCCACGAGGCAGGGTGAAAACACCAAAGTCAATCAAGTGTTGGGCCTCTTTGGGCATTTCCTAAACTTACACTTCTCCATAACAAAGTACATGCATGCCAGCTGCAACTGAACGAGTGAGTTTGGCGTCTCCATCACAGGATTTCTCAGCCTTGGCACCGTGGACATCTGGGGCTGGAAGATTATCTGTTGGTGGGTGCTGTCCTATGCATTATGGGGTGTTTAGCATATCCCTGACTTTTATCCATTAAGTTCAGGTTTCAAGGAACAAAAAAAATGTTTCCAGACGTTGGCAAATGTACCCAGGGGTGGGGGGCGTAAAATCGCCTGTGCTCCAGAACCACTACAGTTCTGTCAAATAGAATTCAGTCTGCAACATCAGGGTAGAAGCACTTCAGCCAATGTTGCCTTTTCAGCTCACTCATGTGCAGTCTCCCTCTCTCTCTCTCTCTCTCCCCCCTACACACACACACACACACACACACACACACACACACACACACGTATCCAGTCCCCCGTCCACAGCAGTGCAAAGGTACAAATTCAAGCAGGGAAAGTACATTCGGCCTCAATTTTTAAATGGTCTCCATGTGAACAGAAACTGCTGAGGCTGCACTTTGGGACCCTCCCTCAGTGCATTCCACATGGATGGGCATTTTACCGTCCATGGTAAAATGGTTCTAAGGTGTCTGCCTCTCTTGTGTTTCTGGGTCTCTCCCTGGGCAAAACTTGACCATTTTCTTGAAGGATTTTCTGCAACCCACAGCCATAGAATAGCACATCCCCCAAATCATGCTCCAAGGGGACCTCTTTCAAGAACGTCCATAGGCATTGTCCTCGTAGCTGGGTTTCTCCCCAGAGGAAGATTTAAAGGTCTTTTTCTCTATCAGGATAACTTAAGGACTGAGGGCAAACAGTCAACATTAAGGAAAGCTTAAAATCCGTGCTTGCTCTCATCTTCCTTCCAGAATGAATCCCACTTCTCAGCGACAAGGGTTTATTTAGGAGCTGCTTTATATTTAGGGAAAAGGCACAGACATTTCAGCATCAGTTCAACCCAGTGATGTTTACTGCCCCAATGGTATTTTTGATCTATGTTTGAGAATGTAAATATTTTCGTCACAATGACATTAATGCTAATTTCACCAGTGCTGATTTCAGGCAACTTTCATTAGTTTGATTAAAATCTTTGCTCAGTTGTCTATAGGGAACAATTTCTAATCACTTTTACTTTATTGAAATATTCATAGAGACATTGCTTTCTGTATAAATTTAAAAATAGACCTGAGTGGCTTAGTCAGTTAAGCGTCTGACTCTTGATTTAGGCTCAGGTCATGACCTTAGGGTCCTGGAATCGAGCCCCACATCAGCTCCCTGCTCAGCGAGGAGTCTGCTTCAGGATGTCCTCTGCCCCCCCACACCCCCCACACTCACACACTCCTTCTCTTTCTAAAATAAATACAGAAATCTTTAAAAATATAATAAAATAAAATAGGAACTCATCAACTAAGTTTTGTTTTGTATCCATATCAGAGTTATTATTGGGAATAGCTATTGGGAATTATTAAAAAGAAAACCATTAGCCCAAAATAGCATCATTTAGGTTTAGGTCCTAAGTCATTAAACCAAACCTTAATACCTAACCTAAATGCAGTTTCAACCCCTCAGGAATGTAATCTTTAGACAGTCAATATGGAATTTGATGGCCAGTACTAGGAAATTTACTGATAGACCCCTTCCACCACCTTTAAGAGGCAACGTTGTCTACACAATGCATTCCTTGCCAATAAGTTTTTTTTTTTTTTCAATGCCCTCTCTCTGCCTTTAAAAACATTTCTCTTGTTTAGCTCAGGTGAGTTCCCCTCTACTTGCTAGATGTGATGTTACCAGATCTATGAATTGTTTAATTAAGCCAATGTGGTCTTTAAATTTAGTCGGTTAGGAGCACCTGGGTGGCTCAGTCATTAAACTTCTGCCTTGGGTCCTGGGATCAAGACCCTCGTGCCTCTCCCTTCCCCACTCAACCTGCTTGTGTTCCTCTCTCTGTGTCAAATAAATAAATAAATAAAATCTTTAAAAATTGATTAGTTAATTAATTTACTCAATTAAATGTTGTTTTTTAACAGAATCTTCTCCAGGATTTGGACTGAACTTAGTTTTTATTGGTACAATTTTACATATCTAAATTTCACCAAAAATATTTAAGTTTTCCAGTAGTTTTTTTATTTTCATTTGGAATTCTAGAATAGATTATATTCTTTGGAGGTTACGTTGCTAAAGAAAAAAACCATAGTATACCTTGGAATTGCTATATTTTTTCCAGAACACCTTCACCTTTTATGACTAGTTTTTTTTAGGTTCGGCCTCAGTAAAGATTTATGGCAGTGAAAACATGATTTCCCACAGCACAGCAACCTTGTGTGGGTTTTTTTATTGTTGCTGTTTTGGGTTGGGTTTTTCCCCCCCCCCTTGTCTTTCTGTTTGTTTGTTTGTTTGTTTTACTACCTCATGCTTTTGTAATACCATTTTTAAAACTTGTTTCTGAATAGTCTCAGCTTAAAGTGTAATGCTAAAATCATGAGAACTATTTAAACAACACCAACGAAATCTATTATGGACTGCATTTGATTAATTTATAAAGTATTAAAGGAAAATATGTCCCATAAGTAATTATTAAGCTTTATCAAATGGAATTTGTAAAAATAAAAAGTTACAGGAAAAGTTGCCTTTGCAACTATTTATGTTAGCGACTGGCCTACAAGCACCCATATAATTAATGTTTGGTTATTAAACAAAAAACACCCCCTAGTCACCAATACCAAGGTACTGGGGTCCAAATGCATTGACAATGACCAAACATAAAGAAGTCTTGATATAAAGTGTGCAGTGATCAGAGTCCAGAACTGTCAGAAAGGCTGACTTTGATCCACCTCTTCTCACCTGCAAGTTACTCAATGACTCTGCATCACCAGTGCCTTGTCTATGAAATAATACTACCATATTTCTACTCCCTGACCCCACCAGAGCTTGTTGGAAAGAATGAGTTACTACTCCATGAGGTGCCTGGGTCACAGAAGCCTTTTAGTATATGTCAGCTCTCTCCTCCCCCTCCCATGTGATGTTGAACAAGTTCTAGAACCTCTCTAAAGACTGAAAAGATGTTTTAAGTAGATCCTTTATAGGGATATCTGGACAATTCCTAATCTTAGAGATTACAGGAATCCTAATTGTTTGTCTCAGTATTCTAACACTACATTCATCAGAAAGCCCGTCTCTTCCTAGGATGCCACTGAGCTCAGCTCCCCCACCTACCCTCACTCAGCAATGTACCCAGGACCTGGGGAATCTAAAAGCCTAGCTCTGTTACTAACAACAAAGAGAGACGAAATCTTTTTCTAGGTGTCAGCTCATCGAGGACATAAAAATTTCTGGGGATGGAGCGCCTGGGTGGTTCAGTGGGTTAAGCCTCTGCCTTCAGTTCAGGTCATGATCCCAGCCAGGGTCCTGGGATTGAGCCCCACATTAGGCTCTCTGCTCAGCAGGGAGCCTGCTTCCCCCCCCCCACCCCTCCTGAATGCCTCTCTGCTTACTTGTGATCTCTCTCTGTCAAATAAATAAATAAAATCTTAAAAAAAAATTCTGGGATGCACCAAAGCCCTCAGGATTTCCACATCTTTTGGAGACCCTGGGAGCCTATACTTGCAAATAATACACAGAAAACACGAACCTCCTGGTTGGTCGATCTTGCCTCTAGGGCCAGCTCACACATTAAGCACATTCTGTATATCTCTACAGGGACAGCCCTGGGACCTTGCAAACCCAGAGTTGGCAAACACTTGGTAAATTTCACCGCTCACTCCCTGGACCTCAGCAGACATCAACAATCAATCACAGCACCATTTTCCACTACACTTTCCAGCCAAGCATTCCAGGCAGCCAGTAACCATCAGTGCTCCTGGCATGCAAGACAAAAGCTAATTGTCACATTCCAGCCCAACCAATAAATGAGGGAAATGAGAGCTAAATAGGCAGGGCTACCTTCCTGAGGTCACACTAGTAAGCCGTCCAACTGGATATTAAGGTCTGGTTTTTATTTTGTCTACAGTCTTTGCGAGGGAACCGTGATAAGAAGTCTTCTCATTTAAAAGGCTTAAGTCAGGTCATTAGTTAGGTTATAGCCAGACAGTGAATGATGACAGCTTTTAATTAGTGAGAACTGTTAGAAAGAAAAGAAAGGTTTTGCTGCTGGGATTTGATAATAGAATTTCCAGTAAATAATAAAAACACCTCAGGGACAAAAAAAAAAAAAAAGTGATGTCCACATTTGGTTACAAAACAATTGGAAGGAATGCATACGGCTCTGTCTGCTGCCAGCAGCTAATGACCCATGTCCTTGAAATAGAATCAGGTCAGAGAGGGTTGTAAACATTCACGCTTTCCTGTCTCCTAGCAGGAATTTGCTCAAATGTGCAATCAATCCCTGTAAGAGTTCCACTAGACTTAAGGGGGAATGGAAAAGAAAAAAATGTTTTCCACAAGAAAAGTAATGCTTGTCACTCCCTATGGCCTAGGTCAACCATTCCTAGGTCAGGAATGGCCTTTAGAAGAGCCTGAGAACTGGGAGAAAGACCCTGTCCCCAGATCCTCAAGTACCCCCTTTATTCTGGACTGTTGCCTAGAATTTGGTCTTGGTGCCTTCCCTCTCCAGCTTAGTGCTTCTCAACCATCAGGCTGGGCCCGAAGGGCGTGTCCAACACACCTGCAGGCTTCTTCAAATTTTGCACATAAAATCAGCCCGTGGGTGGCCAGGGACAGGTATTAGCACTGGGGGCGCAAGGAGAGTGAGCCCCAGCCCCTGTTTTCAAAGACTGCAAGGCTTGTAGAGGGCGACCAGTATGTGACAAATACAGGACTCGTACTAGAAGAGGCAAGCTTAGAGGGAGATTAAAAAACCAGATAGCCTGGGTTTGAAACCCCAGTTCTGCCCACTTACTAGTTGGGTGACCTAAACCTCACTGTGCCTCCCTTTTCCCATCTGTAACCTCATGAGAGTTGTTTTATATGGGTTAAATCAGTGCATGATGATTGGGAATACCCCGAGAACAGTGCCTACATTAGAGTAAGCAATGTCTCTGTCTGATAAACAATGCTATAAATGGGGGTCTGAGTACTGGAGGCCAGAGGGGGGCCTGATCAACTCCATCTCAGAATTCAGGGAAAGCTACAGAGAGAAGATGGCCCAGAAGCTGGGGCGAGGGGGGTGGGATTGGGGTGGCGAGGCCATAAGTCTAATGAGGAACTCATACCAAGGGACAGATGAGAAAAGAGTGTGGCATTTGGGGAAACAATATTGGGTGTGGCTAGTAGGTTAAGTAGGGCCTGCTAAGTGATGGAGGGATGGACGCAGAAAAGGTGGGCGGTAGCAGATTGCAGAGAACCTTCTCCAACGCCACCAAGCCGCCTGGACACTCTCAGGCCACTGGAGGCTCTTCACCAGCATGTGACCTGGTCAGACCAAGGTTCAAGAAAGTCCCGCACATACTGAAAAGAACTGATGTCCTGGATTTGCTTCACAATGAAACTGGAGCGGGGCGGGGGGGGGGGGCGCCTGGGTGGCTCGGTGGGTTGAACCGCTGCCTTCGGCTCGGGTCATGATCTCAGGGTCCTGGGATCGAGTCCCGCATCGGGCTCTATGCTCAGCAGGGAGCCTGCTTCTCTCTCTCTCTGCCTGCCTCTCTGTCCACTTGTGATCTCTGTCTGTCAAATAAACAAATAAAATCTTAAAAAAATAAAATAAAATAAAATAAAATCTTTAAAAAAAAAAAAAAGAAAGTCCTGCACATACTGAAAAGAACTGATGTCCTGGATTTGCTTCACAATGAAACTGGAGCGGGGCGGGGGGGGTGGGGGGGCGCCTGGGTGGCTCAGTGGGTTAAAGCCTCTGCCTTCAGCTCAGGTCATGATCTCAGGGTCCTAGGATCAAGCCCCTCATCGGGCTCTCTGCTCCGTGGGGAGCCTGCTTCCTCCTCCCTCTCTGCTGCCTCTCTGCCTACTGTGATCTCTGTCTGTCAAATAAATAAATCTTTTTTTTTTTTTTTTTATGAAACTGGGGGTGGGGGGTTGGAAGAAAGAGAAGAAACTGCATTGGATCTGAGTTGATCATTGTTGAGGCTGGGTGATGGCTCTATGGGGGTTCGTTATATTATTGTTTTCCTATGACTGAAATTTTCCATCATAAACAATTATCCGGAGAGGGTGGCTGGGAGAAAGCTCTTAGGCACTACCACTCTCTGCTGTCATTGGTCATTTGCACCTCAGTATGAAAGGAGAAATGTTCAGTAGGATGAAGAAGAGCAAGCGGAGGGTGCCTGCGGGGGAGGGACCACTAAAGTAAAATGGTGGCAGGAGAAGGCGGCCAGCCAGGTGGTCGGGCCTGCCTGAGACCACGTGGCCTCTTACCCCCGACCCCTGCTGCACATTCCCCATGCCTCCACCTGGGTAAGTGTGCCTGACACAGACTTTGGCAATCCGCTCTCTGCCAGGCCACTTCTGCTACTACCCCCTGGTTTCACTGCTAATATTTTCCCTGGGGCCACTGCTGATGGACTTCTCCCCACCATAGGGGGTCCAGGAGACTCCAGGCCTGCCCTGAGCCCACTTTAGCATCCAGGATGATGAGGTTTTTTTCTGCAGTGAGCTGTTCTGTCTGAGATCTTGGATCTTAGGTGTGTCACATCGTGTGTCCCAGGGTTCCTCCAGGATCTGGGGTCATGAACAGGAGTAGCGGGACAGTATGAGGGCCCCAAATGGCCCGGGCTCCTGGGAGCACCCCAGAGCGTCTCCCAGAAGGCTCGGAGGGGAGTTCAGCCTCCGTGAGCTCCAGGAGACACCAATGATAGGACAGGTGCAGCCTGTTTCACGGCGAGAAGATAAATGGAAGGCTGGAAGGCAGCCAGTGGGAGCCAGAGCAGAGCAGGAGAGAGTGAGTGAGCGTCTGTGCGTAAGGAAGTCCTAGAGAAAAGTCCTAGAAAAACTGGCTTCTCAAAGGGAGCAGGCCAAACTTTAGGATGTTTGTCGAAAAAAGGAAAAATGCTCTTGTTCTAAGACAACATAATCCAAAGATTGTGAACTATTCTACCAGGGAGCTAAGGGGGACTACCTCCTGTGTCCCCTCCGTATTTCTGCAGGGGGATGAGGCTTAAAGGGCCGAGAGAGCACCATCTCCCTCCTTAGACCTTTGCCTGACCTTCTCTCTCTCTCTTCTATTTCCTACATTTTCCCTCTTGTTGGTGCAGGGATTAGGAGCAACTACAATCTTCCTGTCTGCCACTTTGACGTCTGAGAAGCGGCACGGGGCAGGGGTGCAGGAAAACCAAAGGGGTAAAAGCCTCCTAGGAGGGCAGCAGAAACAGGCTTCCCAAGCTGCGGAGCGTTGCCAGATGCCCAGGTTGTGGGGAGGGGGCGTTTCTTCCACACCACCCCAGAAGAGCAGCCGAGGTGCCAGCCAAGGCTACTACTGCTCACCTGGCATCATTCCAGTTACTGCCTTCTACAGGCAAAACGGTCCACCATGAAGATGGCCCCAGTGAAAGAGTCCTGAGGAGGGGCCAGCTTGGTGTTCTACCAGGTGGCCTAGAAAATAGAAAAGTCTCACCCCAGGAGCCCTCAAGGGCTAGCTGCTGCCAGTAGCCCCCTCAGAAAGGGCAGAGGCTGAGCTGTCTTAAGGCAAGCCTGTTGGCCTTCAGGCTCTCCATGGTTCTCACCTAAAAGCTATCAGGACTGACCTTCCCCCCCCCCCCACCTTCCCACCACAGCCTTGCGGAAGATTTGAAAATGTGTGCAAATGGCTTAGGGTTGTACCGTGACTCTGGAGCACACCTGGCATGTAAGCGGCAAGACCCAGCAATGCTTAAATGTCCTGCAAAATGAGGGAAAGTCCTGCACAGAAAGAAAAAATCATTCCACTCAAAACGCCTCAAGCTCTTTATGGAAAAACACTGGTAAGACCTTGCGTTGGCTGGGCTGTTTTTCAACATGAGCTTTCCTAGACTCCTAGAACCCTCCTCCAGCCCGGAACCCGGTTAGGGAAACACAACATCCAAGTTTAAACGTAGCTCAAAGACACAGGTGATGCGCTCCCGGACGAAGGCGTCTGTGACTCCAAGCGTCTACAGGCGGGCAGCTCGTGCCCACTTGAGTACGCATGCTCAGAAACGCCCGAGGTGGGACAACAAACTGTTTTCACGTGCCTTCCAGTTGATTCTATGCTCCTTAGATATGGGAACCACTGCTATATAAGCATTCATTTGAAACTCAGGTGTCTTAAGGAACAAATGTTACTGATTGTGCCCCTCCCCCAGCTTGGTTGCAGGCAACAACTGAAGGCAGGGAGGGGTAAGATCTAAGGCAAAGCGTGTGCAAAAATCCAAATGACTCCCTTCCCCGGATGCTCCCTCAGCCTGGCTGGGCAAGCATGCCAATCAGAGCTCAGGACTGTCCCCCCCACCCCCAGGATCCCCCTCTCATACCAGGGAGGGAAGGGCAATGCTCTCTGCTCCTGGCCAGACCTCCAAGCTCAGACCCGGCTCCCAGGGTGCAGGTGATCTAGCAAAGGGAGAGAGATTGTTCAAGCAGAAGGAGGTGAACATGGAGCCCTTACACCAACCAGTCTCTATTGCTAATCCTCGCAGCTACCCTATGGGGCCGGTGGCATTAAAGGATGTAGAAACAGCCCTTGGGGACATCAAATGACTTGGCCAAGGACCTTCAGCTACTTAAGAGAAACAGGATTTGTAAGACTGAGCCATGTTCTAAACTCGACTATGCTATTGTCAGCATTGTCTAAAGAGAACTTTCCCCGAGTATAGAAATGTCCTTTATGGATAGCTGTCAGCCACTTCTGGCAAATGTGGGTGGTACAACGAGGGGTACATCTCCTGTTTTACACAAACTTAAGTGGCCACGTGTCGTTGGTGACTGTTGCACGTTGGAGGGACAGATGTCTTCACCCAAACAACCCAGAGGAAAAATATAAACACCAGAATGTTGGTATAACTAGCAATTAATCATAGTACTCCTTAATCTTATTGGAAATGGTGACAGATTCTTAACAGTGTCTGAGTTAAGGAAATCCCACCAGTCTCAAGTATTGAGATTTAAAGAAGCCAACCTTCTCCAAATGTTGGCCGCCAACAGTAGTCAGGGATGGCAGCTGGGAGATGTCCCAAGCCACCAATGAATGGCCTGAATGAGGAGAGTAAAGGCATATGGAACATGTTAGCATTTAGTCTCTTCGCCATTTGACAGATTCCGGAGACCCCCTGGCTTGTTTCTTACAATCCTTATTTTTCTAAATATTAAGAAGACCTGGTCAAATGGCTACCCCATGGGTGATGACCCACAGCAATGAGCGGAGGGATTACAGCAATCTTAGCCATGACTTGGTGCTGGGCAAAGTCGTCTTCTAAGTTGTCAGTCTTAAGGAAGCAAGCCTTATGCCAAGAAAAGACCATAGGGCATGTTACCTGGTTTAACAGAGTTGGCATCTGTCCCTTGGCCATTCAGTGCCTGCTTAGATGAGAATCCCAGCCCAAGGGGGCTAGTCAGTAGATTCCAGAACAAGTGAAGGACTCCAAATTCAGGTACTAATTGAGTAAGACTGGTGTCTTCTGATGTAAGCAAATAGGATCCATTGTGCAATTCTGCTCCAAACCTTCTTTGCCTTTTGAATCGCCAAAGATTAGAGGTTCTTTAGAATGTGATAAGCAAATCAACCCCTGTGGAGGTAGAGAAAAGCTGTATCGCTATACTCTGCAAAATTGGGGCATCCATCAAAACCCTGAGCCAACAGGAAGGTGGTGGAGAAGCAGGTAATCTGGCAACCAAGAGTATCAGAAGAAGTTCCGAAAGCTGAACATCAGGACCCAGTCAGTGAAGAACAACACAAAAGGATTAAAGAATTAATAGTGGAGGGAGAAAGAAAAATAGAAGGCTGAACAAAACAAGAACAAGGTTTTCTTTCCAGAACACTGTGGTCACAAAGCCAGTCCATAGTCCTCCTGGTGCTTTGCACACACTGAACTAATTTTAAAGCCTGGACCAGTCATATACTTGATTAACATCTGCAAGGAGCTCCTGTTTCTGGACACACAGTAGCTGTTAAAATAATAACTAGTCTCAAGTCTCCATGTGCTGTAGGGTGACTTTGCTAAACCAGTGTGGGTGGCTAGGCTGGCCACCTCACGAGGCAACCAGTACCAAAGAGCTCATAGTAGACTGAGCAAGGCAGACTCTCCGTTTTGAGAACATAAAGCATTTTTAAAGAATCAGAAGGATCTGGGTTTTAGTCCCATCTCTGCCACTTTAGAGAAGCTCCTTTACTTCAGTGTCCACAGAATGGAGTGTAGCTATGTGAACTCAGATTCTCTTTGGACCCCTCCGTTGCACAGATCTACAATCCTGGAGGACGTTCAAACACAGGCACTCTTCCATCCATGGCTCACAACTGAAGTTGCTCCCCTTTGTGATAAATTGGATTCTTTTTGAAAAAGAATTTTGGTTTTGGTCCTTGGTTAGTGAGTTACTGCTGTGCTGTCTCAGGTTCTCCATAAGTTTATGTGAGAAAGGCTAGTAAAGTATTGATCCTTTCTGCCTGTCAAGGAGAAAGTGTGACAGTCCTGATTCTTTTTTAAAAAGCTTTGTTTCTGGAGGCCCCTGGTCTGCCTTCAGCTCAGGTCATTGTCCCACGGTCCTGGGTTCGAGCCCCATGTCTGGCTCCCAGCTTGACAGGGAACCTGCTCCTCCCTCTCCCCCCAGTTTGGGTTTGCATGCTCTCTCTAATAAAAGCTTAGTTGCTGGAACTAAAACTTTTCTAAGATACTCAGTGAGCCTCCAAGTGTGATCCTTACCGCCTGTGAATGTTACCTGGAAGAAATAGGAGGCTATGAGGGATGGAGGGTAGGGTCCTGATAAGAACAAACTCCCACCCTCTGGGTGATTCTTAAGCACACAGAAGTTTGAGAAGCCCTCACGTAGGGCTTTCTGCCTTCTCCAAGGGGGGCCCAGAGGACACGGGTCCTGAAATGAACTTGTGAAACGAATTTAAAGAGGCACAACGTCCTTGCACAGGTGTTTACTTTCAGGGGTCAAAAAGAAGGCCTTCAGTTTAAAAAAAAAAAAATCTTCTTTTCTAGCCATGGCTTTGGCTCTGGCTTATTTTAAATGGTTTCATGTCATTCGTTTTTTTTTTTTTAAGATTTTATTCATTTGATAGAGATCACAAGTAAGCAGAGAGGCAGGCAGAGAGAAGGGGGAAGCAGGTTCCCTGCTGAGCAGAGAGCCCAACTTGGCACCTGCTCCCAGGACCCGGAGATCATAACCTGAACCAAAGGCAGAAGCTTAACACGCTGAGCCACCCAGGCACCCCTCACATCATTCATTTTAAAAAAAGGATTGTCTCCGGTTAAAGAAATGTGTGTAGGTATGCAGATAGACGGTGTGCTTCCACAAAACCTAGGCACAATTTGAATGTTGATTATGTCATTACAGGTTTGCCTTCCAAATACATAACCAACCATGCCCGAGGACCAGCAGCTTGGTGGCTGACTTCCGCATTACACCAACTGCCTTATAGATTAAAAGGTAGAAATGTACAATAGTCACGTTGCCCCAAACATTTGACTTGTGTTCTAACTAGAGTCACTAGATTTCTCTGCTATAAAATGTAAACCTATTATAGGTAGACTGAGGTTGGGTGTTGGGGGGAACTTCTAAGAAGCACTTAGTACAATTTCCCCTCTCTTGCCAGACCAAAGTGCACTGAGCTAGACCATTTGCAAAAAATCAGCCACCATTATTCTCCTGTTTCCAAATCCTTTAACAATGACTATCAGAAGGCATTCCCACACCTCCCCACCCCCCACCCAGAATCTGACCTGGACTTGGACTTGATTTAACCAATAGAACGGCTAAAGCAACATCATGCCAGACATGTTCAGAGTCTAATTCTCCAGGGGCCTGGCAGGCTTCCACATGCCATCTTGGCCTAGCCATGGCATGAATAAGTCAAGGCTAACCTAGACTTATACTGGAAGCGTGAGCCCCCCACCCCCACCCAGCAGAGAACCCCTGAGATCAGCAGCCCCCTAACTGGCCACAGATGCTGAATCAGCTCAGAAAACTGGCCAGCTGCCCCCAGAGCACTGAAAACTACATTCTGTTTTAAGCCACCAAGTTTCAGGGTGTTTGTCCTATAGCCAGAGCTGACTGATACAAGAAGAGGCTGCTTTGGGGTTTGATTTATCTTTAGATCTCCCAGCACCCAGCCCCGTGTCTGGTACAACGTGACATTCAATGTATAAAGGTTGAATAAATAAAGAAATAAATTAACGTGACTGCACAGTGATCAGCCCTTAGTTGCCCACTCTTCAGTGTCCCATGGGGTAAAGCGGCATTGTTCCTTGAACTCTAAAAACAGGCACGTTTCGGAACTCTACATTTTGACAACAGCAGGGTCTCTGTCATTAAGTAACAGATGGGAGATTGGGTACCTCCTGTTCTGAAGTCTGAGGCACATGCCTATAATTCTCTAAAGAACTCAAGCCATTAAGTAATTACTTCTTGAAGCTGTGTTCACTGCAAGTCCATTTCTTTAACCTACTTGCAGAACGGCCGTGAAACAGAGACTCCCCACATCACAGAAAGGAGCCCCCTGCTGTTCCCTTTGGCAGAATTACTGGCTACATCTACTTGGGGATGTAATCAGGGACTGAGAAATAAGTCCAAGTCCATTTGTCTGTCTTCTCCAGATTCTGACCATCACCAAGCTGCTATTCATAATAAAGACCATAAAGACCATATATAGCTCATAAAAATTCAGGTCTCCAGCTAGCACCCAGACAGGGGTGTGTGGGCATCAAGATCCATGAAGATACAGTGTGCTACCATTCAGCCATAAAGAAGATGAGGAAAGCCAACCACTTGCAACTACATGGGTGGACCTTGAAGGCATTTGGCTAAATAAGTCAGACAAATATTGTATGATCTCTTTTATATGTGGAGTCACAAAACCAAAGTTCTAGAAAAAGCTATTAGACTTTGGCTACCAGAGGTGGAGCATGGAGGAAAGGCAAATTGGAGGAAGGTGGTCAAAAGGTCGAAACTTCAGTTACAAGGTAAATAAGTGCCAGGGATGTTACGTACAACAGGACTAGAGCTCACACTGGTGCATCTTCTATGGGGAAGTTAAGAGTAAATCCTAAGAGTTCTCCTCGCAAGGAGAATTTCTTCCATACTTTCTTCTATTGTGTCTGTAAGATGTTAGCTGAACCCACTATGGTAATTTCACAATATCTGTAAATCAAACCATCATGTCATGTGCCTTAAACTTATGCATGATGTATGTCAAGTCTCCAAACTGGTGTGGGGGGGGGATGTTGCTGGGAATGGGGAATTCCATGAAGAAACCCAAAAACAATATTCAAGAATGGGGGAAAAGCTACCTCATGATATATTTGATACTAAATGTTCATGAACTGGAGCACCTGGGTGGCTCAGTTGGTTAAGTGTCTGCCTTCGGTTCGGGTCATGTTCCTCAGGGTCCTGGGATCAAGCCTGGAGTCAGGCTCCCTAGTCAGTGGGGAGTCTGCTTCTCCCTCTTCTTCTCCCTCTGTCCCTTCCCACCCCGCTCATGCTCTCTTCCTTTCTCTCAAATAAAATCTAAAAAAAAAAAAAAAAAAAGTTCATGAACTGTTACATACATGTAATATTTAATCTAACAAAGTCCTATACTAGAACTGGTCAGTGTGACTACAGGCTTAGTCTGCCATGTGACGATTCAGCTGAATTATTTTGCCATGTGTCTGTACATGCACTGATCATGAAATCTTCATTTATACATTAGGCCCTCACTTGGATGAAACCCATCATTTGTATGCTCATATTCGTGTCTTCTCTGTGTTTTCCTTCATGATTTTTTTTTTAGACCATGTATCTGGATAATTTTGAAAGAGCTTAACAGACAATCCAGGGCCTCTTGAGCCTTTCCAGGAAGGGAAGTCTGTGTAGAGGTCACGAATATGTCACATGTGTGGACACGTGCCCAAGGGTCCATGGTTCCTAAGTTAGTTTCTAGCCCTAGAAAAGCCTGGAAGAAAACTTGGTAACTAGAGACCCATCCTGGGAATGTCCTATGCTTTGGGAACAAACTGAGACTCAAATCTAGCATCGAACCTAGAAATACCACTTCTAGGAACCTAGTCTTCATGTATGCCAAGGAGGACGTTCAAGGATTTTCCCTGTAGTCTTATTTAGAACAACAAACACTGAAACTAGGGGCACCTGAGTGGCTCAGTGGGTTAAAGCCTCTGCCTTCGGCTCAGGTCACGATCCCAGGGTCCTGAGATCGAGGCCTGCATCAGGCTCTCTACTCAGCAGGGAGCCTGCTTCCTCCTCTCTGTCTGCCTGCCTCTCTGCCTACTTGTGATCTCTCTCTCTGTCAAATAAATAAATAAAATCTCTAAAAAACAAACAAAACAAAAAAAACACCAACACCCCTCCAATATCCCTTTTCCCTTTCCCATGCCCAGTAAAAGAGTATAAATCTTTTTTTTTAAAGATTTTATTTATTTATTTGATAGAGATTACAAGTAGGCAGAGAGGCAGGCAGAGAGAGAGAGGAGGAAGCAGGCTCCCTGCAGAGCAGAGAGCCCAATGTGGGGCTCAATCCCAGGACCCTGAGATCATGACCCGAGCCGAAGGCAGCGGCTTAACCCACTGAGCCACCCAGGCGCCCCAAAAGAGTATAAATCTTGAAGGATGAAGCAGAAGGAAGGTGTCCCGGTGCCTAGCTGGAAAGTTTGGTTAACCACTGACACAGGCCTAGAGCTAAAAGAGCCAGAACTAAGCAGGGGGCGGGGTGTGGAGGTGAAGGTGTGTGTGTGTGTGCACGCTCACTTGGAACACTAACCAAGGTCTTCCTGGTCAACCCCTATAGAGTACAGAAAGAGCTCTGTGGGCCCAGCAACATGCAAATCTATCCCCTGGGGGTCACTTCTATGGTAGCCCCAGAAATGCAGAGACAGCATTGAGACCTGTCCAAGCTGGGCCAGTCTGGAGATCCACTCAGGCAAGGAAAGGACTAGAAGATCCCTCATAGGAGTCCTTGCTTCAGTGGAGTTAGCCACAGCCATGGCACCCTCACCCGTTATGTCCGATCCTCATAGTGCTTGGGCACCAGAGGGTCTCTCGCCTTTGGAGGTAACAGAATGGCCCTCCAGGAGGATCCATATGCTCATAAAGTCCTAGGACTCCTTCAAGGCTGCCAGCCTCCTGGGATTTCATGCAGCGGCCCCTGATGATCCAGCCTCCAGGCTTGGGCCCTTTCTGAGCTGTGGGCTCTGAGCTGCCCTCCCTTGGGTGATTGAAGAGGAAGAGCCCTCTGTCTGAGGGGGAGCCCTGGGGAGCATCTCTATGAGGTCTGGGAACAACCGAGACTGTTGAACAAGACCAAGGAAAGAAAGTCTGCCTGAGTCTGGCAGGTTCTGCCAGAGGGAGACCTAAGAGCGCATAGTTGTCCAGCCTCTCTGCAGAAAGCAGACCTTGAGCACAAATCATTCACCCACTGCAGGATCCTCGAGGAACCCTGAAACCGCCAGGACACAGGCCAGCTCGAACAGCAGAGATGGCTGAGGATGGCCAAGGAGTGCTGGGCACACACCTGCTCTTGGGGTCCTGTACCAAGAATTCCATCCTTTAAGGCAGGCCAGGTGCAAAAGCGGAGGGGAAAAATGTGGGAAGGGCATTCTGCGCAAAGAGAAGAGTAGGGAGAAGGGCACAGAGTCAGAGCCTAGCAGCATGACAAATAGTTTGGAGTGGTTGGAGCTTACCAGCATGTGGGTGATCTCGCTGCCAGGTACTAGGGCCTGAGGTGGAGGGGGCGGCCAGATTGTCCTTAAAGAACTCGAATTTCATCTTGCAAGCAATACATCTTTTTACTTTCAAATGGTGGGGGAGGAAATTTGCCCAGAGCCTAGTACATAATAAATGCTCAGTCACTGTTCGGTGAATTAAAGAAGAAATGAATCAAGTCCCACTAAACTTTAATTTTAGCAGTCTTTAAATGTGGAGAAATCCCATTTAATGTATCATTACAATAAAAGCGGCTACCATTCCTTGAGGGCTTCTAACAAGGACCATCTCACCGGCTCTCAGATCTGGCTGTATGCTGACATGCCTGGGGTGATTTTTGGAATATGAACGTGGCTAGTTCCCACAACCAGAATCTCAGACTTCGTGTATCTGGGTGCTGCCGGACATTAAGATTCTTTTATGAAACTCCTCTGGAATTCTAATGTTCAGCCAAGTTTGAGACGCCACGGCCCTATCTCATTTCATCATGATAACAACTCCAGGAGGTAGACCGTCATTATGCCTGTGGTGCAAATGTCTGCCTCAGAACATTGGGTGATCTGTGTTTGTGAAAGATCGAGGGGCAATTTTTGAGTCAAGGCGGAGTCTTGGAATTGAGCCACAGGCAGGTCCAACAGGAAGAAGTAGGCTGTTAGGTCTCCCCAGAATTAGAGACCCAAGAGTCTGGCGACAGCCCTACATTCCCAGACCAGGAAGTGAAAGCATAAAAGGGATATAAAGGAAGATGGCGGCGATTAGCTGAGGAAGGGTCGAAGCGTGAATGCTGACAAGCTTTTCTCATTCTCCTGCCAGCAAAAGCAGCTGGCTGCTCTTCTAATAATTCTTTGTCTTCTCCAGAAAGACAAAACACGTTCTACACAGAGATGCTTCTGTTAGCAGCTGCGGTGGTTGGTTTCAAAGGCGGGGGTGGGGGTGGGGAGTATGTGTAGAAAAGACATTGTTCATGATTTCTTTTCCCTCAAATTTATGGAGCTAATCTGATAAGAAAAGAATGTATTACTAAATCAAGTAGCTGGGTCTCTCTGCAGACGGGGATAGTATTAAACAGTACGCCCAATATGGTGACCTCTGGAAGGACAGTGGGGTGAGGGTTGGGAAGAGCCTTTGGTCCCAGTGCTCCCTAAGGCCTAATTCTATCCAATAATCTGTCTTACGAATTGCACCCACATTCATTAGGCCTCTTTTGGTTTTAAGTAAAAGAATCCAGTTTGACCTAGAGTCAGGAAGAAATGTATTAAAATGGCACAGAAGTATTTCCCCTCACAGGGCCAACAAAGTGCTAATGGAGAGGACCGTTTGCTGCGTGGGTTGCCAAGCCCCACCCCAGAGTCCCCTGGAGAACTGGAAAGACTCCCACTGCACTGACCAATGGAGTCCAAACTTCCAAGGATTCAAAGCTTCATTCTTTTCTCTTAAAAGCTGTCTCAGATGTTTCTAACCTGCAGCTGGGGAGAAAATTCTCTGGCTATGGCGAGCATGAGAGAGCAAATTTATTGAAGACTTGCTGTGCTAAGCCTTAGACTGGCTGATACCTCATCTAAATTTCACAACTTGATGAGGCAGGTAAAATTCTCTGCATTTCACAGATGTGAAAGCTGAGGTACGTGCCTACTTACACAGCCCCGGAAGGCTTCCTGGGCCCTGATGTGTGGGAGCAGACAAGCAGCAGGGAAGGCACTGTAGGAACAGCATGGCAGGCAGGAGGGAATGATCAGGTGCTAACAAAACTCTGGGGACACTATAGCTATCTATAGGGATGACCTCCCCTCTGGAGAGGGAACACAGCCTCCACATGGGCCCCTGTGTGGCAACCTTGTGGCAGTTGAAAATGGAGTGAAGAAGTAGTGTTATTTTTAACTAAAGCTGTAATGGAAGTATTTAGGTCAGGGGAACGCCATCACTAAGACCAGAGCTTGGCCTGGTCTATGGCAAAGCTGCCATCTTTCGCATAGAGAACAATGCTGGGAATGTCTAAAGGACTTGAGTATTATGGACCATTTACAAAGTGTAATTCTTCACTTCTCTCATGACTTCCAAATCTATCTACCATCTCTGTCCACTGAAAAGAATTAGAAACCATGACCAGGCCATTAGCTAGAACCTAGACTAGGTCTTGAAATAGTGTTTCACTAAAATAGCCATTACTTGAAGTTCTGTGTGTGTGAGTCCAGATCTGGTAGGAAATGTCAAAATGACCCCAGAACACATTGTCTTACTGTGTAACAAGGAAGATACCAATTACTAGGGTCATGTCAGAAAAATTTAAGAGCAACTTAGCCTCATGGATTAAAATTGGAACAATCAGGGCGCCTGGGTGGCTCAGTGGGTTAAGCCTCTGCCTTTGGCTCAGGTCATGATCTCAGGGTCCTGGGATCGAGTCCCGCATCGGGCTCTCTGCTCAGCAGGGAGCCTGCTTCCCTCTCTCTCTCTCTCTCTGCCTGCCTCTCCATCTACTTGTGATCTTTCTCTGTCAAATAAATAAATAAAATCTTTAAAAAAAATTGGAACAATCAGGGTATAAGTAATTGCAGTGGCTTGCAATCCATCAGATACATTTAAATCCATGAGTTCTTAATTACTAATATTTGGTCCTTTCTGGAGGATGATAGGGAACCCATTTTTAATCTTGTAAATTGGTAAATAAGAGAATCCGATGTGTCCTGTGTTTTCTATATGTTCTTTATCACTGGGCAATGAAATAGATGAGAATTTTTTGCTTCATAAAAGTATTCCAACTAGTAAATGAAAAAGGAACAATAGAATATCACCATTTTTTAATGTCCAAATGAAACTGTAGTGTCTATTTGGATTAAAAAAATACTAGAAATTGAGATGTTGACGGCTTGTCAGGGGAGAAAGGATGGCAATAGTGGTTAGAGTGGAGACCTAGATAGACTTCTAGGATGGCAATGAAGGTATGTTTCTTGACTTGATGGTGGCTACACAGGTGTTTTCCTTAGAATAAATTACTGTCACACAGATATATGGCTTCCCAAAAAGGCAACCATGAAACGTATTTTTAATTTCTAAAGTATTATTAAGGTAATTTTTCAAATACAGTATTTCCATTTCAGTGACTCAGGAAAGTTTTTGGGATGCTTCCCCCACCACCACTGCCAACTCTGCCTCCCATTCATTAATTATCTCTATAAATATTTATTGCAAACTTACTAAATGAAAGACTCTATGCCACACACTGAAGATTCTGTGCAGGAGGCAGACCTATTCCTTGCCCCCTTGGAAACTTCTATCCTAGTCGAAAGAGACAAAAAGCAGCTTGATAAATGGAGCCCATCAACCTTTGTAATTCTAACGAGGGAATGAGCAATGTGTAAAAGCAGAGAAGAACGGGGAATGTGAAGTCTACACAGCTGGGTTGGTGAGGGAAGACCATGAAAGAAGCATGTGTCCTCTAGGACCTGAAAAATAAGTTTGAGTTATTGTTACTCTTATTGTTACAGCGGGTGGAAGAGCATTCCAGAAGTGGAGGTAAAAAGCCCTTGGACAAGGAGTTGATGGATTTGAGGAGCTGACAGAAAATCCTCGTGGCTAGAGTTAGTTGAGAGGCAAGTGGCCCTTGATGAGAATGAAGTTTAAAGTAAAGGGGTGACATGATGTTAACTAAGTTTTAAGACCACATGTTTGCTGCTAGGTGGAGAATAGAGGAGACTGGAGGGTATGGTGATGGTCTAGGCAAGAGAGCATGCTGGCTTAAGGGACAGATGGAGACCAAGAGGCGGTCACAAGAGGTGTTATGGTGGTAAAACCGATGAGGCCCCCTGCTGGCGGTCTGCTGCACAGCAAAAGGTGCAAGCCAAGAAAGGATTACCCAAGACCCTTGCGTCTGTAGCTCTGTATTGTCCTCAAAAGGTAACCTTGAAGTCCTGTGACCAGATGGGATCACCAAGAACAAGAATTTAAATGAGGGTCCAGGGACCTGCCTTAACAAATACCACGGTTTAGAACAAGGGTTGGCAAACTTTTCCTGTAACGACCACATAGTAATATTCTAGTCATTTGGGGACCAAAGCACCGTAATGTGGAAGCCAGCATGCACAGGGCAAACAAGTGCAAGGGGCTGGGTTCCAGTAACACTTTAGTGATGGGAAGTGAAATTTGAATTTCGTATAATTTTCAGGTGTCATGAAATACTTTGCTTTTGGTTTTTTTGTTTGTTTGTTTTGTTTTGTTTTGTTTTTCCCCCAGTTAAAAACATAAAGACCCATTCTTTGCTCTCAGGCACCACAACGGGAGGCAGAGGTCCAGTTTGGACCCCGGTGGTGGACTGAGAAAGGGTAGTCCTCTGGGATCATTCCAAAGTAAGGTGACTTACCCCAAGCCCCCTTGTTCTGATGCTGCTGGTTGAGAATTTGAGGCTGAAAACTATTTCTGTAACCAGGGCTATCATCCCCTCCCCCTTCCCTCTCACCAGAGCTGTTGGGGAAAGGACCAAGGAAATGGACTGTATAAGATATTGTAAGTGTGGACTGTTCCAATGGGGACAGGAGACCCCCAAAAGGAACCATTGGGTACAGAGGCTAATGACGAGGAGGCTTTGTGGGCTCTGGAAGGCAGAGTCGTAAGATGGCACCTGTCACGGCTTGAGTTGTATTCCCCCCACATTCTCAGCTCACCGTGCTACTCCCAGTACCTAAGGATACAAAAAGGCCATGATGGAGCATGGTGGACACCTCCCTCCTCGGTACTACTGGTGTCCTTATAAAGAGATTCAGACACAGACCCCCAGGGAGAAGGCCAGTGGAGAGGAAGGCAGTAGCTGAGGAAGGCCAGAGATTGCTGGCCGTCCCCCCGCAGCCGGGGGAAGAGGCATGGAAAAGATTCTTCCTCCCTGCCCTTGAATGAACTGGTTCTGAAAATTGATCTCAACCCTTTGATCTCAAACTTCTAACCTTCGGAACTGCAACACCCTCCATGCTGTTTCAGCCACCAGTTTGTCATACTCATTAGGACAGCCGTGGGAAATGAATACGGCAACCAAGATCCCTGCCCCCGAGGACCCAGGCTCCCTATGATGCAAAGACGGTCCCTCCTGTCGCTGTGTTATATGGCAGAAGGGGTTTCACAAATGTGATTAAGATCCATAATCAGTTGTCTTGGCGTTCATCAAAAGGGAAATTATCCCAGGGGTTCTAACCCAATCAAGTGAGCCCTTAAAAGGCATTGGGACTTCCTCTAAGAGCTTCAAGGTGGGAGGACATGGGGGTCTACAGAGAGGCCTGACCAGTGGCAAGCCGCTGAGGGTGGCCTCTAGGAACCAAGGGTACCCCCAGCCTATAGCCAGCAAGTACATAGGATCCTCCATCCTTCAACCACCAAAATCTGAATTCTACCAACAACCTGAATAAACTTGGCAGAGCTCTAAGTGAGAAAACCACTTGACAGATGCCTTGATTTCAGTCCTGGGAGACCCTGAGCAGAGAAGCCAGCGATGCCATGCCTGGACCTCTGACCTCAGAGCTGGGCGACCCTAAGTAGGGGCTGGTCTAAACTGCTCCGCTGACAGTGTTTCGTTAGGCCGGGTGGAAAACATACATAGACGAAGCTCTAAGCCATGAACTTAAACGCGATCGTGTAAGTGGGCTTTTCTTTTTTATTATAATGTTAATTGTTAATAGGTGGGGGAAGGGGGAGAAAGTTCACAAGAGCAAAGCACTTTAGATTTCCAAAGTGCAATAAGGGGAAAAAGTTTTCAAATATGCTAAAAATAATTCTGCCAATTGGTGAGAAACACTCCGTTGAGAAGCAATCTACTGTATCTGAAGAAGCATAATGAACCCACCTCCTCACCTTTTCAGGCTCCAAATACACGTGTGGCTTAATAGAGACTATTGAGGAAAATTCTCTTCCTCCCACTCTTACCCACCCAGAAGCAATCAGTGACAGGGAACAAAGAACGCTACATGCCTTCTTGGTCTAAGACCTGGGAGAATAGAGCTGGTAGAGAAGGCAGGTGCCCGGGAAATGTCTGCATCCCAGGAGTAAGGTGACGGGAAGCTGGGTGGCCCAGTGCAGTGCCAGTGGGCAACACTAACAGACCAGGGCATATCGGGGCCCAGGCTCTAAGTACCCTTCCTCTGTGTCTGTTTGTTGCTTGATCAAGGCAAGTGGGAGGCTGGCTAATAAAGTAGGGTCTACTGCATGCACTGGGTACACAGTACATACTGGTACATTGTAACTTCTGTTAATCCCCGTGGCCTTCCATATGAGGGCTCTTGAGAGAAACAGAAGCAATCAGATGCGGAGAAGGATGGAATGGGGGGGGTGAAGGGATGGAGATCTATTACAAAGAATCATATAAGGGACCTGCAGGCGGCAGGCAGCCTGGAGACCCAGGAGAGCCACTGTTTCAATTCAACCCCCAAAGCCATCTTTTCCAGAACCAGAAAGAGCCAGTGCTGCCGACGAGCTTCAAAGGCAGTCTGCTGGAGAATTCTTGCTTTTGAGAGACTGATCTCTTTGTTCTGTTTGAGTTCTCAGCTGATGAGCTGAGGCCCACACACACTATGGAAGGCACTCTACTTGACGTTTATAGACTTAAGGGTTACCCTTCCTAAGCCCTCCACAGAATTCCCAGAATGTTTAACCCAACCCCTGATCCTACTCCAACCCCTGGTGTGGCCATTATACCATCTGAAAGGTAAATGTTGCCCTCATTTTGCATCTAAGGCAATGGGGCTCAGAAGGACTAAGTGGCCCCCTCACTCGAGAAGCTGGTTAGAGGTCACGCTGTAGTCCAACCCTCGTCCCTGTGACTCCAGTAAGCTGGCGGTGAGGGAATACCACTGAACCACACAGGGAGGGGGAAAAATCCAGTTCTGCCCCCACTGCATTAAATAACCCTCACACTAGTATTCCATCAACCAGCACGATGTGAGCCCTAACTGTGCCATGAGCTGTCGGGAAAACTAAGAATCTAATCTTGGAAACAAAATCAAAAAGCCACAAAAGCATGTGGCCGGTCTCATTTTTCACTCTGCTACGGGTGCTCAGGGGGTTTGAGCAGCTCCCCTGAGCCCCACCAGAAGTGAGCAATGGTGCTGGGACCAGGACCCAAGTGTGTCTGTCCACCCCTCCTGCTGTGAGAACCTGTCCCTTCTCAGAGGACTGCACACATTGAACATGCCCACAGCAGGCTGAGCCCATCAATTTTCTTATGAAGCAGATTGCCTGCATCCACTGAGGCAAGAGAGCAGGCTTTGGGGTTTTTTTTTTTAATGATTTTATTTATTTCACCGAGAGGGGGGAGGACATAAGCAGGGGGAGTGGCAGGCAGACGGAAAGAAAGAAGCAGGCTTCCCACTGAACAGGGAGCTCTGTGTGGAGGCTCGATCCCAGGACCCTGGGATCATGACCTGAGCTGAAGGCAGACGCTGAACCCCGACGAGCTACCCAGGTGCCCGGAGAGCAGGTTTTTTTTTTTTTTTTTTTTTTTCCAATTTATTTATTTTCAGAAAAACAGTATTCATTATTTTTTCACCACACCCAGTGCTCCATGCAAGCTGTGCCCTCTATAATACCCACCACCTGGTACCCCAACCTCCCACCCCCCCGCCATTTCAAACGCCTCAGATTGTTTTTCAGAGTCCATAGTCTCTCATGGTTCACCTCCCCTTCCAATCGGAGAGCAGGTATTTTAAAGGCCTCTTCTTTCAGCGGGATGAGTGATAACTCTTCCTCAGGACAATCGGGCTAGGAATCAAGGAAAGTCCAGTGGCAAACCCTTCCGGGCCCCATCCAGCTTCCTGCACACATTCCCTGTACAACAGTACATGGCTTGCTGCCTCTGGTATGGTTGTCTTCCTTCCACCATTCAGGAAGTGGATTTCCTCCTCCACCTCCAGCCCCCATGTTTGTCCCCAGACCTCTACCGGCCTGTGGCCTGGAGGTCCGCGGAGGGAGCACTGGCGACATCTAGTGGCCAAGGTGGAGGGAGCAACCGAAGAGTCAGGACTCCTGGTTTTCTCTCCTGGAGGTGAGCATAATCACCACCTATCCTTGGACAGAGGAGACTCCTAAAAGGAGTTTATAGATTTCCCAGGAGGTAGAAGCCCAGCAGGAGAGAGGAGAGGTGGGACTAAGGGCTCAGAGACCTGTGGTTTGAATATTAAAAGGAACAGGACTTCATTTCTTCATCTCAGCTGGTCAAGGGGCACCTATGTTAAGAAGCACAGAAAAGCTAGTAGGGTTTTCTTGATTCTGGTCCCTGGAAAAGAGCCAAATGAGGACTTCCAGAGCCAGACCCTTCCCATTCTTCCTCCATCTGTCTGCATTATCCACCATGTTCAATAGCCACTAATGATACGTGGCTATCTAAATTAAGCCCCTTCCCTTGCACCAACCACGTTTCAAATGCTCGAGTCACACGTGGTAGGTGCTGACGTGACCAGCAGTGCAGATTCTAGAACATTTCCATCGCAGAACGTTAGGATGGCTAAATGCTCACCTATGGGCTAGGAATTGGTTCCCCCTGTATCTTCTAAAGTTTTTTTTCCCCCCATCAAAGTTTCCTTTGGAAAGAAGCAAGGACAGAAAATGGTGGGGGAAGGGGGGGCTGTCATCATGGTACACTCCAGAGGGGAAGCACTGACTGACAGAATCCATTTACACAAATCTGGCTTCAGCTGGGTTTTTTCCCAGATGCACGCTACCATGTCTTTCTCCCGAGAACATGAGCCATGAAGGTATGTGTGTTTCGGGCTCCGTTTGTCGCTGGAGGTTAAGGGAAGGCATTCTCTCCCTTCTTTCTCTTCAAGAGAAATAGTCTTTCTTTGCCATGTCTTTGGAGGAAAGTTAGTGGAAATGCTTGGGGTCCTCTGATTTGGGATAAGGGAAGGTTCTTTGGGGGACACAAATTAGCCAGGTTCCAAGGCAAGAAAGAATTCCTGAACCAGGATCATTGGAGCAGCCACTGATCTCTAACTATCCCATGGGGTCTCTGGGTACTTCATTTGCTCCTTCAATCAACATTTACCAAGAACCTGCTGTGGGCCGGGTGCTATTCTAAGCTCTAGGAATTCAGCCGTGAGCTGAGCATATACCTTCCCTGATGGAGCTTACATGCAGGGGAGTGACCCATCCATAGAATGGGTCCAGTTCAGCCCATGTCAGATAATAGTCAGCAACAGCTGCCTTGTTTTAAACTTGTAACCCTACCCCTATTCCTTAGCGAGCACCGTGCTCTCTGTTCACCATAAATTAATCGATCCTCCCCCACAATCATGTGGGGTCTTCAGTATTATTCTCCCCTCCCACATGCGTAAACACTTGAAAGGAAAGGCAATTGCTCAAAGGCACGCTGCTGGTACAGGGATGCACCAGCACGCAAGCCCCGGTCTCAGGCCTTCCATATGGAAGGAAAAAAGTCTCTGTCGTCTGAAGACCCGAGTTCCAGGCTCACTTCTCTTAGCAAGTAGCCAGAGGCCTTTGGGCTAATCACGAAATCTTTCCTGGCTCAGTTGGTCCTCTGTAAGGTGGACACGAGATACCAGGGAACATCTAAGATCCTTTCCAGTTCAAACACTGAGTAATTCTAGAGTGCTAGGAAGGACCTGTAGCTCTGCTGTGGAGAGTCTATCTTGTTCATTTCTTCTCTGGGGTTAAAGACTCTTGGATACATTCGGCACCTGGCTGGCTCCGTCGTTAAGCGTCTGCCTTCAGCTCAGGTCATGATCCCAGGGTCTTGGGATCAAGCCCCACATCGGGCTCCCTGCTCACCAGGAAACTGCTTCTCCCACTCCCCCTGCTTGTGGTCCCTCTCTCACGGTCTCTTTCTCTGTCATATAAATAAAATCTTTTAAGAAACAATAAAACAAAAGACTGTTGGATACAGTCTGTGCCCTATGATGGGAAAACAGAAGTTGCTATGGAAACACAGAGCACCTAAGCCAATCTTGGGAGTGTGGGGCAGGGGAGCTAGCAAAGAAAGCTTCCTGGAGGAGGTGTTAGGTAAATAGAATCCTGAAGGACAAGCAGAAGTAAGGGGGATGAAATGTGGGAAGGGAAGAAAACTAGCTGGCCAAGGGCATGGAAGTCCCAGAGCCTAGAGGGAGGATACTATATGTAGGTGGCATGTAGTTTGGAAGAAGACCAGAGCCTAGAGAGGTGCCCAGTGATGGAGTTCATAAACCCACTCAGAAGTGTTCCCTTCTAGGGTATTAGGCAATCGCTAAACCGGGCTGCAGATGGGAACACAGCCAAAAACACTTCTCAACATCCACATTAACAAGGTCACGGCCACCAGCTTGCAATATCACTCAATAAAGTATGCCCTGAGTATTCACCCTGTGCTTTTGTACACAGACCTCTGTAGTTCACAAAGCAATTCTACCTGCCCAAATTCCCAGGGCTGTTCAGTGGCCAGGCAAGGACTCCCCGAGTTCAAATCAAAGCTCCAACTTCCTTTCCACAGCCAAATTGCCAAATCCAGTGGCTGCTTGGCGGATAATCCTGGAGGAAAAACTAAAAACAAGAGCATTTGTATTGGGGGTGGTTTTGCAAGGAGCCAAGGGGAGTGGAAGTCTGCAATCAAAACCTGCTCTGGTGAGTGGTTTTCTCATCCATTGCCCACTCCAACGGGGGGTAAGTGTCCAAACCTATGGCACATCCTACTGGACTTACCAGAATTTCCTGCGAGGCTTTTTCTCACTTGACTCAGAGGTCACTGAGATTGTGTGCCTCCCCCGTCACCTTGCCCCAAGGCCTCTCCCCCTCCACGTGCTCCTAGCCTTCCCCCACCCTCTGCACCTGCCTTAAAGAAAAGGAACCTCTGTGAGGCTCTGTGGTCTGTGGGTACAGGGCATCACAAGACGTGCTGGGTGAGGATTGTAGAAAACCGCTGACTTAATTATACAATGGATACAAATACCATAGCCACCCACAGGCATGATGAGGACTTGAGAAACTGGCTAGAAAAAGACTTTTAAAAGGCAGCTGTGTCTGGATGCCTGGTGCGCACACACACAGACATTTGCTATTTTTAAGGAAAAGATCCAATATGACCACCTAAAACTTTCAAACATTTGTGTGTTAAAGAATAGAGGTAACCACTCTATTCCAAGGGCTCACTTCCTTGCCCACAGCCTTCTCAATAAGGAAAACACTGAAGTACCCCCCCTCACTGACCACTAAAGAAACAGTTACTTGCTGACAGTCTTAGAGTGTTTGTGGATTACTTCCTCCCATCGTCATGTAACTGGACCAAGTATATGCTGACTCGCCCCAGTGATGGACCATGATCTCCACAACGGGATGGAGATACGTGTGTTGTACAGCCACATTGTCCCTTTCTTGTGGTCTAGAGC
Organism: Neogale vison; assembly: GCF_020171115.1. Classification (NCBI taxonomy): domain Eukaryota; kingdom Metazoa; phylum Chordata; class Mammalia; order Carnivora; family Mustelidae; genus Neogale; species Neogale vison. Next base: position 49,294,881 of record NC_058099.1, read on the forward strand.
CCGATTTTCCAGTGAAGGATTTAAGTTTTGGCATCTGTTTCCTGTTCTGTGGCATAACTCCTTCACCTATGGCTTAGGTGGGTAGAAAGGGCTGACGTTGTCCATCCTGCAGCCCCAGCAACATGAAATTTCACATGTTCCCATTGTTTTTGATAACACTGACCCAAGTTCTGCTCACCCAATGTAATATGTAGCCTAGAACTGCAAAGGGGAAAGCTTCCAAGGTTATGAATTCGCGTGCTTTCCTTCACTGTAAGATGAGGACCCCAAGCTCCAGCATCAGCCCATGTAGAGCCAGAGTCCTTGGGGAACCCAGGACCATGAGGGGCTTGTCATTCCCCTTACCCCCGATGACGGCGCGCTCTAGAGAGGCTGACCAAGTATCCCAGCTCAGCATCTTAGGGTCATGCTGTTGCTCCTGGACACAATCTGGAGAAACCATCAATTCTGTGTTGCTCAAATAATGCTCTTAAACACTCAGTACTCCCCGCACCCCACCCCACCCCACCCTACCCCACCCCCACTCCCAGGACAGTTCAGAGCCAGAACCAAAAGGATCGGGTGGATTACAACTTCTGTTGTTTTCATATATTGGCTCCCATCTGTTGCTGAGAACAGATTGAAAATTCTAGCACTACACCAGCCTCTCTTCATGAAAGAAAATGAAATGGAGCCCAAGAGAGGAGAGCTGAAAATATGACCCAGGTCCCCCAGCCCTGGTGCTCTTTGTGCACCACCCTTGTGATGGCATGTGGTTGACCACTCTGACCCCACCTTTGAAAAATCACTTATCCCTGTGCTGAGCATCGCCTGCCTACCAGGCATTTGCTGAGGTGTAATGAGGTAAACCTTTCAGTTCAGTTACATAAGCCTGAAAACCTAAATATAGGTTACCCAAAGAAAAGAAAAATTGATTTCTGTATCACAAGACAGTCCAACGTTGGTAGGGCAGCTCCATAAAAATTTTAAAACCCCAGGTTTCTGTCCTCTCAAGGGTGTGCTGTTTTACTCCTGTTTCAAGATGGCAGCCAGAGCACCAGCCACCTCCTCCACATTCTAGGAAGAAGAGAGGAAGGGCAACCAAGAAAAGGAACAAGTGGAGATACAAGTTGCTTTTAAGGGAAGTGTACTAGTAAGGGCTCTCCAGAGAAATGGAAAAAAAAATTACAATGGATAGAGATTTATGAGGGCCTGACTCATGCAATCATCTGCCATCTGCAAGATGGCAACCAAGATGGAAACCAAGGAAAGTCAACCATGTAATTCTAGTCAAAGCCAGAAGGCCTGAGAACCAGGGGATCCAAGGGTATAAGTCCTAGTCCAAATCTGAAAGCCAGAGAACAGAACTTCAATGTTCCAGCGTTCCTCATTGTACCTTTTTGTTCTCGAGTGCCCCCCCCCATGGATAGGAGGATGTCTATCTACCCTGGTAAGGGACCATCTTCACTCACTCTGATTCAAATGCTAATCCCTTCTGGAAACAGCCTCACAGACATGCCCAGAAATGTTTTCCAGCTCTCGGTTCATCTCTTCACCCAGTCAAGTTGACACATAAAATTAACCATCAGTGCCAGCTTCCTGAAAGCTACCATTTCTACTTTGCTTCAAAGAGAAGTGATTGGGGAATGGGGGGGAGGTGTCTGCAGAAATGAAGACTTCTGCTCCACATGGCCACCTGCACAGCTAAAAACTAGAACTTCTATTACAAAGAAAAAAGGGGGGAAAGTGAGCAGTCGCTGCCACTCTAAAATTAATTCATTAATCTTCCCAACAAACTTAAGAAGTAGCCTCTAGGGGCACCTGGGTGGCTCAGTGGGTTAAAGCCTCTGCCTTCGGCTCAGGTCATGATCTCAGGGTCCTGGGATCGAGTCCCACATCGGGCTCTCTGCTCAGCGGGGAAACCTGCTTCCTCCTTTCTCTCTGCCTGCCTCTTTGCCTACTTGTGATCTCTGTCTGTTCAAATAAATAAATAAAATCTTTAAAAAAAAAAAAAAAAGAAGTAGCCTCTACCATTTGACAGATGAGGAAATTAAACTTTCAAATTCTTGACAAGATCTCTTATTCAGAATTCCTGGCCATCATCTGACTGAAACTCCTAAGAAACCCCCAGCCAGAACTGCCCAGCCAAACCACTCCTTAATTCCTGACCCTCGGACACTGAGAATTAAGTGTTCACTCTTGCTTTAAGTCCCTTGCTTTTGGGGTATTCGTTATGCAGTCACTCCCATAGCTTATGGTGTGTGTCTTCCCAGAAGACTGCATTTTCCCAGGGGACTCTTGGGGGCACCTGGCTCAGTAGAGAGATCATGCGACTTTTGATCTTGGAGTTGTAAGTTCAAGTCCCAAGTTGGGTGTACAGATTACTTAAAAAAAAAAAATCCCGGAGTTCCTGGGTGGCTCAGTCGGTTAAGCGGCTGCCTTCAGCTCCAGTCATGATCCCAGGGTCCTGGAATCAAGTCCCACATCGGGCTCCTTGCTCAGCGGGGAGACTGCTTCTCCCTCTGCCTGGTGCTCCCCCCTGCTTGTGCGCCCACTCTCTCTCTCTCTTTCTGACAAATGAAATCTTCAAAATACATATATAGAGAGAGACTCTTGGGGAGGCTGCCTATGTAGCAGGAAAAAAACCTCTGGGCTCTGGGCCTGGATCTGGTCCTGCTTCTGCCTCATAACCATGGAAGACTGGAAGGGCCCTTCCAGGCTCTGGACCTCAGAATTCTTATAAGCCCTTCTTTAAAGGGAAGGGGCAGGTGTTGGGCTACGTGGCCTCTCCAGTGGCCTCCCGCTTTGCTACTGTCCCTGCTGCAGGACAGAGGCTAGGGGAGGCGAGCGTGTCTCCTCGGGCCAGGCCAGCTGCTGCTTTCTCCATAGCTCTTGGGGCTGCAACCTAAGGCCCCTCACCAGGCTCTCCACCTCCTGTGTCCGGCCTCATGAGCCCCACTGCCCCCTTCCTTGGACCGGGGCTTTAACTGAACTCACAGAAGATGTGGAACCTCCAACCTCTGTGGGTGGAAATTTCTAGGAAGAGGCCCTAGAAGGTGCCACCCTTCAGCCCCTCTGAAAAAGACTTGAGGCTTAACCATGACACACACTAGAAAAGGAAAGCTGAAATTGTCCTCATGGCCAGTGTAGTATCTCTAAATGGGTGATTTTCAATGAGGGGCGATTTTACAACACCCCCCGGGGGAAGGACATTTGACAATATCTGGAGACACTTTGTGTTGTCACAACTAGGGAGGAGGGGTATCCTCTAGGTGGGTGGGGGTCAGGGACACTGCTGCATAGCCTATAATTTATGGGACAATCCCCCACAAGGAGGCTTCTCCTGATGGGACTAACAATAGAGCCGAGGATGGGGAACCTCTAAATGAAGGTACTCGAGACTGTGAAGAACAGAGGCTCCCAACCTAAGGATTTCCCTCCCAAAATGTCACTGAGCAAAGGGGACTGTTCCTTGACGGTGAACAGTCTGGAACGAGACTTGGGGTTAGGCTACACCCCGAGACCTCAGCCTGTGGCTCTGCTCTGCTCTGCACATACACCTGCGCTGGTTTCCAGGGCGGGGTTTACTGGTGCATCTCCGAGTTGGGACTGAGATCCTCAAGGAAGGAACCACCCAGAGGCATTGCGTGGGTTTGTAGGGTCTGAAACTGCATATACTTTGGGGGTATCTCTTTTTAAAAAGGCACAAGACATTTGGGTGGACCCCTGCGAGTGAGGATCCCTGAAGCATGTGATCAGCTTTGGGCTGAATCCACTCTAGAAGCCCAGGGTGAGCATTCCCCACAGAACCCAAACCTTGCCCCTTGAGGTGCATGCCTGCGGCCGGGAGTCAGCCAGCGCCCCTCCACTGGAAAAGTCATAAACGGAGGGGAACAGCACGCAAGGGAGAACCTCTCCTGCCCCCAAGGGAGGCCAGCTCCCTGGCTGCCTGGCACCTGCCTGCTGGGCGTCCCACTGGCAAGCCCGCTCTATGCAGCACATCCTGGTGGACGTCTGACCTTGGGAACTACAAGATGACCTTTGTATTGTTCTGAGCCACTCGCTGTTGCGGCAGCAAACAATCCCAGGGGCACTCCGGACTACGTCTCCCGCGCCCTCCACTCCGACTCCCTGGAAAAGTGGCTGGTCCTGCCTTCATAGAGTCTGTGGCAATCCCTCCTCACCGCACAACCGGCGCCCCACTTTAGTCCCCGGTTTCCTGGATCAAGTTCCACAAGTTTCTACCTTGTGCCAGATTTTGAAAGAAATGGGTATTTTTAAAGACCTAACTTCTGTCCTGTTACGTTACAGTGTGCAAAACACTGCAATAAAAGGGGGAAGGAGCTGAAGGAGGGAAGTCGTAGGAAAAGCTTCCTGAAAGGAAGCCAAGTCCGGGGGTGAGGAGGATGTGCTATGGGGCATTCTAGCGGAGGCACTGCTTTCTGCAAAGGCCCTGTTCTTACCAGCCTCCAGGATGGCCCCCAGTGATCCCGAACTCATGCTACCTTCATGTAGTCCCTTCCCACGCTGAACAGAGCTGACTTACATACCGGCATGTTACAGGAATGACTGTGGTTCCTAAGGCTGCGTCATAATAGATCTTGTAGCTTCCCACCTGCTCGGGTGAGTCACTCAGTCTAGTAGGAGTCCTCTGGCCTGTTGTGGAGGAGCCCTACAGAGCCCTCTGCCCAGCAAGGAGCTGAGGCCTTTGGCCAACAGTCCTACCAGAGAGCTCCCCGGAATCCAGCTGCTCTAGTCAAGCCTTCAGATGACCGCTGCCCCAGCTGACAGGTCCTTCATGAGCTGCTGGTCAAGCTGAGGCAGCTAAGCTGCTCCCAGATTTATGACCTAAGGGGGTAGGTCTGTTCTTTCAAGCCCACTGAGTTTGGAGTGACTCATTACACAGTGTAGGTAACTAATGCAGGCCCTACGGCCACGTGAAAGATCGCGTAGAGCTATGCCAATGTCTTCACTCAAGTGAAGAGTCCAACAGGAGAGCAGCTCACAACAAGACTACGAAAGAAGGCAAGGACCAGATGGTGAGGGGATTTCTAAATCATGTTCAGGCCTCAAAGAAAGTTTGATTTGGGGCACCTGGGTGGCTCAGCCAGCTGAGTGTCCAACTCTCAATTTTGGCTCAGGTCATGATCTCAGGGTCGTGGGATCAAGCCCCACATCAGGCTCTGTACTCAGCACAGAATTTGCTTGGGATTCCACCCCCCCTCTCTGTCCTCCCTCTGCCCCTCACCTCAATCAAACTCTCTCTCTCTCTCTCTCAAACTTTTTCAAAATTTATTTATTTATTTATTTATTTATTTATTTAATGGAGAGAGAGCACAAGTAAGCAGAGCAGCAGGCAGAAGGAGAGAGAGAAGCAGGCTTCCTGATGTGGGGCTTGCACCCAGGACCCTGGAATCATGACCTGAGTCAAAGGCAGTCACTTAACCAACTAAACCACCCAGGCGCCCCTCTCTCAAATTTTTTTAAAAGAGTAAGTTTGCTTTGCTCTCAGAGTGATTGAGAAGAATTGGTGGGCTTTGAGCAGCGAACTGACCTGGTCAGATTTTTCTTCAGAAAGATGATGGGGGTGCCTGGGTGGCTCAGTGGGTTAATTTGCTGCCTTCGGCTCAGGTCATGATCTCAGGGTCCTGGGATCGAGTCCTGCATTGGGCTCTCTTCTCAGCAGGGAGCCTGCTTCCCTTCCTCTCTCTCTCTCTGCCTGCCTCTCTGCCTACTTGTGATATCTCTCTCTCTGTGTCAAATAAATAAATAAATAAATAAGTCTTTTAAAAAAATAAAAGAAGAAGAAAGATGATGGGGGTCGGGGGAGAGACAGTTGGTTAAGTGGCCAACTCTTGGCTTCAGCTCAGATCATGATCTCAGGGTCTTGCAACCGAGCCCCACATCGAACGCAGAGTCTGCTGGAGATTCTCTCCTCTCCCTTTCCCCCTTCCTTCTCACTCATGTGGTATTTAAGAAACAAAACAGAGAATCATAGGGGAAGGAAGGGGAAAATAAAAGAAAATCAGAGGGAGACAAACCATAAGTGACTCGATCATAGGAAACAAAGGGTTGCTGGAAGGGAGGGGAGAGGGGCCGGGGTAACTGGGTGATAGACTTTAAGGAGGGCACATGATGTAACGAGCACTGGGTTTTATAGAAGACTGATGAATCCCCCACCTCTGACCCAGAAACCAATAATGCATTATGTTAATTAATTGAATTTAAATAAATAAAAATAAAAAATCCTTTGTAGAAAGAAAACTAAATGGATGAGTTGAAAGCCTTGGGTCTGAATCTTGACTCTGCCACCTACTGGCTGTGTTCTAAATACCTTTCTGAGCCTTGGTTTTACCGTCCTTAAACCAGGAATAATAGTAATATTGGCTTCACAAAAAAGTCAGAGTAAATAAGGCAAAGATAACTCGTGCGCTGAGCTCTCAGATAGGGCTTGCTTTAAGAAAACACTACTTGGGGGCGCCGGGGTGGCTCAGTGGGTTAAGCCGCTGCCTTTGGCTCAGGTCATGATCCCAGCGTCCTGGGATCGAGTCCCGCATCGGGCTCTCTGCTCAGCAGGGGCCTGCTTCCCTCTCTCTCTCTCTCTCTGCCTGCCTCTCTGTCTACTTGTGATCTCTGTCTGTCAAATAAGTAAATAAAATCTTAAAAAAAAAGAAAGAAAGAAAACACTACTTGCAGGCAACATACCCATTCTTTCATCAGTCTGAGATTCTAGATTATCAAATATGGCTCTCAGTGGATCAGTTCCGTCTTAGAAGGTCTCAAACCAGCTCCTCACTGGTCAGATGTTACCACTCTCTCCTGCCTGCCTTCCCAGAGCTGCTGATACGTCTTGTACACACGGTTTTCAGCCATTGGTGGCTTCTCTCCTCCTCCACAGGGCACACTGCTGTGTTCATCACACAGCCCCCTGCAGCTAGCCCCACAGGTAAAAAAAAAAAAAAAAAAAAGCAGGCCAAGCGCTGGTTCAAACTGGATTCAGTCTTAGAGATATTTTGGGTTGTACTGGCATTTAACTTGTGTGAGCAGCACTATTAATTCCAGAAGTTAAACCTAACTCCAGTGGATTAAAAAAAAAAATCCTCTAGATCACAACTATGTTAACTCAGTTTTATGTGCCGGAAAATATTTGCTTTATGTTATTCGGAAGATTTTTAGAAATCTGAGATCAAACACCTAGAGGGTGAAGAATGAGTTGCTAGGAGAAGCGAGGAGGAGAAAAAGCAAAGAGATGCTTGGGGGTGGGGGAAGCAGGAACACATACTTGGACCCAAAAAGAAGCTGTGTGACTTGTGAGAGTTTTGAGATAATTATATTGAGTTCTGGGGTGATTTGCAATTGGGAAGGGTTTCAAGCGTTCCGTAGAGAGGAATACCTGAAAGGGCCACAAGATGGCGATATTACTCCAGGAGTCTCTCCCAGTCCGTCACCCCCGGTAGCTATGCCTTCCTTTGTTCAGACTTCCCTCCTCAGCAAATGTCACTGATAACACCGTCCATTTTGTGTCTCTTCGTGCTCTTGGCCTTCCCCGAGGTCACTTTCTTGTAAGTAGCCTTAATGCAAAAACTACTGATTTTATTGCTATCTGATAATTTTTGGTTTTTTTCCTTTTCCTTTTTTTTTTTTTTTTTTTTTGCTATTTGTTACATCTTTAAGATAGCGATATGATCTCCCTTCTGTTGTAAAAGCAGCTGGATCAAATGTTTTGTTTTAATAAGAAATATAAAATAAACCAACCAAAAACGGACTCATCTTTCCCTTTTTGTGAGTTACCACCCAGAGAGACTTCCCAGCTGAGTGGGGGTCGCCCACCAGGCCTGGAGACAGAAACAAGTGCTCAGAGGCGAAGACAAATCCTTAGCTGAGGAGAGAGGCAGCCAGCACCCTTAAGTTGGGGCAGGAAGGAGGCTGAACCTCACCCCAGTGAATGAAGAACAAAAACCCAAATGGTCTACCTCTTATATTTATTATGGGAAAATTCCACAGTACAAAAGCTAGAATAATATGACAGACCCAGATAAAATCCTATGGAAGGGTCTGATACTAGAAACCAATCTATAAACTATAAAGAGGCTTAGACAAATGTAAGCTCGTTTTTTTTTGTTTTTTTTTTAAAGTCACTTGATATGCGCATTCCCGGCACCCTGGGGCACACCCCCCCCCACCCCGTCCCCCAGCCCCTCAGAAGAGGAAATCCTGACTTAGAGATGGTGGAGAGGAGGGGCACTGGTTTTAGAGGGCAGCTGGGAAAGGGCAGCAGACCTAAGGTGACCAATTTCAGCCCCAGAGAGGATTTGAATCCTGGTGTCCGGCCCTGCAGAAGTTCTTTATGTGGGTGGCTTCTAGGGACACCTGAATTCCCAAAAAATTACATGGGTGGGCATTTTCCTAGGGAGAAAGACTCACTACTCCCACCAGACGGGCAAAAAGTCTCTGAGGCCATGGTTTATGCCCTTATCCCTTCACCCAGACCAGAAAAAATGTCTAAAAACCCACTGTAATGTATGTTATGGATTTAATGGATTTAGGGATTTCATGATAACGCTGATCCAGTCTCCCTTCTGATGGTCACAATGTTCTTTTAAATATGGCCTATGAAATCTTACTAATTAAAAAAATGGTCCTAGGGAATTAAAATCAGGTACATACAAAATATTCCTGCTAAAAAAAATTTGCTATGCATTTAGGCACTTCATACTAGAAATATTACGCTAATCTGGAGAGTGTTTAATAATAACAATACCCAAGGGGTGCCTGGGTGGCTCGGTTAAGTATCTGCTTTTGGCTCAGATCATGATGCCCGTTGTGGGATCGAGCCCCACATGAGCCTCCCTGCTCTACGGGAAGTCGGCTTCTCCCTCTTCTACTCCCCCTACATGTGCACCCTCTCTGGCTTGCTCTGTCAAACAATGTCTTTTAAAGAATAAAAAATAAAATAATGACACCCAAAATCATTATCAAATTAATTTGGGAAAATGTGCTTTGCTTGACAATCCATTAAATGCATCTTTCATTTTCAGGTATTTCCGAAATCATTTGGGAAATAAACACAAACATAAATTCACAGAAAATGCCCCTTACGGCTTTAATATCGAATATAACCATCATAGCTCACAAAAATAGCATAAAGTGCAAAAGCTCCATTTCAAAAGGCTTCAAATCACTCCCAAAGCAATGGAGACTAAATGCTACCACAGCCAGGGGGCCCACACCACCCTTATACAGAACAAGTCCAGAAAGTATAAAACAAGGGATGTATCTGAAAATACCATAGAAGTTCTGATTACATACTGTGATTATAAAATAGTCTTCAATCTGGTTTAACAGAAAGAATCAATTCATACAATTAGTCCTTTAAAATAGAGGCCTTTTTTTTCTTCTTCTTTTTTTAATCTGTAGGAGAATGTCCATAAAATCCCTTGAAAACCCCAATCTGGCCTGCCAATTCTCTCTGGCCAGCTGGAATGGTAGCACCCAGGCAAAGGGCTGACAATGAAAGGTCAAACAAGCTCATTCGGGGGGGAAAAGGAGCTGGGGTTGGGAGTGCTCGCTAGACAAGCTTCAGCCCTCCCCCATCCCCCAGATGGCTGTGCGTCAGCCCCATGGGATCAAGAGCCGAGTTGACTCTGTCCCACTCTCAGAACCTGCAACATGGCATTGGTTCACATAAGCGTGACAAACGGGTGAGAAGTTTTGACACACCTGAGAAATCCAGTAAAAACAAATTACAGTTTTGTTTTTTGTTTTTTTTTAAGAAAGTCTGTGCTTGATGACCATCAAGCTTAGATTTCCCCAACAGAACATCTTGGATCCACAATTATTAGGCACTCATCCGAGGGACAGGTCTCATTTCCCCCAAAATGTAGCCTGTTACCAAACAGATTCAGGTTATCTCTCCCCCATACACCTTCAATATATTCGTGCTAATAATATAATCATAATCATAAAGAGCAATGATTTTTTTCTAAAAATTAAGATTGAATCAAACACTGGAAAATAATAATCACCGACTTAAATGATCGCTTGGTAACGAGGACAGCAATGTTTACTATCTTAGATCCAATTCCTGCTCATTCTCGGTCTTAGGCAAATCTATCCACGCAGAAAACAAATGCACCCGACCTGCCATGACCTAAGTCACAAACATCACATCTCCACGTCTCTGCGTTATTAGAGAGAAAAACCCAAAAGATTCTTGATTGCACATCAATCAATAAGCTATTCACTTTTTTAAATCTAAAAACCTGTACAGCCCTATTTTTACCAGCGATGTCCTGCGACTCGTGACTCGTTAATCCGGAGCAGAGGCCTCTGGAAGATAGAATTCAGTTCATTATTTCTCAGGACCTATTCATGTCAGGCTCAATTTAAAAAGAAGACTCAGCAGTAAGTCAGAATCCAGTGATGAGCTCTCAAGGGTACAGCTGACCGAGTGTATTCCAAAAGCTGCTCCTCATGAAAAATACATAACTGGCATTTATATTCCATTCAAGCGACCAGAAGAACTGTCCCCTCTAAAAGACGGCTGCTCACAAGGCTATGGGGCAGGAGGGGGAGATGAGAAGGAAATACACCAAAATATTAACAATGATTGTTCTCGGACAATAGACTACGGACTTCTTTTTCCCTTCGACTTTGCTGTGGTTTTCCAATTTTCTTTCAAAAGTGTTTAGTGCTAGAAGAAAAGCATCCTAAATATAAATGTAAATATAAATATGCCAGAAGTCTAACTTCAAACTAGATTGTTCAACTCCTTTCTCAATTTACCATCTCATGCTAACAAGCTTGAGTGATTTTTGTTCAAAAATTCAGTTTTTGTCCTCAAATATACCCATTCCGTACGTTATCAGCCCTCAGCTCATTAAAACCAATCTCTAGAAGGGCTTTTTGTTTTTGTTTTTGTTTTTATTTTTTTTAAACAGCAAAAATATCCCTTCTGATATCTTAACTAAGTCACCTGTCTCGTAGAAGACAGATGGAAACAGCCCTGTGAGTCGGGGCTCTGATTTCCTTATTTCCAGCAGTCACATTGCATCCCTATTTCCAAAGGACACTCAGAAACTTCCAGAAGAGCAAGATCAAAGAGATGAGAGCTGGAGGTGATGATCATCAGGGACCCACCCACCCCTTTACCTGAGAGGGAGACACAGTCCCTCCCTAACTGCTGAACAGTGCTCCTGTCAATGAGGAACTCTCAAGACAGAAATTAAACCTCACACAGAACACAAACCCTTCCCGCACTTCCCTGCCTCTCCTCATCCAAGTTTCCATGTTAAGACAGCTGGGCCTGAAGCATGTGGAAGCTTCTCCCTGCTTTGGAGCATTTTGATACTACCGAATGGAGGAGCCCAGAATCCATGCCACGTGAAATTAATCTGAAGCAAGGACTGCTACTTCCCTTTAAAAAATTCTAGACCAAAGTTTTAAAACTCGCAGTGGTTCCAAGAACCACCAAGGTCTCAGAGGTGCATTAAGAACCCCACTAATACATAAATACCTTTTTTCAAAGTATATTTTTAAACCATAATACACAGGTACACTCCTTCAACACCAAATTTTTCACCATGGAAACCACAATTTAACTTGCATTTTCACTGCATGATATTAGGGAAATATGTAAGTTCTACCTGCAAATAAACTTAATAGAATACAACACATTTCTCACATTTGGGTTCCATCAGGATCTCTTACTGTAAATAGGGTTGTGCTAAAAAAAAAAAAAAATTACTTGAAAACCACAGAAGTAGAACAAAGTCACTCATTTTTAAACTCTCAGTTCATTGTTCCTTATTGGACTTTTCGCCTTAGATCCTGTACAAAATTCTCAGTAAAGCAAGAGTTCCTAGACACACCACAGACTGGTACTGCCCAACTCTTCAATCCTTGGTGATACGACTCCTGTCCTCACAAGGACACCTCCGTCCTGCCCTCTTTCACAGCAGAATGCTGCAAGGCAGGAGGTGTCGGAGGGACAGCGAGTATCCCTGAGGTCATGTACTCCCCCCTCACACCTCGATGACCGTTTCTGGAGTCTTCATTCAGCCCAGTGAAGAGGTTAAGGTAGACAGTGTCATCTGAGCTGAGGAAAAACTCAGAAGGCAACAGACTTGCCCGCTGCATAAGTGACCCGAAAAGCCAGCCTGGGGTCCCCTCAGTAGTCGAGAGAAGCAGCCATCAGATGCTCAGAGAAATCACAGGAAGCACCTTGTACTCAGAGTGCACGGAATACGATTCCACAGGAAACGCTGGACAAAGAAGAGGCGAGGTTTTCGAGGATAACTTCCAGAATCGAAGGTTTCCCATTAGCAGAAGTTTCCAGAACTTTGTGTTTGCTCCAGATGTTAAACCAGGATCCCCACTGTGACCATCCCAAGGCCTTGACTTTACAGAGTTCAGCAGCAAGGAGTGGGGCTCTGTGTGCAGATGGCTTAGCCATACCTACTCTTCTCCAAGTGTTGGAGGCCCCTGGGCTGGGGGGCAGGGGTGGGCAACAATGTCAACACTTAGAAATTGTGCTCATCTTCAAGAATGGCTTAAAGTGGAGTGTAGCTTTTGGCACAGAGGGTTTTTCTGTCCACTCCACTCATCTGAAGTCCCCAGCTCTCAGCAGAGGTAGTAGAGAACGGATTCGCAAGCACAAGTAAAATCTGGTTACCGAGAGTCTCCGAGTAGACCAGTAGCCTCCTCAGCCACAAGCCCTGCGTGGGTTTCATTGGCTTGGTTTTATTTTAGGACCGTTTCCCCAGATGAAAATCCCTGGCATCTTCCATCAGTCAGATGGTCTTGCCTGTCACAGAGTCTGTCAGCAGGAGAGTCCACTCTGAGAGCACATGGGACCAGTGGGGTCTGGAGCAAAATCCTCCTGGGAATTGAGGCTCCCACAAGGGACCACCTTGCCATCACAAAGGATACAGCCCAACCAGTCACTGCATCTGGAAGGGCCGCTGAGAAGATCTACCTGATGCCCCTCAATTCACTTTCCGTCTTGGGAAAGGGAAAGACCTTCTTCCCCCATGCACAGTGGAGTCCTGGTGAGCCACAGACTCGCTGGTTAGCACCCAAGGGAACAAAATACTAAAAAGACAAACCCCTACCCCCAACTCTACAAACCACCAGCTGTCTTTGCTGAGTGAAGCCCAGTGCATGAGGAAAAATAGGCAGAGAAGCCAGCCACTGCCTTGCCATCACGTGATCTTGACCGGTGATTTCTTGCTGGCACACAGGAGGGACACATAGGGGACACCGATGAAGGCCCATTTCTCGCTGGGCCAGAACTTGATGACTGGGCCCTGCTCGGGGATCTCGGAAGCAGCGTCAAAGTAGGCAAAGCAGACGCAGCCCAGGTAGGCGGCAAGGCAGATGAGGATGTGCCTGTGAAAGGACACAGCAGGTCAGCACCCAGCCAGGGCCAACAAATATGGCCGCCTTCGGGGGACCCTGCCTCCCCCACCCCCATCCCCGCCCCACCCAGCCTGCCTTCTTTCCAAGGAGGAAGGAGCGGTAAGGTAACCAACAATCCTCAGAATAGTAGGAGAACCGCAAATCTGGGGCAAACACGGCCTGTTTTAGAAAGTTCTAAAATATTCTACGTGGTGATAGGAGCAAATATGCAAATGCTTTGGGGGCTCAACCCTGAAGACTGAGGCACAAGGATTTAAAACAGGTGCTGAGAAGATGAAACTGAGATCATCTGATTAGATCCCACCTTCTTCCTCCAATGTTGCTTACACATAGTTTATGCCCTTTATTAGGAATCCTTTTATACAGACTAAACTGCTTTTACAGTTTAGTAGGGAAACTTTCTCACTTTACGGTGTCTGTAAGAAGTTGTACATGAATCCTTTAGCAAGCAAGGACCATTTAAAAGCAGGTAACCCTTCCCTCTACTGAAATTAAATTCCAGATGAGCTAAAGATTTAAAATCCATTTTTAAAATAGAGTCAGAGAAAACATTTTTATGAACTTTGGTCGGGGAGGACTTTCTGATATTGACAAAGTCCAGAAACCTTACAGGAAGAGACTGAGTTATGTGAGAACATGACTGTCGACAACCCATATGGTACCAAAAAACCCTCATGCACTGAAAGATAACTGGGAAAGGGGGGCATAAGATATTTGCATTATATGACCAGTTAAAATCCCTATACTCTGGAGGGTGGCTCAGTCGGTTAAGCAGCTGACTCTTGATTTGAGCTCAGGTCATGATCTGAGGATCCTGAGATCGAGCCCGGGGTCGCGCTCCTTACTGAGCAGGGAGCCTGCTTAGGAGTCTCTCTCTCCCTCTCCCTCTGCCCAACCCTCTCACACACATGCACTCTCTCTCAAAAAATAAAATAAAATCCCTATTTTCCAAAGAGCTCTCAAAAACTAATCCTTTCATAGGATGCCCTTTAACACAATCAGGGTGGGTGAAGATGGCATGATTGACCTTGGCCTCACGCTATAAACACTGAAGCTGGCCACTACCTCCATGAGGGCTCAGTGTAGAATTCTGTCTGAGCTTATTTGCATGCAGATTTGCATAATACATACAGATACTGGACGGTAATGACTGGCTACTCAGTGCCAGACACCAGGTTGCTAGATAGAAATTATTTAAAAATAGAAATACTGCAGGGAAGACAAATGAAAAGTTACCTTTCAAACGAAGAAATGCACCCATTGAACTTAAACTGTAAAACAGGCTCAACAATCATGCTAGCTTTTTACAAAGACATGAAAATAAAAATGTTTTTAATCAGGGTAATATGAGTTAAGAGTTAATATCTAGTAAATACGAAAGTATGGATAAAAGGCATTATCTTACAGACTTTAATAAAAAGTGTGTATTAATACTTCAGAGATACAGGGGCACCTAGGTGGCTCAGTAGGTTAAGCCGCTGCCTTCAGCTCAGGTCATGATCTCAGGGTCCTGGGATCGAGTCCCGCATCGGGCTCTCTGCTCAGCAGGGAGCCTGCTTCCTCCTCTCTCTCTCTCTCTCTCTCTGCCTGCCTCTCTGCCTACTTGTGATCTCTCTCTGTCAAATAAATAAATAAAATTTAAAAAAAAATG
The DNA here is from genome assembly GCF_020171115.1 of Neogale vison. Taxonomy (NCBI): domain Eukaryota; kingdom Metazoa; phylum Chordata; class Mammalia; order Carnivora; family Mustelidae; genus Neogale; species Neogale vison. The sequence continues at coordinate 49,309,930 of NC_058099.1, forward strand.
AGGATACTCAAATGCCCCATTCTTAAAAAAAAAAAAAAAGTGTGTATTAATACTTCAGAGATACAGGGGCGCCTGGGTGGCTCAGTGGGTTAAGCCTCTGCTTTCGGCTCAGGTCATGATCTCATGGTCCTGGGATCAAGCCCCACATTGGGATCTCTGCTCGGCAGGGAGCCTGCTTCCCCCTCTCTCTCCGCCTGCCTCTCTGCCTACTTGTGATCTCTGTCTGTCAAATAAATAAATAAAATCTTTAAAAAAAAAAAATACTTTGGAGATACAGATCTATATGTACCTGTATCTAATAGGTACAGATATAATCTACAGATATATAAAATTTAACCTAAGGAAATGTGCAGGCATGTGAACAAATAACCTAATTACCTATTAATAGAGAGGTGGGCTAAATGAATTCTAAAGCATCTATACTGGGAGGTATTTATTAGACACAAAAAAGTGGAAGATAATATGTATGCTCTGGTAAGGAAAGCCATCCACAATCTAGTATTCCCTATGTAAGAAAAAAACAAAACAAAACACTTTATATCACCTATAGAATGATGCGAGATTTATTTATAAAAAGTATAATTAGAGAAACAGACATGAAAAATCTAGAATAAGGGGCACTAGCTGGCTCAGTCAGGGGAGTGTGTGAGTCTTAATCCCGGGGTTGTGAGTTCAAACCCTATATTAGGTGCAGAAATTACTTAAAATTTTAAAAAATCTTAGGCCGTTAACAATTGGTATATTATGAGAGCCTCTCTATGCTTCTGTTTAAATTTGTTCTAAAGCATCTTTTTTTTTTTTAAGATTTTATTTATTTGACAGAGAGAGAGAGAGATCACAAGTAGGCAGGGAGACAGGCAGAGAGAGAGAGAGGGAAGCAGGCTCCCTGTTGAGCAGAGAGCCCGATGTGGGGCTCTATCCCAGCACCCTGAGATCATGAGCTGAGCTGAAAGCAGAGGCTTAACCCACTGAGCCGCCCAGGCGCCCGTTCTTAAAGCATCTAAACTGGGGCAAAAATATGAAGTACACCAAACTTAGAAACAAATTTAAGTCTGAGACAACGTTATTACAATCTAATTTTTGAATTTTGCTTAAATTGCTAAGGTTACCAAGAAACTTGGATTGATAAAAATATGTACTTAGTGTACCTTGAATGAGGTCGTATTTACATACGTGTGTACATTTATCAAAACTCATCCAAGTGTACACTTGGAATCTACAGCTTATTATCCCCATTAGAACTCAAATTAACGTGCATAAATTCACTAGTGTGAGTCAAGGTTGAACCTAAAAAAATACCAGGAAAAGGGTCTTCAGACTGGAATCTTCAGTTTATGCTGTTTCACATTGTTTTGTCTTTTGCAAACAGTCCTGGGAGTCTCCAAGCCTTAAACCGAGAGCAAGTTGGGTCTCATGCTCAATCTATACAAGCTCCTACGTTCAAGGGCATTCACACGAGTTCTTTCAAACCACAGAGTTTTAGGCATCGCCCGATAGAAGTCAACCTTCTTCTGAATCTTGGATCTAATAAAGTTTTTCCAGTTCCTTTCCACTAGAATTCTCCCCGGAGCTCTCAATGTACAAGGGACATCGTAAAGCAGATTTCCCTTGGTCCTTGTTCTCTTTTGCAATCAGAAGTTCTGGGGCACAGAGAAACAGGGCTCTGGGTTTGGAGCTGAAGCAGTTCATAGGAAAAAACCATTCGACTTCCTCCTCAGCGTTCTGAGTGTAGGAGTCTGCATGTTGTTTAATAAACTGCTTGTGAGCACCTGGGTGGTTCAGTCAGTTAAGCGTCTGCCTTCGGCTGAGGTCATGATTCCAGGGTCCTGGGATTGAGCCCCACATTGGACTCCCTGCTCAGCAGGAAGTCTGCTTCTCCCTCTGCTTGTGTATGCCCTCTCTCTCTCTCACACACAAATAAATAAAATCTTAGGGGTGCCTGGGTGGCTCAGTCTTTGCATGTCTGCCTTTGGCTCAGGTCATGGTCCCAGGGTCTTGGGATCAAGCCCCTCATTGGGCTCCCTGTTTGGAAAGAAGCCTGCTTCTCCCTCTCCCACTCCCCCTGCTTGTGTTCCCTCTCTCACTGTGTCTCTGTCAAATAAATAAAATCTTTATTTTTTGAATTTTTTTTTTAAACTGCTTGCTGCCTTTTTTCTTTAACTTAACCACATATCCTGAGCAATCCAATGCACAGCTGCTCCAGTTCCCAATGACTGAATTCCCAGATGAGCGATTCTGAACAATTCATTCACTTCTCTGGGCATCCGTTTCTACCTGTAAAGTGCACTGGTGAGACTGTCCCCAGGTGACCTGTGATGCCTTCACCTGGTCACCTGGGCATCCCAGTCCCCACGTCACCTCTGTTCCAAGTCTTCCCCACCCCCACCACCCGACCCTGGGCGATCTAGCGAGAGCTCAGGTTACGGATTCGGTTTTCAGACTCCTTTATGCTTTAGTAATGGAGCCAGAGGTAAGGGACCGCAGACCCAAAGCACACACACAATTAGGTCTTTTTGTCCTGGCTAAGCCTGCTCCCTGGAGCCTATGGCGCATTTGACAATACTTCCCATTGCTTCTGAAAGGTCCGACCGCCTCTGCGAGGAGAGAGGTGCCCCTAGGCTGTGCTCTATCCCCTGGCACACCCACGCACACCGGGCAGAGAAAAGCACACCCAGCAGGTGCAGACCCGTGTGGCGGCCCGGGCTTACCACACGCAGTGCAGGTAGGGAAAGTGGAAGGACGACAGCAGCTCACAGAAGGCTCGGTCACTGATCCAGCAGAAGAGCGCCAGGGTCCACCAGAGGCCCGAGAAGAGGCCCAGCTTAAAGACACGCACATTGTCACACCTGCACAGGGATCCAGAAAGCGAGTCAGCCTCAGTCCGGCTGTCACCCACCTTGCTGGCCCCTTTTCTTCTGGCTCCTACCACCCCCCCTAACCCCAGTCCCTCGGCACTGGAGGCCCCACCCAACATCCTGCCCACCCCCCCCCGAAGCTTCTGGATGTAGACTCCACATGTCCATACACAGAGGACTCCCAAAGCCGTGTTCTCACCCAGGCCTCCCCCAGACTCGAGACTCACAGATGCAGCGACCGTCTGGACATGCCCACCCACGTGTAACACAGACCCAAATCTAACATGTCCTTAACGAACTCCTGTTCTCCTCCATACACTGCCCCTCGCTGCCTCTGTCATCAACCCACGGCCCCCGAGGGATCCTCGTATGCCTCAGATAGCCCCGGCATGTGCCCCTGACCTTAGCACTGGCTGTTGCTGCTCCTGGAATGCTCTCGCTCACATATCCGCATGCTTCACCGTCTCCCAGCCTCTGCTCAAATGCCCCTCAGGAAACCCTTTCCTGACCACTGCTAACCATCGCCCCACGGGCCTCCACGCATACGTGACACTCTCGTACCACCCCCACTTCCCTCTTCTCTCCTCTGACTTCTCTGGAGGGATTCCAACCGCTCTAGCACCCTCGACGTTTACTTGTGGACAGGTGGTCTTCCCCAGGAACAGCGCGGGACACACACAGGCCCCCCACTATTTGCTGAATAACAAGAGCTCTCACGCACACCGGGACAAAATGTTTTTCAGATACCAATCCTAACAGCCCAAAGAAATTTCCATTGCCATTTCCTTTCCTTGTTCCTGAATCGTTCGTAAAGGGGAGTGACTTCCATTCCTAGGGGAGAAGGCCCGGAGGCAGCTGGTGGCCGAGGGTACTTCTCGGTCCTCCCTCAGGTCTCCGTCCCTCCATGGACCGCTCCAAGGTCAGTCAAGCTCTCTGTGACCCCAAGAAGGGGCCACAGCTCTGTGTTCAGATTTATTGCACGCGTGTCAAAAGCCTGACTGGTTGGTTGGGACTTTTCCCGGCCACCTGAGGAAGCATCGTACAAGCAGCAAAACCAGGATGGGCAGTAGGTTCAAAGGCCTCAAAAACACAAACTGGAATACCGTCTTGTCGGAGAGCTAAATGTCTTCCCTTGAAACCTTTTTTGAAATGACAGAGGCCTCGGACTGGAGGCACTCAATTCCTACTTAGCTTTGTTGAGCACGACGCTCTCACAGATCCTCTCTTTCTCAGCTCAGCTTTCTCTGCCTCCTCAGGTCTCCGCTTCCAGGGCGCCTTCTCAGATAGACTTTCTCGAACGGCCCCCACCCCTGTGATGCTGTCGGCCTCGTGGGCACCCACCATTTTCCTTCATAACACTCGTCACAAGCCGACATCGTTTTCGTTGCTGTAATTATCTGTTGAAGGTCTAGTGTCCAGTCAGACAGTGAGCTCAACAAGAGTAGGATCTCTACCTGCTTTTCACCAGGTATATGCACTGTCTGGCCCAGAACACACATGAAATAAATGCTTGCTGAATGAATAAATAAGGAAGTAAAGGAAAATGTTACTTGAATTCCAGTGACCTAAAGGAGCACATTTTTTCCCAGACTTTTTTTTTTTTTAAAGTAACCACATTGACTGGGTACCCAATTCTCTGAATGCACGCTAGGCACTATGAAAGGCAAAATGAAAAGGACTCTAGCCTTGCTATTTTAAAGATAAAATGAAAGACGACAAAAACAAGTGTCAACAACTACAGACAATGTGGTACAGGAGGACCCATGTACACTCAATTCAATTAAACCTAGAAACTTTGGCTTAAGAACACTCCAGAACAGGGGTCAGCATGCTGGAGAGGCAGTGTGTGTGTGACATTCTGCCTCTCTTGCCAGATGATGAGTCACTTGGGAGGAAAGTCTGCAGAGTCAGGGTCCCAGGGTTGCCTGGTTCTGTCCCCTCCTCTGTTTTTAGAGGGACAGGTCCTACTACCCGCTGCTGACCAGGCCTATCTGCTGACCAGACCAAGACTTGGGTCTTGCCCAAACCTGGGCTCCTTTGGGTTTTATTCCCACTTCTCAGGGCCCCTATCAAAAGAGCAACATGAGATTAAAGGAAAATAGCAGAACAAAAGTGATACATACAGTAGAACCCTATTCTAGAATTTAAAAAAAATCTCGGCTATTATCTGTGGTTCTCCTTAACCCTTTGTTGTATTTGCAAAGTTGCCCTTAACAGACTCACTCCTATAACCAGGGGAAAAAAAAAAAAAGTCACCTACATTAAAATATATTCAGTGCAGCTGAGTCACTTGATAATAAGACAACACAAATTTCAGTAAATGTCCAGTCATGACCCCAAATAAAATGTCATTGCCACATGGTCTGAAAGTTCAGAAAGGACACTGAAAATCAGGAAAGACTAGAAACAAGCTCTAGCAACAAGGCTAAAGAGAAACAGAAAGCTCCCCAGCTCCTTCGAGCAGAGGGAGGCTGGATGGGAACTATTTAGCTGCCGCACTACAGATTATCGCTAATGTCAGCAGAGCAGGTCCTGGAAGGAAACGCAAAAAAGCAGCAAGGGCATCCCCTGTCTGGGAATTTGACCAAAGCAAGCCAACAACCATCTTCTCTTTCCTTCCTGGGAGTCGGGGGGAATTGGGACACAGCAGCGAACACAGGGCCCTCATTCCTGCCCATGGAGTCAACATCAAGAAAAGGGACAGGTGGGGCGCCTGGGTGGCTCAGTGGGTTGGGCCGCTGCCTTTGGCTCGGGTCATGGTCTCGGGGTCCTGGGATCGAGTCCCGCGTCGGGCTCTCTGCTCACTGGGGAAACTGCTTCCTCCTCTCTCTCTCTCTGCCTGCCTCTCTGCCTACTTGTGATCTCCCTCCGTCAAATAAATAAATAAAATCTTAAAAAAAAAAAAAGAAAAGAAAAGGGACAGGTACTAAACAACAACAAAAACCAGCACAAATAATTTTTTTTTAAAGACTTCACCCATTTATTTGGCAGAGAGACACACAGCGAGAGAGAGAACACAAGCAGAGACAGAGGGAGAGGGAGAAGCAGGCTCCGGGCTGGGCAGGGAGCCCGACGCATGATCCCAGAACCTGAGATCATGACCCAAGTGGAGGGCAGAGGCTTAAAGAGGGAGCCACCCAGGCTCCCCAGCACAAATAATTTTTTAATTACAATTGGGAGGGATGCCAGAAAGAAGTCTGAGATGCAGGAGCAAGGGAGCCAAATAGGTGAGTCAACAATGAGCCAGAAGTGAGCCAAGTAGGGGAGTCAGGCAGGGACAGCATGAACAAGGACCTGGGGATAGGGAAGGTCAGAGAAGCGAGAGGACAGAATGAAAGGGGGAAATTTGTGAAGGACAGATCAGCCAGAGAGGGCCATGTTAGGATTTTGAACTTCATCCTAATTGCAAAATCAGCTAAAAAAAAGAGACTATCAGAGCATGCAGGGGCCATGCTGAGGATATTGAACTTAATGTCAATTATAATGTCAACTAATAGAAAAACGAAAGTGATCGGATGGGACATTCAGGGAAGGAAGAGGGCGTACACCTCTGCTTTGAGCAAACAGGTAAATGGTACTCCCATTCACTGCAGCTGGAAATACTAGGAGAACCAGAACCAGAAAAGTTGGATCAGGAACCTGCTTGAATTCAAGATGGCTATGAGGGCAGAGGTGAGGCAAGCGTCTAGCCACGCCACGGTGAAGGTAGAAGGAAGGACAGAGGCAGACACACACCTGGGAGTCATTGGCACATGTTTGGTAATGAACACTGTGGCTGTCGATGAGATCTTCCAGGGCCAAGTGTAGAGAGGAAAGCCAAAGCAGAGGTCACCTTGAAGGACCCCCACGTGCAAACCTGTGTTGCAAACTAGGAGCTCCTGTCAGAGACTGAAGAGAAGTGGCCGCAGAGTGAGCGGAGTCCCCGGGGTGTGGCTTCCCGGCAGGCATGGGGAAGAGCAGTCAAGCAGGCGGGGCGTGAACTGTGCAAAGAGCTGAGTGAAGAGCACGTAAGATACAGGAGGGCTGAGGAACCGCCACTGGGCATACAACCCCCAGGGCAGAAGCTAGATGGCAGTGGGCTGGAGAAGAAAAGAGAGCTGAGGGATGCAGGCAACTTTTTTTTTAAAGATTTTATTTATTTATTTGACAGAAAGACAGCGAGAGAGGAAACACAAGCAGGGGGAGTGGGAGAGGGGGAAGGAGGCTTCCCGAGGAGCAGGGAGCCTGATGTGGGGCTCGACCCCAGGACGCTGGGATCATGACCTGAGCCAAAGGCGGACGCTTAACGACTGAGCCACCCAGGCGCCCCTAAAGGCAACTTTTTTTTTTTTTTTAAAGATTCATTTGTTTATTTGACAGAGATCATAAGTAGGCAGAGAGGCAGGCAGAGAGAGAGAGAGGGGAAAGCAGGCTTCCTGCTGAGCAGAGAGCCTGATGTGGGGCTCGATCCCAGGACCGCGGGATCATGACCTGAGCCGAAGGCAGAGTCTTTAACCCACTGAGCCACCGAGGCGCCCCTAAAGGCAACTTTTAAAGACATTGGGCTGTGGCGCCTGGCTAGCTCAGTGGGTAGAGCATGTGACTCTCGATCTCAGGATCTTGAGTTCAAGCCCCTTGTTGGGTGTAAAAATCACTTATAGATATAATACGCACTTCTAAAACGCTGGTCTGTGACAGACAAGAGAGACAGGGTGGTGGTTGAAGACAGACCTGGACTGGGCACAGGTGAGAGCCGGGGAAGACAAGAGAGGCTCCAATGGGAAGGACTGTTTAAGGAGGGGTGAGGACCCAGGAGGCCATTTACAGGAATAAAGTATGAATTGGAGAATGGACGGAAGGATCCAGAGGCTGACAGACCTGGCAGGAAGGAAGGCTAGCTTTTCGGAGGCTAAGATTTTTAAGTATGGAACGGATGATTTCCTTTGTAATCACGTACAAAGATTAGAGTATTAAAAGAAAATGTGGGTAGCTGGGTGGCTCCGTTGAAGCATCTTTGGCTCAAGTCATGATCCCAGGCTCCTGGGATCAAGTCCTACGTCAGGCTCCCTACTCAGTGGGGAGCCTGCTTCTCCCTCTGCCCCTCCCCTTGCTCGTGCACACGCACTCTCTCTCTCTCTCTCTCTCAAATAAATAAAATCTTAATAAGGAAAATGTTTCCCTGCTTAAAAGCAACACTCATGAAGCAGAATTTATTCAAACCGTAATCTGCCCCTAACCACTGTCTTCCCTCATTTGTCCTTATTGAAGAACCCTGAATTAAAAATATTTTCCCTTCCCTTAAGCTGCTGGTGTAAAATTAACAAAATTTTAGGACAAAACATAGCATCAAGAGTTAAAATGAACTAGATTGCAATGAATTCTCAAGAAAGAGAACGAAGTCCTCAGCATTCTATCCAATTCGGGCCTAATATCAGCCAGCACCCCTGGACGATTACAAATCCATTTCAGTTTTCTTTATTGGCAATTTGTGCGTTTTCCAAAGAGCTTCAAAATCCTGTTAGTGTTCTGAAACCAGTCTTTCCATTTTCCACTCCTTCAAGGCTACTGGGGAAAGCCAACAGACAAGACTGGACAGCACCCTTCCTCTGCCAGACACTATTTTAAATTCTTCAGTCACCTTTGACCCTGCCTGGTATGGCCAACATTCAAAGCAGCCGCCGGAGTCAAAGCAGTGGGAAGAACCACATGTCTCCTCTCAAAGCAGAGACTGCGAGAAAGCTGTTGCTTTCTCTCACACAAAGGAAGACAGATACCAGGAGAAAGTCATGAATCAAAATGCACTTCTCAAGATGGGCACAAAGAACAAGCAGCATTTTCTGAGTACCACCATGAGGGTGCAGATTTGATGCCTTTTGGGGCTAGAGGAGAAGTCATATACACACAAGGCTAAATTGTTTCTGGATATCAACCTAAACTTGAGCATACAACTTCCCAAAGGAAAATCCTTACGCAAATAGCGAAGGCTTTACCGGACAGGCTTTAACTAAGACACTAAGTGTCAGAGAGACTAGCGCCGTCCCCGGTACTCTGCCTGGAGTCCTTGTTGCCTTACATACAGACATTTCTTTTTCCTTCTGTGTGTGAATGCAACAGCCTCATTAGGACTTTTCTCCCTGGTCTTCTCCTCTGAACAAATCTATTCTTTGTACAGAATTAAGTCCTGCAGGCTGGCCTAGGCACCCGCCACGTCCTTGAGACGTTCCTGCTCAGCGAGCTAATGCACTGCACCTATGAAGCAGCTGCTCGCCTCTTTCTGGAGGTGCGAGCATTAACATTTTGAGCTAAACCATCCAATGTGCTCCCAACCCGACAGTCAGGAACTAACTCTACGTGAAGAGTTAAACGCCTCTTCCACACTTGAGGGCAGTAAAAAAAAAAAACCCCAAAAGCAAACAAAAAACAGAAGCCAGGCACCTGGGTGGTGCCGTCGGTTAAGCATCTGGCTCAGTTTCAGCTCAGGTCATGATCTCTGGGTCATGAGATCGAGCCCAGCGTCCGGCTCTGAGCTCCGCAGGGAGTCTGCTTGGGAGTCTCCCTCCCCCGCTTTCCTTGCCCTGTTTGTACGCTCTCTCGCGCGCGCAAATAAATAAATCTAAAACAAACAAACAAATCCCAAAAAACACAGACGCTGTTGTGTTCCCAGCCCAGGGACAGTCGGGGGTTAGCGGGAAGAACAAAGACACCCACCTCCTCAGCTCCGCGACCAGCAGCACAGTACAAGGAACCCCGAGCGTCATCAGAGAGATGTTGTTGATGGCGGGTTTGACGAACGCCAGGCATGTCGTCACCGCAGAAAGGACGAAGACCACTGCCTTGAACCTACCCCTGAATCAACGAAAGTAAACCAAACCGTTAGCCGCGGCGCTCTGGCGGGTCTGGTGAATGCTGGCAGAGTGCAAGGCTCGCGGGCAGGAGAGCGAGCGGAGAAGTGAGCTGCGCCCCGAGGGCCGGGAGTCTCAAACCCACTCCCGCTCCCGGGCTCAGGAATTCCACTTCTAGCAGTTCGCCCTTAGAAAATAACCACAAATTTGACAGCCATTTCGCCAGGACAATGGTAAAATGAGAATCCATCTAAGTCCCCGAGGGTCAGACATGGGTAACTGTTTTCTTAGTGTTCCTTGACTTTCTAGATGTTTTTCAGAAGTTGTACAGCAGGTTCTAGCAAAGTCTTTCTGTAAAGGGTGAGAGCGGGAACGGTTTGGGTTTTGCAGGTCCTAGGACCTCCGCAGCTCCCCAAGTCTGCCCCTGCGGACGGGCGGGAAGGGAATGGGCGTGGCTGTGCACCAATAAAACTTGATTTGCAAAAGCAGGCAGTGGACCCTTCTGGCTCACAGGGCCCAGCCTGCCAGTTTCCATTCGACAAGGTGAACCTGGAGGAGCCTTATAAGGAAAACAGGGATCATTTACAAACCACAACGTTCCCTAGTTTAAAAGAAAGAATCTGCACACCTGGGTGGCTCAGTGCATTAAGCAGGCAACTCTTGATTCCCACTCAGGTCATGATCTCTGGGTCGGGAGAATGAGCCCCTGAGCCCCCAGAGGGGCTCCATGCTCAGTAGGGGGTCTACTGGTTCTCCTCCCTCCTCCTCTGTCCTTCCCCTCACTCTTGGACATGTACACATGTACATGCTCTCTCCTCCTCTCTCAAATAAAATCTTAAAAAAAAAAAAAAAGAAGCAAGAAAATACCACCCCCCCACCCTTCAGTGGATGTACTTTCAGTAGAAAGAGCCAGAAGTGGCGACGTGATCCTGGACATGCTCCTTCTTCTCTCCCTGGGACTCCATTTCCTTATCTATAAAATGAAAAGGCTGGACTAGATGATCCCCAAGGTCTCATCCATGACTGAAATTTAGGAGCACATGATTTTCCTGAAGTTTCTTTTATTCTCATTAGCACAATTTACTTTGGCAATTTACTTTGGCTGCAAGCCCTGGAACAGGTCACAGTTCGGAAACTCATTTGAATGAAATTCCATTATAAAGAAATCAAAGTACATTGAAACCTCCAAAATACAAATTTATCTCTTAAAGAGGAAAACCATTTATCATCAAGGTGCAGGAAATCATTGATCAAGCTGCCAACTTTCTGACCGGAATGAACAAGAATTGTAGCCCTGAACTTCAACCAGAGAGAAAATACGAATGCAGGAAAGGGTCCTCCAGGCAGCAAATCCTCAGGAGAATCATGTTTTCCTCCTGGCCTTGGCTGGCATCCGAAATTACTGGAGGAAAGGCTGCTCCAGCCGGAGGATGACAGCCCGCAGCTCCCCTCCAACCCCCACCCCTCATCATTGCAAATGACCCTTGGAGACCCACCATAACTCTTTCACTGGGTTTTTGAGGTTCTATAATCCGTACTGAGCTTTTCAGCCTTTTTAGATTGGATAAACAGAACAAAAAAAAAAGAACAAAACAAAAAATAAAAACAAAACAAAAACCACTTATAGGGGTGCCTGGGTGTCTCAGTGGGTTAAAGCCTCTGCCTTTAGCTCAGGTCATGATCTCAGGGTCCTGGGATCGAGCCCCGCATCGGGCTCTCTGCTCCGCGAGGAGCCTGCTTCCCCCCACCTCTCTGCCTGCCTCTCGGCCTACTTGTGATCTCTCTGTCAAATAAATAAATTTAAAAAAAAAAAAAAGGCTTGTAAGTTGCATTAACTCTTTAGATCAACCATTCAAGAGTTAGTGAAGGCAACAGTGATGTAAGCACAGATTTTCCAGCTAACAGCTGTGGGTTCGCTTGCTGCTTTCATCACTTAGTAACTGTGGTACCTCTTGGCAAGTTCTGAAACCCTGTGTTTCCCATATAAAAATGAAGACCCGCTACCCTATGGTGTTTCTAGAAGCATTAAAGCCCTTAACATAGTGCCTGGTACATGGCATGTGCTAATAAAATCCACTATTAACTGTTACATTCCCAGTGTTTGAGAGTAAATGCTATTTTAAATAGTGTTACTGTGAATAATAGCTCCTCTCAGGGAAAACCTGACGGGGCTGGTGTAGCAATCCCCAAAGGCTCTGGAGGGTATTACCAAACAGTTCAAAGGCAGCAAGCTTGACCAAACTTGCTTTAAGGAGAACAGAGCCAGACACCGCCCACGACGGTCCAGAGGTTGCGGAGGAATGCGCTTCACAAAGGCGGCCAAGCAGACAACACGGCAACCGGCAGAAGTCCACACAAGCCACGGAGACAGCCCACCTGACGCGAGTCACCTGAGGACCTGGGGACAAGAGAGCTGGCCACACCCAGGAGCGAAGGGTTCTGACAAAATGTTGTCATGTCGATGAACCTGGCAACCCCTGTCTCTGGTCGGCCTCTCTACTTTCCAGCCTATTATGGTCTCAAAGTGGAACACCAGGTCAGGGTACCCCGATCACCCCGGCTTCCTCGATTCCCCCAAATCAAAACAGCCAACACCAACAACATAACGTAACAAAGCTGCTGCTGGTGTTTCCATGAGCCTGTGCTCCTTTTCTGCAGCAAATACCTGGCAATGCCCCTTTTACTCTTCCAAAGTGCAAAGGATTTTATGGATGATAAAAACTCCATCATGGCAACCACCAAAACCTGTTCACAAACTTCCCAGACGTCCCTCAAGGAATGGAAATGTCCCTGGTTAAGATCCACGGCTTTACGGTGCCTTTAGGGTGGCTCAATTGGTAGAGAAACTGCTCAGGTCATGATCCTAGAGTCCCACGATAGAGTCCCACATTGGGCTCCCAGCTCAGCAGGGAGTCGGCTTCTCCCTTCACCTTCCCCTTCTCATTCTCTCTCTCTCAAATAAATAAATGAATAAAATCTTAAAAAAAAAAAAACCATGGCTTTAAACTAACTTTTTTTTAAAGATTTTATTTATTTGACAGAGAGAGAGAAATCACAAGTAGGCAGAGAAGCAAGTAGAGAGAGAGAGGGGAGGAAGCAGGCTCCCTGCAGAGCAGAGAGCCCAATGCGGGGCTTGATCCCAGGACCCTGGGATCATGACCTGAGCCGAAGGCAGAGGCTTTAACTCACTGAGCCATCCAGGCGCCCTAAACTAACTTTTAGGACTAAAATGTAATCTAGGTAGAACAACCCCTGCCCAAGATAGTCACAGAATTACAGCATCTGGTCCTGGCAGGTCCCTCCATGTCCTTTTCTAAGGAAGGAACTGATAAAGCCCAGAGAGTCCAAGGCCCAGGTCCACAGTCATCCAGCCAGAGCCGCATGGCCAGACCCCAACCTGGTAATTCGGGACTCAAAAACTGGATGGGGTTATAAAGTGAGGGCAAAATCGTAAAAATCACAGCCGGATAAATCTATAAGAAATGGAAACAATTCACCCATCATAGTTCTTTGTTCTATGGAGGTTTTTTTTCCTCACAACAAAAATGTCTAAGCATTACTAATAATCATCAACAGCTGAGTGTATGACGATTCTTAGGACATTCTAGGCAAGACAGAAGGATTTTTTTTTAACTGGCCAATTATTCCTATTTATATGGTAAACTTTAATAATTGCCCTGCTATTCTAGACATTTTTCAAAAACACTTATCCATTTTAGCCATTCCTGATAACTTACTGAGTCCTTACTCTGGACAAGATACTAGACATCTTCTAGGATCTCCCCCTAGATTTCCAGCTCAATAAGGTACTCTTAATATCTGCAGTTTACAGATAAGCACAATGAGGTACCAGCTTTAAAAAAAAAGGTGGGGGGGAGCGCCTGGGTGGCTCAGTGGGTTGAGCTTCTGCCTTCAGCTGAGGTCATTATCTCAGGGTCCTGGGATCAAGCCCCAAATCAGACTCTCTGCTCAGTGGGGAGCCTGCTTCTCCGCCACCCCCATCCCCCCCGCCTCTCTGCCTGCTTGTGATCTCTGTCAAACAAATAAATAAAATCTTTTAAAAAAATTTAAAAATTTAAAAAAACAAAAAACAAAAACCTATTACCCAAAGCCATGTCTGTCGGATACACTCAGCCATCACACTCTGCTGCCCCTTCTCCAGGAATCTCACATGGGAACTACTTTTAATGTGTTTTTAGAAATATTTCAGCAGGGACGCCTGGATGGCTCAGTGGGTTAAAGCCTCTGTCCTCGGCTCAGGTCATGATCCCAGGGTCCTGGAACTGATCCCCACATCGGGCTCTCTAATCAGCAGGGAGTCGGCTTCCCTTCCTCTCTCTCTACCTGCTTCTCTGCCTACTTGTGATCTCTGTCTGTCGAATAAATAAGTAAAATCTTAAAAATAAATAAATAAATAAAATCTTAAAAAAGAAAAAAATATTCCAGCAAAGTGTAGGTCACAAAAAGAGACATTAACTGGTAAACTTGGACAGCTAAGCCACATGATCCTTGATCTATGGAAATCCTGGTTTTGACATAGTCTTGGTCTGGCTGCCACTTGGACTCAGAGCTGCACTGGTCCCCCTGTCCTGGGCAGTGAGGCCCACAAAAAGGGGTTTGGTCGTCTTGCTCCCCGTCACTGGCAAGTTGAAGGGTTGAAATCCTTATGTATCGTGTGCTGCTTTCCCGTAACACACGCCTTTTCTTTATCTGCATCTACAGTTCCCATTTTTTCCTTCAACGTGTGTGTGCATGTCAGAAACGCCAGGCAGGGGGCACCTGGGTGGCTCAGTGGGTTAAGCCTCTGCCTTCGACTCAGGTCATGATCCCAGGGTCCTGGGATCGAGCCCCGCATTGGGCTCTCTGCTCAGCAGGGAGCCTGCTTCCCTCTCTCTCTGCCTGCCTCTCTGCCTACTTGTGATCTCTGTCTGTCAAATAAATAAATAAAATCTTAAAAAAAAAAAAAAAAATGCCAGGCAGAAATCTCCATGTGCTACTGGCAGTACTGGAAGCGAACTCTGAGCACCCACCATGTTTCTAGTGCTCCAGGGTGCCCAGCAAGAGCCTCTCATGAGAGGATTATTTAATTTGACAAATGAGGAAACAGAAAGCGGAAGAGTCCAGACAAGTCACACCGTTTGTAAGCAGGGAAGCTAGGATTCAATCCCAGGGAGTCACCCAAGCCAGGGACATCGACCTCTGTGGTGCTCAGGGCTCCAAAGGACTCTTCTGAAGCTGAAGACAGTGGGGTCACGTCTTCCCAGAGAAATGGTGCCAGCAAGAGAAGTGTCCCAAGCAGTCACCTCTTCACCTCTCTGTCCCATGGTTTGGTTTCTTTATTAAAGTTGGTAAGCTTAGAAATTACATCCATTATCCCATTTTCTTTTCTCTGGCTCGGAACATTCCCTCACTCCTCACTTCAAGAAATGAAAAAGACAGGGGCTGCCTGGGTGGCTCAGTTTGTGGTTAAACATCCTACTCTTGATCTCAGCTCAGGTCTGGGAAATCAGGGTCCTGAGTTCAAGCCCTGTGTTGTGCTCCCTGCTGCGTGTGGAGCCTACTTAAAAAAAGGAAGAAGAAGAAGAAAAATGGAAAAGAAAAAAGTTCTCTACTATGAACACTCTAAAAACAATCACGTGGAATTTCAAGTGGCATCCCCAGAGAGCCACGAACAAAACCATTCCCCGGTCTGTGGCTTCCCACTCAGCTCCCAGGACTTGAAAGATCAGATCTAAGAGCAAAGAGGTTCCTCAGCTCTCTGCCTACCACCCACCAGGCTAAGGGCAAGTATGGTGGAGACTGGTGGCCACCTTCCGACATGACAGGAAAAGCCAAGGTAAATGATGTTCCTCCACCAGAGCCTAAGAGCCCCTGGCTGTGAAGTCCCCTCAGGACGCTACTTGGCACTGCCTGCCTCCGCCCTCACCCTGCCCCCCTTCTCCACCTCATCAGGCTTCCTAAGCACCCCACTCATTCTCCTGCAGCCAGACAAGCAAGCACAACAAGACAAGGAACTGTAGACCGTCCAAGCCAACCTGCCACACACTGAGCCTCCTTCCTCCACTGAGGAGAAGGCCATAGCCAAGGGAGACCATGTTTCTCCTGAGACCGGGAACGCCTTTCTTGTCCCCTCTTGTCAACAGCTGGCTTGCTCACTCTAGTTTTTTGGATAAGTAATCTTGAGGATCCTTTATCTGCTCCATGATACTCAAAGAAAATACTATGTAATTCAAATCCTGTCCTGTACAATGAACACCATACAGCTACTTCACCTGAAGTATGTTTTCTCCCTACCTCGTTGAAAAGCACATTTTTAGTATTAAAAAGTAACATGTGCTTTTTGTTTAAAAAAAAAAAATGCACAACAGTAGATTAAAGGCAAAAGTGGAAGATCTCTCCCCCACGCCCTCCCCCATTCCTAAGAATAGCCAATGATAGTGGTTGTTTATTCTCCTCCTCTGGGCATTTCTTTTCTTTCTTTTTCTTTCTTTTCTTTTTTTTTTTTTTTTGAAAATTTTATTTATTATTTATTTGCCAGAGAAAGACACAGCAAGAGAGGGAACACAAGCTGGGGGAATAGGAGAGGGAGAAGCAGGCTTCCTACCAAGCAGGTAGCCCGAGACAGGACCTGATCTCAGGACCCTGGGATCATGACCTGAGCTGAAGGCAGACGCTTAACTGACTGAACCACCCAGGTGCCCTACACTAGGCATTTCTGTGCACACACACAGTCATAAACTTGAAAAGAAATTAGCTAATTTGTTCTAAAATTATTATATATATATATCCCCCACACAGTTCTACCATGTGCTTTTTGCAGCCAGCAATGTTTTATGGACACTTCCCGACCTCCATCCATAGAGAACAGCCTTTAGCTTTAATAGCTCCAAAATTCCTCTTCCTCTTCACAGCACCAGGAAAACTGTAGGGAGTTCTTTTCTCCTAGTATAGCTCTTCCCCAGGTACACACAGCTTGCTTAACTGAAGCCATGTTTAGAATATTTATCCATATACATATGGGTCCATATAAAACATAGTGTCCTACAAAGAAATATATGTGGGTCATATGTTCTAGAAGCATTTCTCATCTTTATGAGGTTGACTTTCTCTGGTTCCTTCAGATATTGACAAACCTCATAGAGCTCCTCAGAAAGGCTTTCCCTGACTAAACTCCAAATGAGCACCCTATGTCACCTCTACTCCCTGTCCAGCTTCATTTTTTAACCATAGCACTTATCCTAACATTGCATTATTTCTTTGTTCATTGATTTGTAGGCTTCCCAACTTCAGTATGAGCTCACCAAAGGTAGAGACTCCACCGTTTTATTTACCGCTATATTCCAGTGCCTAGAAAAAAATGCATATTAATTGTTTAAAAAAAATATTTACTGGATAAATAACCATTTAAGCCTCACAACAGACACTGAAATGCATCCCTTCCTGAAATTCTGGATTTCCAGGTTGGAGGGGTGTGTGTGTGTGTGTGTGTGTGTGTGTGTGTGTTTAGATCTTAGCAGAAGTAAAACCAATACCATTTGACAATCACGGGATCTACAGCTACAAGGACCAATTCCTTAATGGAATTCTTCTATAAACTTATCAAGTCAAAGAACTGGACTGGACTCAAGGAAATGTTCTAGCAGAAAATCAAAGGT
The DNA here is from genome assembly GCF_020171115.1 of Neogale vison. Lineage (NCBI taxonomy): Eukaryota > Metazoa > Chordata > Mammalia > Carnivora > Mustelidae > Neogale > Neogale vison. The sequence goes on from NC_058099.1 coordinate 49,327,261, forward strand.
CTTTGAACTACCATTCAGTAATTTCTTCCCCATTGAAAATCTTTCTACTTTTGTTCATATCCTATGAGGGAGACATCTGACTTTTTATCCCTAATAGCCCATCAATTCTTCACCAAACATATTAAAATTCCCTCTTTCGTCAGTTTACGGTCTGACAGAATAAAGACTGGACATTAAACAAGTATCTGATAAGCTCATCACAGGTGAGGCTGCACTGCCTGCGGTTTTCCTGACACTGGGTCCTGCACTCAGCAGTAAATACAAAACTGTAGCACACGCTTACCTGTCATTCCGAAAGACCTTTGGTAGGTACCTTCTGGGGAACCACATGGCCAGAGCACACATCAGAACCCAAAGGATTGCAAGTTCATCGAGCATCTGGCCCAAGAAACTTAGGGTTGCGTGGAAGTAGACGGATCCAATTCCTAGAATCAATGACAACCAGTAAAAAAAGGTCACCATAGAAGAACAGACTCACAAATTCAACACAGGCCAGCCATTGGACCAACCACTGTCACAATCACCAGATCACATTCTCACTGAAAGAAGCAGCTGAAGGAAGAAACACACACCCCCCAGGCATGCAGACTTGAAGCCTAAAAAGAGGATTTCAAGCAGGGCCCCAAGGTCAGCACATCAGAACTCGAATAATGCCACAGTTAAACACTCTGTCCTCCTCCTCGGAGGCTTCAGGGGAAGAGGCAGTCAATAAAAGTCAACATTCTCTCACTGTTAAGAATTCCCAATCTGCCTGTGGAAGGAAATGGAAATTATACAAGCATTTCCCAGAACAATGAAAGATCAAACATAGAGAATTTTCTTTTTTTTGTTTTGATCCATTAGACTAAAGTCTCATCAGAGTTCAATCTCTTTGTGTGTGTGATTTTCTTCCGAAGTCCTCAGAAAATGGCGCTGGCATAGCACCAACAGGGTTACAGACGTAAGCCATGAAGTGATCATTAGAGTCACCCCGGTATGCAGCCCGTGTTCAAAAGCGTCCTCCTTCGGGCGTCAAAGCAAAATAAAAGGTCACAAAGACGTCAGGGTGACTCTGGTTTACAAAAACATAATGTTCAACTAGGACAGGCAGTGTGCAGAATTCCATTTCCTCCCTTTCGGCCCCTGCTCCGACACGAATCCACTTACCCACTACAACTAAGAGCGTCCATATTAGGTAGATGCCACTGTTGAAGCATGTTGCGTACTGGCGAAATAAGCACATGCAGATGGGCGGTAAAACGAAAAATAAGACGTTGCTGATCTGGGGGAGGGAGGGGGGATGTAAAATGAAAAGATGAATATTAAGTAAAAGGGCAAAGAAACAAAACAGCGTGTTCCAGATATGACCCTTCTTCCAAACTGAGATGGATGTGGCCACACATCTTGTTCAAGCTGTTACTTCTTTTATTTATGTATGTATGTATGTATGTATTTTTTATTTTTTAACTGCAGATACGGGGAAATCTAAGCCTTCTTTAATGGCCATTTGGGGGCTTCTTCCTGTCTCTTCGCAGCATTTTTATAGCTACTCCCATGATCAAGCTACAAAGGCTGCCCAGCCCCCTGTCCAGATTCCAAGAATCTTCTTTTTCTGCACAAGACTACCTATAAAGCCTTTTGCTCTACTTGAACGTACGTTTTTAAAAGTGAGGCCTACCCTAACTAATGGTAAAAAATAAAGTTTAATATGGAAGCAAGGACTAGACATTCCAGCTCCCCAAAATTTCTGCTAGCAAGCCTAGCTTTTTTCCTCCCACACTCACACAAGGCAGGATGCTTCCTAGTTTCCTGTGCCTGCCTTTGTCAGTTTCTTCCCGTAATCAAACCTACTTTTAGGTAAAGATCTAACTTTCAGATTTTAGTGTGGATTTAAGCCTATTATCTTGGGGGGCGGGGGGTTGCATTTGGCTTTTCAAAAAATATACGTATCTTCTCTAGTATATTCAAATTGTCATTTCAACACTTAATCACTATTTAAATATCATTAATGAGGCATTTTCCATTCCATTTATTTTCACATAAAGCTTTGAAGTCCAGGGTGAACTTCATACTTACAGCCCGTCTCTATGTGGACCAGCCAAACTCCACGTGCTCAACATCCACAAGTGCCCAGGGATGACCGCACAGGTCAGCCTAACTCTGGAACCTCAGCTCTAGGGGTTTTTTTAAGGTATTTTTTTGTCTTCTTGTTTTTAGGAGGTCACAGCCAGCTCCTGTTTTTTTCCCCCCATTTTTTTTTAAATCGAGGCAAAATTCAGATCACATAAAATTAACCATTTTAAAGATTATTTATTTATTTATTTGACAGAGAGAAATCACAAGTAGACGGAGAGGCAGGCAGAGAGAGAGAGAGGGAAGCAGGCTCCCTGCTGAGCAGAGAGTCCGATGCAGGACTCGATCCCAGGACCCTGAGATCATGACCCGAGCCGAAGGCAGCGGCTTAACCCACTGAGCCACCCAGGTGCCCTAAAATTAGCCATTTTAAAGTGTACAACTCTATGTCATTATATGCCCTTGGAATACGCAACCATCACCTCCGTCTAGCTCTAAAATCTTTCATCACCCTAAAGAGAAATCCTACACCCATTAAGCAGGTACTTTCCACTCCCTCCTGACCCCCCAGCCCAGCCCCTGGCAACTGTTGATCTGCTTTCTGTGTCTGTGAGTGTACCTCTTCTGGGTATTTCATGAAAGTGGAGTCACACAGTCTATGACCTTTGTGTCTGGCTTCTTTGACTTAGCACATCGTGTCTACGGTTCATCCACGTTGTGGTGCGTTCAGTACTTCCTGCTTTTTCATGGCCAAATAATATTCCTTCATCTGAAGACCACATTGTTTATCTGTTCCCTCATTAATGGATTGTTGCGAATGGGGCTGCTATGAACATTCACGTACTTGTTTTCTTCTGGGTATACGCCCAACTTGGCATTGCTGGATCCCGTGGTAACTCCATGTTTAAGTTACTGAGGAACCGCCAAGCTGTTTCCCACCGTGGCTGGACCGTGTTACCTTTCCACCAGCCCCGTACAAGGGTTCTCGTAGCTCTACCACTCTGCCAACGCGTGTTATTTTCTGGTTGTTTTTGTTCTTAATGAAGGCCATCCTCCAAGGTACAAAGTGGTGGGGACATTCAGCTTTTGAAGTTTCCTTTCTAACTGTGACTCCTAAATGAGAGCAGGCAGAGGAAGCGTGCAGAGTGGGAAAACCACAGCTAAGTCGAACGGAGCACACCGCTGCGGAAGGGTAGGAGGATTCCACAAAAAAGGACTAGAAAAAAACTTTCACAGGTAGGAGGCTGGGGCAGATGAAGTCCAGAAAATCAAGAGCCTGGGCTCTTTCCAAAGACCAGTCCAGTCCCCGCTGCTGAATAACACAGAGGCAGCCCGGTGGGTTCTGAGTTGAACTAAAGGAGCCTGGGTAGAAAAGCTTTACCAGATGTAGGAAAGTGTGCATGTGCACAACTGGACCAAACACCTCAGCAACACCAGACCCCTGAGGCAGACAGGTAAAGACTGGGACGGTCAGTGACCTAGGCAGGCAGGCCTCTTTCAACATCTGGGAGCAGGAAAGGTTATAAGGGACACCACTTTTAGAAAGGCAGGGAAGAGAGGAGGGAATTCAGTCAGTGGCAAGTGGAGAACCAGATCGTGGTTTCTAATATGGTCAGGGAATGGAATCTGGTCAGGGGCGGGATGGGTGCAGGGTTGCCACGGGGGGTTAAGATTGAAGCCTGAAATCCCCAGTGGGGCTGCCCCGTTGTGCAGAAAAGGGTACTTTCCTTCTAGTTCATCTGCTCTGATGGGGATCTTTTCCTCCTTCTCACGGGAAAGGCCCATAAGCTACTTGCAGCCCAGGGTGAGGGTCTGGATAAATGGTGTCAGATGTCCCAGCCAGGGTGCAGTCTCCAGGCTTAGAAAGAGGGCCGCTCTCAGTCACTAAGCAGCAGGTAAGGAGGAACTGGGCCTAGAGTCTGCATACATTGTCAGCAGTAAGCTGTTGTTTGACTATCCCAGCCTTTAACTTTCCAAGGAATCCTTTAAAGAATGAGAGTTCTTCGGGAGTAAAAATGAGAGTGCTTCAAGACCATCCCTTGTTTTACAAGGGGCAATGTATGAGCGCCCAGAAGGGCTCCGCAGGTGGCCCATCACCCACAGAGCAGGGGCGGGCCCTAAGCTGTTTCCCCCGCCCAGAGCTGATTTTCCCCTCCAACTCCCCGCCCCCTTTCCCTCCAGCTACACTCCGACCTCCTTGGCTGAACTCTTCGCTGGTTCTCTAAAAATTCTGACTTATCCCTGCATTGTGCACCTGTGATATGATTTAAATGTGGCTCTCCTTTCCAGGAGCAGAGAAGGAATGAAAGGGGGAGAAGGAGAAAACGGAATTATTATACCAGAGATAACTCAAAACCTGATCTTTCTTCTTTTAGATAGAAACGTGTTCTCCTGTTCCGTTCTGTAATTTTGTTTCAAGTCTCCTTGCCATCCTGCTGGAAGGGGATACCTTTTGCCCTCAGATTCAGTCTTCCAGTCCCTTTCCTTGCATTTAAGTGAATACATATTAGAACATCATCACTCTACTACTTCTCTCCTTCAACAACAGGCCAACAACAGGCTACGCCAAACTTCTTCTCTTAGTTCAGACAGACTGACCTCACTTGCTGTAAGTGCCACATGTGGGGAGGGGGGGTATCTAGTCCTTCCCCAGGGGAAGGAGCCCCAGGGACCAGCCTCTCCAGCAATGTCAGCGGTGGGGGTGGGGGCGGGACACATTTTGCTTTTTACCTCGTCTTCATTGCCTCAAACCCTTGCAATCTCCCTTGCTCCAGCCAAGTACAGCCCTCTGCTAAGCTGTCCCCCCAAGCTGGCTTTGTCAACTTGTGTTCTTCACTTGTTTTTGCCTTTTCGAGTTTGTATTTAAATTCTGGGTAACATACGGTGCAATGCTGGCTTCTGTGTTAAACACGTTTAAATGTATTTGCACACTTTTCACAAAGATATGAAGTCATTCGTTACACCTGCAGGAAAGTCATGGGACCTCAAACATTTTTTTTTTTAATGCACGTATTAAGGCGTTCAACTTTGAAGCACCATTTGAACTTCTCCCCAATGACACAGAAATCACCTTATTGCCTCTTCATAGCCCTCCTAACAATGATGGTCCACCTCCACCATGCCTTTAAAGCCCTCCGTCTATGAAAAGGGAAAGACCAAATTAGAGGGACACTCTCTCCCCGAGACAAAAAGAGGAAGGAACTCCGAAAGAAATACAGAAAAGCAAACAAGTCCAGGTTAAAACACACATTCAGCGGCTCCATTTCGTCTGAGAAATGAAACTTCCCCTCACACTTGTGTGGGTTACTGAAGTTGAATAGTTCAGCCAAGGGGTATTTTTGAAAGCCTGTTGTTGCTTTGGAGCACTAATTAGCTTAATGTCTGCAGAGCAGATTGTTTTAATTAAAAGGAAACCGCAATTTTAAAATGTATTAATTATTTCCTTAGGAAGTTCCTCATTCCACGAATTCCTCCATAACATCTCCCCAAAATAATCTCAGGAACAGGCAGCAATCTCCTCCCAACGCATGGGAGTGTGCGCTTTCCCAGGCGCACAGTAAATGCTGACAAAGCAACAGGCTGTGCGATTTTCTGAACAGAAGGTTCAGAAACAGCTAAGGGGTATTCCCCGGCTGAGTAGAAGGTCTGGGCCTCTTAACTGCATGCAGATGTCTAATCCTCCATTCCATCGCTGCCCTCATGCCTCTGGGATGGATGATCAGCTGTCCTGGCCTGCCTGGGACTGAGGAGGGTTCCCCGGGACACAGGCAAGGCCTGGACAAACGACGACACGTTGGCCACCCCACTCAGAAGACTTCTTGCAAAATTCCTGCACAGCACCCGAACCCCATGTGGAATACCAATAATACCTTTGCCAACCTGTGTACCTCTCTGGGTTTGGCCATCACCACCCAAAAGATTGTTTGCAGGTGTGATCTCTGTGACACGCACACAGTAGCTGCCCAGTAAACAGACAGATCTAGCCATGAACAGAGACCCAATATATAGGTCATTCTGCCCTATGGGGACATGGGCCTTAGCATATCAGAAGAACTACCTTCCTTATCTTGATGGGTAGCAGAGCTCATTGGGAAAGGCAACAGATGATGGACTGGTTTTATGCAGATAATTTGCTTCGAGACTTTTTTCAGCACCAGTGGATTTCCTCCTGAGCCCCTGAGTCACTGCCCAGCAAGACAGTCCCCAAAAGCAAAGCCCAGTGGTTAAAAAGCAGACCCTACTTTTCTCTAAAGCAGTGCGTTCTCGAGTCCTTCTATTTGGTATGACTAGAGCCTGGAAACTTAAAACATAAAAAGGAACCCACATCCATAAAACTTGTAGATGGAAGAAACAGTACAAAATGTGCAGAAGCAAATGGCTATGGAAGAACATGACACATTCTTGGAAGGGAAATGTGGGCTTGGCTGAAGCAAAGGATGATGACAAGTCTTGAGGCAATAGAGATTTGCAGGACGCCAAAGCAAAAGGCTTTGTCCACCCAAACCCTGTCAGTGCAAGTATACTATAAACCAGGGTACTCTCTCTGGTGGGCCCTTTAACAACGATTATCAGTCTCTGAGCAAACTCTCTCCTTGATCTAGCAATTTCCTCCAGAATTCCCTCCAGAGGATTCATACTTGTATAAGTCCACCCAGAAGCAGATATAAGGATATTTATTGCATCACTGCTCCAAAACCAAATCAAAAGCGTAAAACAGAAACCACCCTACATGTCCATCAATATGAGATTGAGTGGTTAGATAAATCACGGTCAGTCCCTTCAGTGGAACACTGATTAGACATTGTGAAGAGGAAGGTAACTTTGAGCCAATCTAGGACCATCTCTAAGAACTATTAAGTGAAGACATCGAAAGGAGTCTGTGTAGTATGAACTCAACCGGGTTGAATAAAAACTTAGATATTGGGTGTACACATTTAACATATGTATTTTATATACTCACACAAATGCACGTGTTTTGTACAATGCCTGAGAAAGGGTCTGAAAAGATAATACAAAAAAGCAGATTTTTCACTTTATAACTTGCATACTGATTTTTTTTTTTTTTTACCCTGATCGTGCTACTATTTGTGAAAATTAGTAAGTGCAAACCTCACTGAAGTTGCCTGGAAATGCTCCCTGGGGAGGCTGGAAGGGGAAGCCCACACCACTCAATGTGAATGACAGACCCCTAACAGAAGATTCCCCAAGGAATTTATTCCAGGTCCCAAGAGGGAAAGATATACATTGTATCTCCCACAAGAAATCCACTACCCCTACCCCTCAGCCAATGAGAAACAATCACCCTGAACTCTTTGCTTTTCTCCAGTTCAAAACAACCCCTCCCGACTTCCTCCTTCACCATAAGATAACATTCTGCTCCTTTGTTTATTGGTCTCGCCTATGCTTTTGCTATAGCTTGCTTGTCCTGAATGGCAAATTTCTCTTACTCCAAAATAAATCCATGTTTGCTGGTCAAGTAAATTTTATTTTTAAGGTGAACATTTAAACAACTGTAACAAATAACTACACAAACTTTTTCATACCCAACATCATGAGTTCTATCCTGTAGATCAAAGGGTCCCAATGCAGGAGTTTTCAGTTAAAAAATGACTGAATTATAAACAGCTGTGCTGTGCAAAATTAAAAAGTCAAAAGGAACTACGCGACATTTGCATCCTCAGGATAAGTATCTTTGTAGAGTCAAATGGACTAAGGTCTAACTCTTAATTCTGCCATTTTCTTGACCTTGGCAAATTGTGTCATCTCTCTAGACCCTGGTTTCTTCCTTTCAAATGGATCTAATGACGAGTGCCCACCACCTGGGGTGATTGTGCACTACACAGCAGAGCTTGAACACCCAGCAAACAATTAATGGTAGCCAGTAGTGATGTAAGTTGTAGTAGTGATGTGCTACACCCAAGACCCATTAAGAAGGTTCTAGATCCTTCTCCCAGTCATCCCCTGATTTTTATCTTCGGTTCCCAAAACTTCTCCTCAAAATTAGTAATGATTATTCTAAAATGGATAATTAGACCTGCTGCCTTCCAATGAGAATTTAATAAGCTATTTATCGCCAAGTAATAGTTCACTGTCTTCCTCAATACAAGAGAGAGAGAAGCACACGTTTGTCCTGTGATAAGCTTCAGAAGATAAGTAGGGCAAGGAAACAGAGAGAAGGAAACAGTTTTTGCTAAGCTCTTTTGGACCCAGACTCAACAAAGTCAGGAGACCAAACACCTCTCTGAGATTTAAAGCTCTCTAATGGACTAAAGCAAATTTTGTGGTTTAGGAGTATTGCAAAGAACAAGGCCTGTCAGGAGGACCAGCCAGGCTAATCACCCACGGACACTGAAGAGCACTGGGTACTCAAAGTACCCAGCCAGCTCCGGTACTGTGTGCCCCTAAGGGTACGCTCTGAAGGAAGGGGTTCAACAGGTGACCTGTAGCCACCTCCACTAGTCTTTCACAGGATCGATGGACAGGAAAGGGCAGGTTTTCTTGAAGAACTAACCTGGTCATAATTAAGAAGCAGGAGTATTTGTGAGAGAGGAGGGAGGGAGAGTGCAGGCTTTTGGACTGCGCCAGAAACGTGAGGATGACCGCTGCCTTCTCTAAAGTTCAGCTTCATCTTCAATGAATGAAAGGGCTGTGACGAGCTCATCAGAGATACCTCCAGACTGACTCATGCCAAGTACATTCTCTCCAGCAAATCCAAGGAGAAAACCCTAACGAATAACCTCAAATTCACAGGGACTTGTAAACCAGGAGCTCCTGGTTTTTTGTGTGTGTTTGGGCAGCCGCAGAAATGACCATGCAGAGTCTTCCATTTGGTCTGAGAATCCTGAGCCACCGCACAGCGAAAAGAAGAGGCATTTCCTTCCAGCATCAAGCTTTCCCTCCCATAAATACTAACAGCAACACCCACTACTGCGGTGGGGAAGTTTCAGCCTGCCGGTATTGGGACCAAGGCAAGCCCCACAAAACACGCACACAGTCACTCCCAAACTTCCCTCTCACTCCCCAGGCTTAATCGCTAGAGAGGGCATAGGCCTGGGGGAGTTGACTTGGGAGCTGGACTGAGCCTGGAAACTAAAGGCATGGGAAGTAGTAACAACGTGATTCTGGCCCAAAGTAATTCGACCTATTATTGGTGTGTTAGCGGGGCGGGGCCAATCAGCGCGGTGGCAGTGGGCCCTGCCCCTGAAACCTGCCCGGGAACTCCCCTCCCCCCCCCCTCCTAGAGCAGGTATTCAGGGAGAAACCGCACAATGCGACCCAAGTGCGTCACGCCACAGAGATCCTAGGGGAGGAAGGGAATTGTCCCGGCGGGTTCGCCAGTCCCTGAGTCACCCACTAGGTGAGGGGCTGGCGCGGACCATTGGCTTCGGGACAGGTGCCGGTCAAACAAGACAATAGAGCCATCAGAAGGAAATGACAAGGGGTGAATAAGCCCAGATGTCGGGATAGGGACAGAAGAGGACAGACAGATGGAGAGCTGGAATGAGCGCAGAGAAGGGGGCGCACGGATCGACCCTGGCCCTGGAGAGAGCATACCCCAAATACACGCAGGGACCCATGTCCAGGTTCCCAGCGCAACCACGATTAGAAATGGTCCCCTCCCTCCAGTCCGCCTGCCATCCCCGCTCCCGCTCCAGCTCCCGCTCCCGCACCGTGTTGTAGAACTCGGCGATGGCAGGCACGATGGTGTAGTTGTCCTCGCACCAATCCACCTCCGAGCTGCCGGCCCGCAGCTGGTCCCACCAGTGCGGGATGCTCATGGCCGCTGTGGGGCATTGGAGCAGCTGCTCCCGTAGCCGAAAAGAGCCCAGGGCTGCTGCTGGAAGCCGACTACTGCGGCCTGGGTTTTATACACAAGGAGTCAGCCGCCGGATGTGGCGCCTCCCCAGCCGGCCCCCTAGTGCTCAGCTCCGCCTGTTGGACGTGACTCACTCGTGGACCCCTCCCCCAGCTCCGCCCCCTGGAGGGGAAGGCGAGGGTACGAGCAGGCCACGCCCACCCTGGGGGCGGGATGCGTGGGGGAGGAGGGGCAGTCGGGAAGCGCGGACAGAGGTCGGGGCAAGTCTAGATACCCGTGCTATGGCAGGTGGCAGAAGCCCTGAAGGTCGGCCCCGTGCCTGCCCATGCCTGCCCACGCCCACCTCCCCGGCTCAGACACACAGGCGCCACCACTCCCCGCCACCCACTGAAGGATCCAGGCCCCGGTGGACTCTCAAGGAGTTTGGCACTGATCTGGCTGTGCCCTGCGTGGGACGCCGGTGCTCACACTCAAGAAAGAAAAGCCTTCAGTCCCTCTGAAGTCAGTGAGGGTTTGCTGAGCAGGACCCAGTGCCATGGGCTAGAGCAAGAAGACCTTACAGGGTGGAGTGGCCGGCTGGATGACCTTCGCCACAGCAGCCTCTGCCACCCACTGTTCAGTAGAGCACTTCTGCAATTTCCAGGATGCTCTGGGTGCCCTGGACTCCAGCCTTAGGGCTTTAATCTGGTCTTCAGTTAAACATAGGGTGAAACTTTAGCCATTAACTCTCGGAGGACACGGTGTGACAGGTATGACCTCTCCAGGGCATCCAAAGTGCAAGAGATGATGGCAGATGTATAGCATTGATGATACACCAGGCACTGTTTGAGGAACTTCCATGTGTGCCTTACTTACTATTTTCAGGGGGATCCTGCGAAGTGGGCTCTAGTGACAATGACATTCCAGCCAGTAAGGCAGAGCTAGAAATCAAACTCATGCAGGATGATCTCAGACTGGCTGGTAACTACTTTGCTGCTGTAGTCTCTAAAGCCTCATCTGAGCTCCCCAGGGACTGCCCTCTCTCCACCAGCAGATAACCACACAGGCATTTGCAGGCCTCCCCAGATCTCCATAAACTATAAGCCCCAACTCCTCCGTTGGTCTCCAGAAAAATCCAGCTTTCTTCCCCAGGGGGCAAATCACACTCCTTCATTCCTCTGTCCCAACTCTGTTCTCCTCCTAGACAGCCAGTTCCACCGTGCTGGAACCCAGGTTCACGGGTACCTTCTCTTAAGGTTGGAATGACTCAGGCCTATAGGACACCAGGTGTGAGCTGGGGGTTGAGGGGAATATTCCTCACGGCCACAGAGGACATTTAATCAGCTCATTTCTCCATGCCTCACAGCGCTCCCAATGGTCTAACACCAGTTTTCCACATTGTACTCCTTCCAGCACTTAAGTGGAAATAAATCTGTTGCCTGGGTGGCTCAGTAGGTTAAGCCTCTGCCTTCGGCTCAGGTTATGATCTCAGGGGTCTGGAATCGAGCCTTGCATCGGGCTCCCTCCTCGGCAATGAGTCTGCTTCTCCCTCTCCCTCTGCCTGTGTGATCTCTCTCAAATAAATAAATATCCACAAGGTAGAAACTCTCTTCCTGTGGACATGCCAACACAAATCCGCCTCTCTGGATCTCATTCTTTCCCCAGTGCACATCGGAGCTTTTCAGAGGCTGAATGATGTCATTATATCTGATGGCTTATGAAATCTGTGCTTGCATATTCTTTGGTACTAAAAGTCTCTTTAAATGTTGAATATGATGCCCTGTTGCCTCAATTGGTTAAGCATCTGCCTTCAGCTCAGGTCATGATCTCAGAGTCCTGGGATCAAGCCCCATATTGGGCTCCTTGCTCATTGGGAGCTCTGCTTCTCCTTCTGTCCCTCCCCACCTCTCCCTCTCTCTCTCTCTCGCTTTGTCCCAAATAAATAAAATCTTTTAAAAAATTAAAATTAAGGGGCGACTGGTTGGCTCAGTGGGTTAAGCCTCTGCCTTCGCTCAGGTCATGGTCTCAGGATCCTGGGATCAAGCCCCACATCGGGCTCTCTGCTCAGCAGGGAGCCTGCTTCTCCCCTCTCTCTGCCTGCCTCCTCTCTGCCTACTTGAGATTTCTCTCTCTGTCAAATAAATAAATAAAATTTTAAAAATTTAAAATTAAAAAAAATGTTGAATGTGAGGGGTCCCTGGGTGGCTCAGTCCATTAAGCATCCAACCCCTGGTTTGGGCTCAGGTCATGATCTCAGGGTGGTGAGATCAAGCCCTACGTGGGGCTCAGTGCAGGGTATGGAACCTGCTTAAGATTTCTCTCCCTCGCCCTCTGCCCCCCCCACAAGAACATGAGCACTCTCTCTCTTTCAAAAATTTTTTTGAATATGATAAATACTGATTGATATTACTACATGAAAGAATTTTAGGATCCTCAATCTTCAGTATAAAAGGAGTCTTCAGATCAAAAATGTTGAGAACTGCTATTAGAAAAAAAGATATACCCAGTTAAACCCTCTGTAAGGTTTTTAATCTTTTCGACTTTTAAATATTTATTGAATGAGAGCTTTTAGACTTAGACATTTCTATCACTCTTGTGTGTACATAAAAAGGGAACACAACAAACTTATTAAGGACTTCTAATTTCTTCACACTCAGAATCTCTATTCTTTTACTTAGTCATTTTTCAACTGAGTCATTGCTGTCCTCATATTGTTAATTACCAGACACTGGTGAAGCAGCATTTCTTAACTACACTTCACTCCTGAATGCTTCCAAACCTAGGGTACATATTGTGATACTAGCAGATTCTTGATCTTACCTGGAGGTTGCAAGCAAAAGTGTTCAGACAATAGGAATCATGTTTCCTTCTAGACAATCCTTAGGGGATCTGTTGATAGAAATATGGAGATTACAGCTGCCAAGTCATCCCACCAGGATTAACCACAGAGTTTGTGCGTGTTCAGGCAATGACAACACATATTGACCCCCACTTGGCCAACCGTGATTATAAGATGCCATTCACTGTAAGATGTATCTGGACTTCAGGATGTTACAATGCAAAACACTGTGACTTTTTAGCACCACTCAAATGTAGAATTCACTGGATATAAATCTTTCTTCTGCAGGTCCTTCTAGAGACTGATGAGTTTTCCTCCTACTCAGGAATTCTTACTGGCAATGACCATCCTAGTTTAAGATCAAAACCAACCACCTAGGTTCTAATTACAATTGCACAGAGAGACAGTGCTAAGCCTGAGGCTACTGGCGAACAGCATCAAGGACACAAGGGACGTTTCTCCAAAGACACCAGTGTTGCTCTTCTTGGGAGTGTGTTAAAGTTTTTTGATGTTGTCATCGACTCTCCCCATTGTTGCCAGTTTTTCAATGAATGTCATCTAGTAATTTAACATTAGGACCTATCATTGGGTCATTAATTTTGAAATTAATTTATATTAACAACAGGCCTTGGCAACTACCTTTAATAGTTGAATACAAAACTCTGAAATCAGGTGTAAGCAGAGAGCTTGGGGAAAGTGGGTTGGGGGATGTGACCGCAGACAACAGGGCACTCCAGATTTACAACAATGACTTTCTTGTGTGGCTTTGGATCTAAATATGAGTCTGTGATATAGATCCTTGAGGAGGATCTATAGTCAGGATGCCAGCATCTTCTCTTTTTACAGAGTTTTTAACTCTGTTTATTTGGTCTAAGTAAATATCTGATAATAAATATCCAGTTCAACTCGTTCTACAAGTGGAAAATATCAAGTCACAAAGTCTTCCTTGGAAAAAATTGCAGGCACCTGTGCCAATGAAGCACGAAGTGCATGATCAAGGGTGAAATTTTCTGCGTTTTCCTGTCTGGCCAGAGTTTCTCACCATGGTCATGCTTGAGGCTCGTCGTTCAGGCCCATGTTTCTCAAACGGCCATCCCCAGCCCAAGATCCTCAGCATCATCTAGAAACTTCTTAGAAATGCAAATTTCTAGGTCCATACCCCAGACCTATTGACTCACAAACTCTGGAAGTGGATTCCAGCAATCTGAGGCTCAACAAACTCTTCAGGAGATTTCAACCCACACTCAAAGTGCAGAACCGCTATTTGTTGCTATATGTGCACCAGGGCAAAACTCCACTGTGGACAGTAAGCTTTGGTTGCCTGAAGAAAATCAGTCAAATCCAAGCCAAGACTGCCACCACCAGTGAAAGGAAGGAGAAGACCAAAGCCCAAGAGAGACTGTCCTCTCTTTCCCCTGGTTAAGCATGAGGAAACCAGAGGGTAGAATCTGCTTGCCCTCTTCAGTCAGGAGGGAAACAAGGAAATAAAGCAAGGGGTTTTTTTGTTTTTTGTTTTTGTTTTTGTTTTAATCTAAGACAGAGTCTCCAGGCTCAGAATTGTGCAGAAAACAGGGACTCCCCAGGACCACACACTACTGTGGCCATGTCAGGAACGTGGCCATATTTGCTATAGTTCACGGACAGATGATAGAGGCTACTTCCTGCCCTTGGCCCTGGGCCGCTCTCCTTTCTCTAATCTATACTGGAAAGCCACAAACAATTTGTTAGGACTGGGTATATATATAGCACAAGTCAGTCAATTCTGATTGGAAGACTGAGACTTTGGCCTATGCCCACAGTGCATGGAATTTGTTAACATGGGTTTTGTTTTGTTTTGTTTTGTTTTTTTAAAGATTTTATTTATCTATTTGACAGACAGAGATCACAAGTAGCCAGAAAGGCAGGCAGAGAGAGGGGGAAACAGGCTCCCTGCTGAGCAGATGCTGGGCGATGTTGGGCTCGATCCCAGGACCAGGAGACCATGACCTGAGCTGAAGGCAGAGGCTTTAACCCACTGAGCCACCCAGGCACCCCTTAACGTGGGTTTTGATGGCGTTTCTCAACAGAGAAGGTGTTACTCTGTGAGAATTTGCTTGCAAGGGGACAAGGGTATACAGCAATTTTGAGCACCTGCTTTTTGCAAGGCCTCATATTAAATATTATTCTTGGCCTGCTGCAGCTGAGTCTAGTAGAGGCCCACAAACCGTCAGAGTACCACAAGATAACTGCTAAAATGGAAATGTGCGGATTAAATGGGGAAGCAAGGGGTAGGGGGCTGGAGTCTGCACTGAGAGCCAATGTAGGCCCAGCAGAGGAGACCGCTTCAGAACGGAGGTGTGCAAGATGAATAGGAATTTGCCAGGAACAGCAGTGCAGAAAGGGAATTCTACAGAAGGAACAGCGTGTGCAAAAGGATGAAAGTCTGAGGAAGCATAATAATTCGGGAAACTTCAAATACTGTGTTTCAGCTGGAAAAGCGACAGACAGGGAAGTCGAGCTACAAGACTAATAGGTGATCTGAGGAGTACACAGATGCCAGAAACAGCTGGTGAGGTCTTTCCACAATCCAGCTGAGGGATGAGAGGACCCTGGTTAAAGCATGCTTTCATTCATTTACACGTAATTATAGAGTTCTTGTTACGTGCTTTGACACTTTCCTAGGGGCCAAGGCTAAAGTGGTGAGCGAAACAGATGCTGCCTCTGCCCTCATGGAGCTTGAAGTCTGGAAAGCGAGGCACTGAATATTGCATAAATCATTACAAGTGTGCCGCAAAGAAGTGCAGGTACCAGGATAGCAGAGAGCAGTGGCTCTGACCTTGGCTGACGGTGTCAGGAAAGGCTTTCCCAGAGCAGGTGGTATTTACACTAGGAGAAGGGACGTTTAAGGCAAGGGGAAAGGGAATTGAAAGAAGGGATGCAATCCAGATATAAAAAAGGAATTGTGATAGATTGTGCTATTGATTCCGGATATTTGAACACACTTTCCTAACCCACTGTCATGGGACTTGGGACTTGACCTTGTCATTGGCTGTGTCCAGAATGTGGACCATTGGCTGTGTTCCCTGGTTGCCAGAGGCTTTGAAATCTGTCCCGAGTTCTGCCTTTCCTGGGTGGCCTGTGCCATATGCCTGATCTGGGTTGCTTCTTCAACCTTGGATCCTAGAACGAAGAAGACACGTGGAACAGAGAACTGCATCACCCCAGCTTGGAATGCCAGCCAACAAATAAAACGGTCTGGTCGCTGAGATTTTGGGGGACTGTTTTTCACTCCGTCATAACCTAACAAAGGCTGGCAAATACAGGGGAATTAATAGTTTAATTAGAGGTAGGACATGAAAGAGGGGGGAAACAGACCACTTCAAGTAGTCTAGCCTGAACGCTCAGAAGGTGGCCAGGTTACAAATCCAAAAGGAAGGCTAGGAGGAAAAATTGTGATTGAGGCTTGACTTGTTGAGTTCAAGGCGCAGGCTGAACCTCGGCGGAAGGTCTCTTCTCTCAGCAACTGAAAAGTTGAGTTGAAAGACCAAGGGCAGCGCAGGATTAGACAAAAAGATGTGCGAACACCGGACCTGGCGGGACCAGAGAAAGGGGGCGGGACGCTGGCAGGCAGGAGGCCGAGCCTCGGGCGTGGCCGCAGTCACGGAGGCCTGAGTGACAGGAAGGTGACCGTGCCCCAGACTTGAGCGACCCACTGGGCAAGAGAGGAGCAGGTGTGCCCGGTTAAGAAATAATGAACGATGTTGCCTCCCTGAAGGGTTTAAAAACGGAACTTAAACCAAAACTCTGGCTCTCACTACCAATTCACAAGAGCTGAGTCACCTGGGGATCTTATAAAAAGGTTAAAAATGCGAGTTCCGCAGCGAGGCTATGGAGAACAGAGAACAGGACAGCAGGCAGGCACAATCAGTAAGATTTCCGTTAAAGGACACTCCTCATGACCACCTAACATCTTAAGCAAAATCCGGGGAAGAAATGTAGGAATTTCCTATAGAAGATGTGGAACAGGCTCCCTAGAAGGCTGCTACTTTATGATTCTATCTTTTATGGCCTTCTAGAAAAGGCAAAAACTAAGGAATAGAAAACAGATCTGTGGTTACTGGGGGTAGTAGAGGGAGTTCACTGCAAGGGGTATGAGAGAATTTGGGGGGGGGCTGGCAGAACTGTTCTACATTCTGTTTGTAATGTTTATATAACTGAATTCATAAAACCTAAGAACTATACACAGGTTTATTTTACCACATGTAAATGATACCTTAATAAACCTGACCATAGGGACGCCTGGCTGGCTCAGTAGGCTGAGCGTCTGCCTTTGGCTCAGGTCAGGATCCCAGAGACATGGAATCAAGTCCCACATCCGGCTCTTTGCTCAGAGGGGAGACTACTTCTCCCACTCCTGCTCTATTTGTGCTCTCTCTCAAATAAATAATTAAAATCTTAAAAAAAAATAAACATAAGCCTGACCATAACCAAAAATAAAAAAGGAGGCATTGTTTAGAGATACATACTGAAATATTTACAGACCAAATATAGT
This sequence comes from Neogale vison, assembly GCF_020171115.1. NCBI lineage: Eukaryota > Metazoa > Chordata > Mammalia > Carnivora > Mustelidae > Neogale > Neogale vison. The sequence goes on from NC_058099.1 coordinate 49,344,478, forward strand.
CTCTCAGACTTGCTTTAAAATAATGCGGGAAAGGGGCACCCAGCTGACTCAGTTGGGAGACCATGCAACTCTTGATCTTAGGGTTGTGGGTTCAAGCCCCATGTAGGGTGTAGAGATTATTTAAATAAATTTTTTTAAAAAGAAAGAATGGGGCGCCTGGGTGGTTCAGTCGATTAAGGGTCTGCCTTCAGTTCCCCCTGCTTGTGCTCTCTCCCCCTTTCTCTGTCAGGTAAGTAAAATCTTAAAAAAAAAAAAAAAAAAGGATGGGGGAGGAAGTTGGTTTGAGGGTACAAATGGAGAAACGTTGGCTTTAAGGGGATAACTGTTGAAACTTCGTGGTAGTCACAACAGCCTCTCTACTTTGTATGTCTTTAAAATTTTCTGTAATAAGTTTAAAAGCTAAAGAAGTAATGAATTTCACTAAATGGGGGGGGTCCCCACAAGCGCCCATGTAGCCGAGAACACCAGAAAAGTGGTTGGTGAGTGAGGGCGAAGGACTCAAAACTTCAGCAATGGCTACCATTAAAGCAGCATTTCTGGCTGAACCTGTGGTTGTTACCTGTCCCCTTCATTCCAGAGGGCACATGATGGCAGGGAGTTACCCTCACCTGAGAAAGCAAACGGCAAATAGTCGAGAGGGAATCCTCTCAGGCCTGTGCGTGAGCAGCCCTTTACCCCAGGAGCCATCGGTAAACAAGCTCTCAGCAGCCTGGGCGTGGGCCAGGTGGTACCGTGGCCACAGACTCTCTGGAACCAGGAAGCTGGAAAGGTCAGGGACTGGTCAGTGCCATGCGTCCCAGTCCTCTGAAGCCTTAATTATGATGTGTCTTGATGTGAATTTCTTGGGGTTCAGTCCATTTGGACTTTGCTCAGTTTCTGGAATCTGTAGTTTTATGTTTCTTCTCACATTTGGGAACTTTCCAGCCATTATTTAAGTACTTCTTCAGTCTTGCTTTCTCTCTCTTCTCTTTCCAGGTCTCCAGTGATGTGAATATTAGATTTAGGGTTTGGGGGGGCTGTTGTTTTTTGGGTGTTTGTTCTGGTGTGTTTTGGTTTGGTTTGGGTTTTGGTAGTTCTCCGTTCCCTTAGGCTCTGTTCATTCTTAAAAATCTATTTCATCTGTTGTTCACATTAGGTAATTTCTACCGTTCTATCTTTTAGTTCATTGGTTCATTTATCCCCTCCATTCTCCCAGCCAGCCCATCCTGTGAGCTTTTTATTTTGGTTATTGTATTTTTCAGTTCTAAGATGCCCATTTAGTTCTTTACAGCTTGCATTACTTTGCTGAGATTTTTCGTTTTCTTGCTAAGTCCTTCTATGTTTTCATTGATTTCAAACACAGCCTTAATTGCTCACTGAAGTATTTGTATTGTGGCTGGTTTGAAATGATTCTCAGATAGAGAGGGGTCTGGCTGGCTCAGTTGGTGGAGCACTACGTCACTCTTGATCTCAGAATTGTAAGTTCGGGCCCCTCATTAGGTGTAGAGATCACATAAAATAAAGAAAATAAAATCTTTTTCTTTAATAAAATCTTTTTTAAAAATCATTGATAATGTTAATTTCTCCATTATCTCTGCTTTAACAACTTTTTTTTTTCTCACTCTGAGATCTTCCTCATTCTTGGTATGATGAGTGATTTTTTAAAATCAGAGCCTCAGTATTTTTGTACTGTGCAAAGCTATGCATAATACAAATTACGAATCTTATCTAAACCTTCTGTCTTCTGCTGGCTTCCTCTGAAGGGAAGGGGAGGTTCTACCAGGTGGAGAGAGATAGCCAGATTGTCCAACTGACACCAGAGAGGAGATTCTTCTCTACCAATGGTAAGGGTGGAAGTTCAAGTTCTGCCTATAGTCTCCACCCACTTCACAGGGGGTCAAGGAAGCTCTTGACTAGCCACTGGGGCAGAAGTTCAACTCCCTACTGAGCTCTCTCTAACAGTCCCCTGGTAGGATTGTTGGAAAACCTCGGAATCGTCTCATAAGGGTGGAAGTCTAGGTTTGGGCCTAGGGTTGGGTTTGGGCCATTGTTTGTTTTTCCTGTGGTGTTTCGCTGGAGTAGAATGTTTCCTCTAAATGTTTCTGGTCTGCTAGACTGCCCCTGTCTTGTCCTCTGAGGAGAGAAAACAAGCTCTTGTCGTGGAGTTTTTGGCCTATGCCTATTGGCATTTTGAGTGGCTGACTTCTCCAGTTCCAAGTCTGGGAGGTGTGAGCAAGAAGGAAGCGCAGAGTACTCCCGACCATACCATTCCTTGGGTCCTGAGGTCTCTAGCCAGCCTGCCGCCTTCTCTCCACCTTCCAAATGCTTGTTTTGTATGCAATGTCCAGAGTTTTAAGTTGTATTTAGCAGGAGGAATACGGAATGTAGGTCCCCTCCAAATTCCTGGAACTGGAATTCTAGGGGAACAGATTTTTTAGAGCAAGCTAGTGGTTCCCCCAGATGAGCAGCTGAGAGGGGGTGGAGAGAGAAGAGAGAAGAGGAGCAAGGACTGAGTTCAGAGGGTAAAGGAGGAGGAACTAGCCAGGCAGCAAGAAGGCACAGCTAGAGAGGTAGGAGGACAAGCAGACACACGTAAGATAGCTCTAGTCAACCACCATTTATTTTATTTTATTTTTAAGATTTTACTTGAGAGTGAGAGCAGGAACAGGGGAGGGGGTAGCGCAGGGGGAGGGTTATAGAGGGAAGGGAGAAGCAGGGTTCCTGCTGAGAGACCCGTGCCAAAGTCAGACACTTAAGGGACTGAACCACCCAGGCGCCCCTAGTTTACCACCTTTTAAACGATAGTGTAAGTGAACACAAAATCCAGACTGGAGCAGGTTTGAGAAAGAAGAGACGCAAAGTGAAAGAAGAAAGCTACCAAAGCTTTTTCAGCTACAGAAAATGTCAGAATTGGCCAAGGTATAGTGACAGAGATAGATGTGTGGTTGCCTAGGGCTGGGGCGATGGGGTAGTTTGGAAAAATAGAGATGGAAAATGACCACTACGTGGTATGGGGTTTCCTTTAGCGGTGAGAACAATACTTCACAATTGTGGTGATGGCTGCACAACTCTGGGATATGTTGTCTTTTAGAATTTTTTTTTTAAAGATTTTATTTATTTATTCTACAGAGAGAAATCACAAGTAGATGGAGAGGCAGGCAGAGAGAGAGGAGGAAGCAGGCTCCCTGCTGAGCAGAGAGCCCGATGCGGGGCTCGATCCCAGGACCCTGAGATCATGACCTGAGCCGAAGGCAGCGGCTTAACCCACTGAGCCACCCAGGCGCCCCAATATATGTTGTCTTTTAAAATATTGAATTGCATACCTTAAATGGATGAAGTGTGCAGGATGTGAATTATATTTCAATAAAGCTGCTTTAAGAAAAAGGGAAAGGAGGGAGAAAAAAAAGGAAAGGCTACCCTCTGGGAAAGCATGTGGAACTTTTATGCAGGGCTAATTTTTCTTACAGAAACACTTAATAATCCAATAGAAAAAAATGATAAAAGATGGAATAGAAGAATATATAAAAGGATGATTAATTCATAGTAACAGAGCTATAAATTATAACTATATTATAATTATAATTTTATAAATTACAACTACATTAAAATAACAGTTATTGGGGCGCCTGTGTGGCTCAGTGGGTTAAGCCTCTGCCTTGCTCAGGTCATGATCTCAGGGTCTTGGGAGGGAGCCCTGCATTAGGCTCTCTGCTCGGGGCGGAGCCTGCTTCCCCCCTCCCTTCTGCCTGCCTCTCTGCCTACTTGTGATCTCTGTCTGTCAAACAAATAAATAAAATCTTAAAAAAAAAATAATAACCATTATTGGTACCCAGAAGAAGCAAGACTTGCAAGTAGGCATAGTAAACCTAATTTAATCTATAGCTACAAAGTTCTCTTGACCACAGCATTTACCTCTTGGGGGAGTCTTCCAGTCTCCAAAGGATAAACCCAAAGAGTGGGTAGAGTTAGTACATCATACACACAGAAGGCTGTCCTGGAAAAGTACAAAATGTGCGGCACAGACGGCAGAATCCTTGGGCGCCTTCACGCTGCCTGTGAACGATGAGTTCCGCCGCCTGGCCGGAGCGGCTATGCTTCCGACCAGAGGATCCGGAGGGACGCCCAACCAACCTTTGCAACAGTCCAAGCAGGACTCCAGCTGACCCATAGCTTCTCTGGTGCAGAAAGTAACCTTTGCCACCTTCAATGGATAATAGGATGAAAGGGGGATACCCAGAAAAGAAAAAGAAAAGCAGCACCCCACTTTCATAAACAGAACCTGGCGGGCCAAATATAGTTGGTCTCCATTCATAAATCTCTCTCCTTTAGGTGGAGCCCTGTCCTGAGAGGTAGGATCAAGCTTTCCTTCAGCCCGGTCCTTCTGAGTCCTCTCGGCCCTGGTTTTGCTAGAGAGCGTGGTGCTTTTCTTCCGCTGGGTGGCAAAAGTTTGCTTTCTTCTTGTCCTCAGGCTCGGGGGCCGCTGGCTCTTTGCTGGTCCACATCGGAACCACGGCGGCTGGTGCTGCAGCTCTGGTCCTCAGACCGCTGCCTGTCCCTGGACATCTGGGTGAAGTTATTTCTTGGAAACTTCTGCCGCCTGATCTGCCCGCTCTCCTGCCACTAGGGTGTGTCGGGGAGCAGGGAACCCTCCCTGAGGGAAATGGAGGCAGCAGGGGAGGGAAGAGGGGAAGTATTGGGAAAAAGAAGTCGAGGAAGTTCTGACCAGGGAGCGTGGAACACTGAAGTCGGAGGGGATTGGGCGGGGGCGCCCCCTCTCCTCTGCTTCGTGCGTCTTGCGGGGTGGGGGGCGAGGGGGGGGGATTAGGAGCTCAGCTGGGAGAGGGCACGCGCTTCTAGCTCCTAGCCAGGCAGAGGGGCCACGAGAGACCCCTAGAGTCGTGTTTCCCCCGCCGCCCGCCTGCCTCCGGCCCGCAGCCCGCAACGTGCAAGGTGCGCGGACACTTGCCAAGCCTCCCCGGGAGCAGGTACTCTCCTGATTGCTAGCTGGAGCGTGACCCGCGACAACCCTACGGAGAACAGCGCAGCCCCATCTATCACAATTAGAGATGTTGTACCCTTAGACCAGGCACATCGACTTCTAGTCATTTACCACTTTAACTTCCAGACACGGGGAATGACTTCCCCGCAGGGTCCCCAAGTAATTGCAGCTTTCTGTGCAATAGTGATTGACTGGAAACAACTTAAATGTCAACTAGGAAGAGACCCATAAAGGCAACTCGAGGAAGCTCTTTCTGTGTCAAAAGAGAAAGTTCTCTGGGCTGTACTGTTAAGGGAAAAACAAAAAGGGCAGCAAGTCATATAAGGTATGCTGTCATTTATGTTAAAAAGGAAGATGGGGGGGCGCCTGGGTGGCTCAGTGGGTTAAGTCGCTGCCTTCGGCTCAGGTCATGATCTCGGGGTCCTGGGATCGAGTCCCGCATCGGGCTCTCTGCTCGGCAGGGAGCCTGCTTCCCTCTCTCTCTCTCTCTCTGCCTGCCTCTCCATCTACTTGTGATTTCTCTCTGTCAAATAAATAAATAAAATCTTTAAAAAAAAAAAAAAAAGGAATATGGGATACATTTGTACCAAAAACAAAACAAAAACCCTCTGTATAAACAAACTAATAATACTGAATAACGATGGTGTGAGGTGGAACTGGAAGGCAGGGTGAGAAAGGTGTATTCCTTTTTGCAATTTTTGAAATTTTAAGCATTTTTTCAAAAGAAGGACTGTGAGGTGAGAGAGTGGAAATAATGAGCACAGCGATTTGTCTAGTCGGTTCGAAATGCCATAGCGAAATCCATAGACTGAGAGGCTTAGAAACAAAGGAATTCTTTCCTACAGTTCTAGAGGCCAGGAGGTCCAAGGTCAAGGCAGGGGCAGATGCAGAACCTCACCAGACTATCCCCATATTCTTCTTACTGTGTCCTTGCTGGCCAAGGGGGCAAGGGAGCTTTCCTGGGGACTCTTTTATAGGAACACTGATCCTTGGGTTCCTGGGTGGTTCAGTAGGTTATGCATCTGCCTTCAGCCCAGGTAGTGATTCCTCTCCCTCTGCCTCACCAGCCTGGTCCCTGGTTCATTTTCTCTCTCTCTCTTTCAAATAAATAAATACAATCTTTAAAAAAAAAAGATCTTATTCGTAAGGGCTCACCACTAATCTTACCTCTCAAGGGCCCCACTTCTCCATATTACCACCCTGGGGGTTAGGATTTCAACATACGAATTTTAGGAGGACAGTAGATCATGGGGGGGCAGACATGAATTTTAGGAGGACACAAACAATCTTGAGCACCATTATTTACAGCTTTCCAATAAGGAAGGGGATGGGGCTCTGCAAAGAAATGGCAGCCGGAGAAGGTTATGGGTCAGAATGAGACTTTTTAGAGCTGGGAGACGTTCAGCATGTTTCTGGGCTGATGGGAACCATCCAGACTCTTAGATTATATTCTGGCTTTTGCTGTATTATTGAACCTTTTAAATATCTCCATTACAACTTTGTCTGCTTGTGTATTTTTTTAAAAAAAGACTTTTTAAAAAGATTTACTTATTTGAAAGAGAGTGAGAGCAAGAGAGAGCACATAAGTGGGGTAAAGGACAGAGGGAGAAACAGATGCCCCGCTGGGCAGGGAGCCTGTTGATGTCTGGGGCTCCATGTGGGGTGGGGGCTTGGGGGGGCGTTGATCCCAGGACCCTGGGATCAGGCCTAGAGCGGAAGGCAGTCACTCAATCAACTGCGGCACCCAGGCACCCCTGCTTGTATGTTTCTTTTTCCGTTAGATAAAAAGTTCCCTGAAAAGGAGGCCCATCCTTTTCCATCCCTGTATCTCCTGTGCCTGGCCTGGTTCTGACATAAAGTAGGTGCCCAGCACCCATTTATTGAATGATGTCATCGAAGATTCTCCCCACGGCTGTCCTCCACACCACCTGGATCAATCCATTCATTACATCTCGCACCCCTGCACCCCCCCCTTTCGAACTTCCATTTCCAATGCTCTGGCTTCTCTTCAGATCGTAAAAATCTTTCGCCTTTTCAAACTTCCATTTCCTCCTTTTAGTAAGGTCATCATGGGTTCACGTGCTGGGGGGGTGGGGGAAGACTCCCCATACCAGCACAACTTAACATTGCTGGCAGTGGGCAGGGCACGCACCCGGCTGTGGACCGTGATGATAAATGCCGAGTAGGGAGGAGGGGGATTGCTAACCTCCACTGAGAATCTGCTCTGCCACAAAAACTGCTTAACTTTTTCACTTGTTAGTTCATTTATCCCTGGCAAGAACTCTAGAAGAAAGGTATTACCATCATTTTACAGATGGGGAAACTAAGACACAGAGAGAGCAAGTCAGTTGTCCAAGGTCACACAGCTATGAAGGAATAAAAACACATGGGACAAAAAGATTGCCCTAATATAGTGACTTGATTTGATTCAAACAAACAATAACCAGGTTTATTACTGTACCTTTTCTGTCATTCCTGTTCCCTCCTGCCCACCACCAAATATTTCATAAATACATGCCAGAGCTTATTTGCTACAAATCTGTAAAAACATCCCTTAGTCCCTGACCCAAGGGGTGAGAAATCCATTGTAATTCTTGCTCCTGGATATAGTTACAGAAATAATGCCAAGGAGTTTTTCTAACTTCACTTCTTTGATTTTACTTCCTTTTCCAAACACAGTGGGGTATATTTAAAATTAGTTTCTTCCTACAAGTAGGAATTGCCCTTGAAATTTATTTTTTTGTGTCCAAAATGATCTTTTTTTTCCTGCTTCCTCGACTTGGGCCAAATATGAGAGAGTTTACCGAAATGTACAAACTCACTTCCTCCCTTATTACTTCTCTTCCTTTCTGTATTTATGCCTCCCTTTGGAAAGTATCCCATTTCCCAAACTCACTTGAAAAACTCATTTACCAGTCAGTTAGGAGAAATTTTACCTTTACTGATTGTTCTTGGGGATTATTTAACTTAACGCTATTGAATATAAGAAAGCATTCTGTTTGGTCAGGTTTCTCCTGGTCAGAGACTACCTTCAGGCCCTGGTATGGGGCTGAATTGTTTCCCCGCCCCCATTCTTAAATTGAAATCCTAACCTCAGGACATCAGAATGTGACTAGTTTGAGATAAAGTCTTTAGTGAGGTAATTCAGTTAAAAATGACATGTTTAAAGGACGCCTGGGTGGCTCAGTCAGTTAAGCATCTGCCTTCAGCTCAGGCCACAATCCTAGGGTGGTGAGATTGAGTCCCACATCAGGCTCCTGCCTAGGTGGAGAGCATTCTTCTCCCACTACCCCTGTTTATGCATATGCTCATTCTCTCTCTCTCTCTCTCTTTCTTTGGCAAATGAATAAATATAATCTTAAAAATAAATAAATAAAATGAGGTCTTTAAGATGGAACCTAATTTATATAATTGGAGAAGAGATTAGGACACAGACACACAGGGAGGGAGGACAGAGCACTGAGGACACAGAGAGAAGGCCATCTACAAGCCAGGAAGCAAGGCCTCAGGAGAAACCAATCCCACAACACCTTGGTTCTGAGACTTCTAGCTCCAAAATTGTAAGAAAACAAATTTCTGCTGTTTAACCACCTAAATACCACCTGCCGTGGTATTTTGTTTTGGCAGCTCTAGCAGATTCACACAGGTCCCCAATTCAAAGCTCACCTCCTTTGCTGTGTCACTCAGCCTCCAAACCTGTCTGTCCAACAGGCTGTTGGCTGTTTCCACCTGTGTATCCCCTAGACACTTCACACTTGGTGTGTCCAATCTGGAAGTCTCACCACTCTCTGTATGCCTGCCCTTCCTTCAAAGCTCCCCATCTTAGTGATGACACCCCCATGACAAGCCAGAAATCTAGGTGGCATTCCTGATTCAGCTGTCCCTCCACTCCCCCTTCTATTAGTTGTAAAGTTCTGTGCATTCTACCCCTTGAATCTCTTCATTTAATTTTTTGTTTTCACTGAAAAATGCCAAAACCGAAGAAAATTTGAAAGGATACAGTGAAAATTAACCATTTTTATAAAAGATTTATTTATTTATTTATTTTAGGGAGAGAGAGAGCAAGCAAGAATGTGCGCCCATGCTTGTGCATGGACTTTGGGAGGAGGGTAGAGGGAGACAGAGAAAGAGAATCCAGGTAAATCCCCACCCCCACCCCCATTTGATCCCAGGACCCTGAGATCACGACCTAAGCCGAAATCAAGAGACAGATGTTTACCTGAGCCACCCAGGGGACACCCGTTTAACATTTTTTATATTTGCTTCCACTTCCCCCATATATATACTCTCCTGTGTACATATGCTATATATATAATAGTATATAGTATGTGTGTATATATACATTTTTCCTGAGCCATTTGAAAGTAAATTACAAACACCATGGTATTTCACCTCTGAATATTTCAGCAGACACTTCCTAAGAATAAGGCTATTCTGCCACATCGTCTCAGTATCACTACCGTACCTAAAACTTAACATTATTTAAGTAATACAGTCTAATACATAATCCATATTTAAATTTTACCAGTTGTTCCCAAATATCTTCCTTCCCCTTCCTTTTCCTTGCCTATTCCCCCATTCTCTCTCTCACACACACAATCTATGTGTGTGCATATATATATATATATATATATATATATGCATGCATGCATATATATGCCACCCAGGTGCCCCAGTTTCTTGAAATTTTTTATCTGACTATATTTCAATTCAAGAGTTAATTTGTTTCTTTTTCAATTTTGTGATTTTTTTAAAAAATCTTTTTACTTTTAAAAATATTTACAACATTTACATAGAAGTCAAACCTTTATAAAAGGAATATTTAAGGGGCACCTGGTGGCTCAGTGGGTTAAAGCCTCTGCCTTCGGCTCAGGTCATGATCCCAGGGTCCTGGGATGGAGCCCCCCCCCCCCAATCGGGCTCTCTGCTCAGCAGGGAGCCTGCTTCCTCCTCTCTCTCTGCCTGCCTCTCTGCCTACTTGTGATCTCTGCCTGTCAAATAAATAAATAAATAATCTTTAAAAAAAAAAAAAAAGGAATATTTAAAGTACTAATGTCAGCAAGATGACCAAATAAGACATCCCTTGCTTAGGGGCGCCTGGGTGGCTCAGTTGGTTAAGTGTCTAAATTCAGCTCAGGTCATGATCCTGGGGTCCTGGAATTGAGCTCCCCTCCCTCTGCCCCTCCCCTCACTCATGCTCTCTGTCTCTGTCTCTCTCTCTCAGATAAATAAAATCTTAAAGGAAAAAAAAAAGACCTCCTTGCTCATATCTGTATCCCAGACAATAATAATTTGGCATCCAACCAAGGACAAAGTGTCTTTGTGGGAGCCTCAAGATCAGGTAGACTATGAAACCCCAGTGCAGGCCAAGACCAAGGAGAGTTGTTTCGAGAAGGCAGGCCCTCACCCTGGCTGCTGGCTCACCAACTGTGGTCACGGCCACAGACGCAGAAACAGCTCTGTCACCCCATGACTTGGCTACAGCCCCATCTGGCTTTGGTTCTGTGAGCAGCACCATATGCAAAAGGCCTTGGGAGGAGTCACACCTACCGGTGCGTGGGGTAACAGGCATGGGGACCTCAGTCCTGGCTGGAGTCCCAGAAGTGGCCTATGAGCTGGCTCCAAGACACTCTTGGCTGGGATCCAGGAGCTCCTGGGAGTAAGCCTGTCAAACTTGGTCAAACAGCAGATTTTGAAACAGCCCTGGAGCTGGACTCCAGCCCATCCCAGCAGCAGCCTGTGAACAGTCCTGTTGGCACAGGACCTGGCAGGAGACCTTCCTGTCTGTGACTTGGAGATCCTGAAAGGGTGCTGTCCTTTCTCCAGCCCCTCTAGCCATGGTCAGAGAGCCAGCCAGCCCACCCAGGGACCTGGCAGGAGACAGGCCAGTCCATGCCTCCGCAGCCAGGGACATCCTGTTGTCATTGCTATTCCCTCTACCCTACTGCCACTTGGTAAAAGTAGTCAGTTGAATTAGGTAACCAATTAACAAATGCATTTCTATTTTATTATTTCCTTTCTTATTAAAAAAAACTAATTTTTCTCATTCAAAAATATCTGGGGGAGCGCCTGGGTGGCTCAGTGGGTTAAGCCGCTGCCTTCGGCTCAGGTCATGATCTCAGGGTCCTGGGATCGAGTCCCGCATCGGGCTCTCTGCTCAGCAGGGAGCCTGCTTCCCTCTCTCTCTCTGCCTGCCTCTCCATCTACTTGTGATTTCTCTCTGTCAAATAAATACATAAAATCTTAAAAAAAAAAATATCTGGGGAACCCGGGTACATATTTTCTGAGAGATAGTCCTCATTCTTTGTTTACTGCAATAGACCATGTTTTCTTAATTCTAAGACTCACATTCCTTTCTATTTGAGCATTTCAGCATCAAAACCAGTCTTAAATCAGTGCCAAGTGGAATTACCAGCCACAAGCCTGAAAGTTAAGTTGTGATTGTTCTTTCCTGGACAGTTTCCTATTCATTTGTTTCTTAATGCAACCGAAGCACTTGAAAGAGCAGCGTCATGAAGTTCCATGTTGCATACTTGGGGTTGGTATTTATTGAGCATATGCTTAACATTACTGTGATGCAGTATTGAAACAAAAAGTTGCCATTTATGTAAAAAATTGCCTGTTGCACATCAGAGACTGCAGTTGAATGTAGTAGACACAGCCAAGTCTCTTGGGAACAATGACAAATTTCAGAGCAAAGGTTGGTGTGAGCCATTTATGGATCAGGAAGTACATAGGCACTAGACGTATATCAGTTAAAAGCTTTCGGCTGACTTGCAAGAGAAGCTTTTATAATTCCAGCTTCCCTCATGAAGGAAAAAAAAAAAAAGACCAAATAGAAAATAGACTTGGAATCCCAGCTATCATTTCTATGCCTCAAAATTTTTCAGGTGACTCTAAAACTGACAAGACTATATACACAGGATGCCTGCTTTCAACGCTGCTAGTTGACATTGTACTGGAAGGTCTTGGCCGAGCAATTAGGAATGAATGAATGCATGAACAGCATTCAAACGGAAAAGAAAGAGGTAAAACTATATTCATAGATGACATGATCATAAATAGAAGATCCCAAAGACACCACAAGAAAACAAATAAATTCAGCAGTTTTAGGAAATAAGATGAACACACAAAAATCAGTTGTGTTTCTATACACCAGCAATGAATAATCTGAAAAGGAAATTAAGAAAACAATCCCAAAGGATAAAATACCTAGGAATAAAATGATAGAAGGAAATAGAAGACTTGCAAGCTGATAACCACAAAACTTTGGTGAAATAAATTAAAAAGACCTAAACGAATGGAAAGACATTCTGTGTTATGAATTGGAAAACTCAGTGTTGTACAGATGATAAAACTGATCTATGGATTAAATGTAATCCCTCTCAAAATTCCACTGGGGCATACTTTTCATAAATGGGCATAAAATTCATATGGAATTACAAGGGATCCCAAAGAGCTAAGACAATCTTGAAAAGAAGAACCAAACCAAGGACTCACATTTCCGACTTACTACAAAGCTACCAATCAAAACAGCATGGAACTAGCAGGACAGACATACAGACCAATGGAATAGAACCGAGAGTCCAGACTCATAAACTCATACATCTATGGCCATTTGATTTTCAACAAGGGTGCCAAGATCATTCAATGAGGGAAAGAATAGTCTCAATAACAAGTGGTGGTGGGACAGCTGATAGCTACATGCAAAACAGTAAAGTTGATTCACTACTTCACACCATACTAACAAATTAACTCAAAACGGATCAATGAGCCAAATATAAGAACTCAATACAGTTCTTGAAAGAAAACACAGGGCGCCTAAGTGGCTCAGTCAATACTTACCTGCCTTCAGCTCAGGTCATAATCCAAGGTCCTGGGGTAGAGTCCCATGACAGTCTCCCTGCTCCATGAGGAGTCTAATTCTCCCTCTCCCTCTGCCCTCCTCCCCTCTCGTGCTCTCTTTCTCTCTCTCTCAAATAAGTAAATAAAAATCTTTTAAAAATATAGGGGTAAATCATCCTGACTTTCGATTTGGCAATGGATTTGTCTCAGATATAAGACCACAAGCATGATCGTAAAGAAAAAAAAATAAATTAGACTTCACCAAAATTAAAAACTATTATACATCAAAAGCCATTATGGGGGCACCTGGGTGGTTCAGTGGGTTAAAGCCTCTGGCTTCGGCTCAGGTCATGATCTCAGAGTCCTGGGATGGAGCCCAACATTGGACTCCCTGCTCAGCAGGGACCCTGCTTCCTCCCCTCTCTTTCTGCCTGCATCTCTGCCTACTTCTGATCTCTGTCAAATAAATAAATAAAATCTTAAAAAAAAAAGACATTATCAGGAAAGTGGAGGGGCAACTGGGTGACTCAGTGGGTTAAGCCTCTGCCTTTGGCTCAGGTCATGATCTCAGGGTCCTGGGATAGAGCTCCGCATATGGCTCAGTGGGGAATCTGCTTCCCCCCTCTTTCTCTCTGCTTGCCTCTCTGCCTACTTGTGAGCTCTCTTTCTGTCAAATAAATAAATACAATCTTGAAAGAAAGAAAGAAAGAAGATACCTACAGAACTGGAGAACATATTTGCATATAATATATCTAATAAAAGTTAAAATATTCTGAATATGCAAAGAACTCTTACAACTCAACAAGACAAACTAATTCAAAATGAGTATAGCAGCCCTTTTGTACTACTGATGAGATTATAAAATGGTGTGACCGTTATGGGAAAGAGTACAGACTTTCTTCAAAAAAATTAAAAATAGTGGCACTTGGATGGCTCAGTCGGTTAAGCCTCTGCCTTCAGCTCGGGTCATGATCCCAGGGTCCTGGAATGGAGCCCCATGTCAGACTCCCTGCTAAGCATGGAGTCTGCTTCTCTCTGCCCCTGCCCCCAGCTTGTGCTCTCTTTCGAGCTCTGTCTGAAATAAATAAATAAATAATCTTTTAAAAAAATTAAAAATAGAACTGCTATATGATCCAACAATGCCACTTCTGGGTATATATCCAAAAGAAATGAAAGCAGGGGCTTAAACAGATATATTCACATCTATGTTCATAGCAGCATTATTCATACATCGGTGGTTCAGTGGTAGAATTCTCACCTGCCATAGCAGCCTTATTCACAACAGCTAAGTGGTAGAAGTAACCCAGATACTCATCAACAGATGAATAAACAAAATGTCGTATATAGACACAATGGAATATTCTTCAGCTTTAAAAAGGAAGGCTTTTACGGGCTACAGCATGGATGAATTTTGAAGACATTATGCTAAGTGAAATAAGGATCACAAAAAGATAAGTACTACATGATTCCATTTCTATGAATTTGACTACTTGAAACACTTCATATAAACCAAGTAGAATGGTGGTTACCGAGGGTGGGGTGGGTGGAGTGGGGTGGGGAGGAGGAGGAGTTGTTTAATGGGTATAGAGTTCAAGTTTTGCGAGATGAAAAAGTTCTGAGGACCTGCTTCACAACAATGTGATTTTATATATATACACACATATATATATACATGTATATATATATTTGTTAAGGTTTATTTATTTGAGAGAGAGAGCTCACATGAGCAAGTGGGAGAGGAAGAGGAAGAGAGAGAATCTTAAGTACAGCACAGACCCTAACATTCGGGGCTCAATCTCACAACCCTAAGATCATGACCTGAGCTGAAATCAAGAGTCAGATGTTTAACTAACTGAGCCACCCAGGTGCCCTGCAATTATATTTAACACTACAACCTGTATACCTAGAAGTGATTAAGATGGTAAATTTTGTGTTGTTTTTTTTTTTTTAAAGATTTTATGTATTTATTTGACAGAGAGAAATCACAAGTAGATGGAGAGGCAGGCAGAGAGAGAGGGAAGCAGGCTCCCTGCTGAGCAGAGAGCTCGATTCGGGACTTGATCCCAGGACCCTGAGATCATGACCTGAGCCGAAGGCAGCGGCTTAACCCACTGAGCCACCCAGGCGCCCCGGTAAATTTTGTGTTTTTTACCACAATAAAAAAATACATGAAAAGAAGAAGAAAAATCTGAGAAGTAGTCTTGGTTTGACTCTTTGTCTCACATTAACTCACTATTACTACTACTTCAGTGAAAACAGAGCTAAAAAACACAGTTGGGTAAAGTACTTGAATAGCTTCCTATTTTTCCAAAGAAGGCCAACAGGTGTTGGCTGGGATTTGGAGACATTGGAACAATCATCCATTGCTGGTGGGAATATAAAATGGCTCAGCAGCTGTGAAAACAGTTGGGCAGTTCTTCCAGGAGTTAAACACAAAATTTACATATGAACCAGCAATTCCACTTTTAGGTATATACTCCAAAGAATTAAAGACAGATACTCAAATGTACCAGCGCTACTCGTGAGTTAAAAGTTGGAAATGATCCAAATGTCCGTCAATGGATGAATGAATGGATAAACAAATTATAGTCTTTATAGTGGAATATCGTTCAATCATAAAAAAGAATGAAATATTAATAAATGCTACAAGGTGGTTGAACTTAAAAACATGAGAAGCCAGACATGAAGTTCGCATAATTGTGTAATTCCATTTACAGAAGATGTAAATCCATAGAGACAGCACTCAAGCTGTGATTGCCATTGGGTGCTGGAAAAAGGGAATGGGGAGCAGTTGTTTAATGGAGACACAGTGTCCTTCCAGAACTAGACAGAGGTGGTAGATGCACAACATTGTCAATGTACTAAATGCTGATGAATTGTTTACTTAAAAATTATTAATTTTGTTATATCAATTTCACCTCATTACCAAAAAATTCCACAGATTTTAAATGTGTCATTTCACCAACATTCTATACATTAATACTAGGTGATCAAACAGGATTTAGTGGACTATTTCAATTTTGAATGTGAAATGGGCCTAAACTCAAAACTTTGTGATACTGAAGAAGACGTGATGTTAAAAGAAGAAGAAGAAGAAGAAGAATGTGATGACAACAATGAAGGAGAAGAAGAAGAGGAGGGATGTAATCATCTTGGAAAGTAAATTATTGTTTACCTGAAATGCAGTTTTTATTTCTCGAAAAAAATATGGAGTAAATAATAGACAATAAATGTTCCTTCTTTAAGGATGCTGAGTGTGGTCTTCAGAGTTAGACCACCTGGGTTCCCATTGTTGCCTTCCCAGGAATGTTCTGGAGGACTATCAAATGCACTGTATCTTTTTCATGTCTTGTGTACTATTAAGAATTGCATCACTGGGGCACCTGGGTGGCTCAGTGGGTTAAAGCTCTGCCTTGGGCTCAGGTCAGGATCCCAGAGTCCTGGGATCCAGCCCCACATCGGGCTCTCTGCTCAGCGGGGAGCCTGCTTCCTCCTCTCTCTCTCTCTGCCTGCTTCTCTGTCTGTTTGTGATCTCCCTCTGTCAAATAAATAAATAAAATCTTAAAAAAAAAAAAAAAAGAATTGCATCACTGCAGATTCAAGATTTACTATAACACATTCACTTATTCTCCCTCTACTGGCTGGTTCCATACTACCACACTGTAATATACTAATACCTACCAGAATTGGGGCTATAAGTTAACAAATACTTACTGAATGCTTATTCTTTATGTGCCCTGCACTTTGCTGTGTCCTATGTGTTCCATAGAGAAGTTTAGACAGTAGCCCTGCCTCATTTATCATTTAGGAGAGGGCAGAGACCATAAATATACCAATTATGTGTCATTAAGTATGAGAAGGGAAAACAGTGCTATACCCGAGATAAAAGGTGGGATACTATTATAGGGAGCATGGACAGGAAAGGTTTTTCTTGGGACATCTAATCTGAACGACCTACATAATATTAACAAATGGCAATAGGTGAATTTGTGGGATGTCTGAGGTCAGGGACAAGAGACTGCAAAGTATTTAACTGCAGTGGAAAATGATGCATTTCCAGCAACAGCGATATAATTTTTCACTGTAAAAGACCCAGAGACAGAAGCCAGGGAGACCATTTAGAATGCACCGATGGTGGCCTGGCTTAACTTAGGGTAATTGTGGTTATTGGCCTGGGCCAATGGGAAGGTGTGATGCGACAGAACGATGACGGCAGAGCGGTTAGAGGACAGACAGTAAAATCACGGTTTTCAGGGCGTCCTGCTGTGAACTGGAACCAGAGCACCGCAAGCTTCTCAACTAAAAACTAAAAATCTTCAGACGGTGTCTAACGTATAGGAGAGGCCACAAGAGCTGAACTCTGGTCCTGCCCTTCCCCTATGGTAGCAGCAAAGGCAGAGTGTTCGGGACCCAGCCGGGAGTCCACCCTGATTCAGGACAGAGCGGAACAGGTCAACCAGAGAAAATATAAGCTTCAGAAAAACTTGCGCGGGAGAGCCGGTGTCCCATCGGCGACAGAGCCCACCTCCCAGGGCTAATTAACCCCGCCTCCGGAAGTACCGCCCGCCGGCGCTCACTTCCGCTATCCCTGGCGACAGCTTATCTCGCGAGAATTAGAAGTGCCTATGAGACATGGGCTAAGCGGAAGTCGGGCCTCTTTTTCGTGGCGCCTCGGAGGCGGTAGGCTGCTTCAGGATGAAGGTAGGAAGTGGTGGAGGCTTTTGAAATGGGCTCCGGGGAGGCGAATCGAGCCCCAGAACATTGCAGTGCTACCGTCCTGGCTCTCCAGAGTCCTAGCTCCAGGTGGAGAAGAGTTTGAGGCGGGAGGAAGCCTGCCGCTCTCGGGTCCGAGGGCCCTCAGGAGAGCGGATGGCGAACGATTACAGCTGGAGCCGCGCCGGGCGGGGAGCGCCATGGTGGCGTCCTCACGCACGGCCGGGCGAATGCGGCCCTGCTTCCTCGTTGGCGGCCGGTGGGTCGCGCTTCTTGCTCTGTCGGGCCGAAAGGCTGCGGAGGGCCCTTCGGCCCCGGAGTCATTCCGCGAGGTTTGAGGAAAAATTAGCTTAGTGTTAGTGCGATGTTTGTGCGTTATTATGCACACGTGTGCTTTAACTAACAAAACCGACACCTTAAGGTATCAGCTCCTCGTCTGGGGGGTTACATAATGGCTTTTTGGTGGTTCTGCGGTTTTCTCAAGCTCTTCTCTCCTTCCTCCCCCCTTAATCCTTAGCTGAACATCTCTTTCCCAGCTACTGGCTGCCAGAAACTCATTGAAGTGGACGATGAACGCAAACTTCGTACCTTTTATGAGAAGCGTATGGCCACAGAAGTTGCTGCGGACGCCCTCGGTGAAGAATGGAAGGTTGGTTACCGAATTAAACTGTCGGTGCTGTTGCTAATTGGTAATTGTGGAGCGGGGTTCCTGCTCCGGGTTCTGTCTTCTGACCTTGGGTTACTCCTCCACGTTTCGCTTGCAGTAGAGCTGTCACCTTGCGGGGTTCTCTGTACGCCAAAGGAGAATACACACCTAAAGTGGTTTAGAAAGTGCTAACAAGGGTTGTTTCTGCTTGGTTGCTCGTTTGTACTTTCGTTTCTTAACATAATCTTTCCATTGCTCGAACTGTTAAATCTAGTAAAACATAGGTAAGAAATGGGACTTAATTGAAAAGAATTTGCTCGTTGATGTTGGCAAATTGAAGGTACAGACAAAACTTAGTAACCAGAGAAAACTGTAAGTTTCAAATGGGCTTTGATTTAGGATTTAAGGGGGGGTAATCCTTTATTTCACAACGTGTCACTGTATTCTGCAGGGTTACGTGGTCCGAATCAGTGGTGGCAATGACAAACAAGGCTTCCCCATGAAGCAAGGTGTCTTGACCCATGGCCGAGTCCGCCTGCTGCTGAGTAAGGGGCATTCCTGCTACAGACCAAGGAGGACGGGAGAGAGAAAGCGCAAATCTGTTCGGGGTTGCATCGTGGATGCCAATCTCAGTGTTCTCAACTTGGTCATTGTAAAGAAAGGTGCGGTTTACTTGTGTTCTTGAGTTCAGTTTCTATTGACACTGACTTATTTATTTTTAAAGATTTTATTTCTTTGACAGGTCACAAGTAGGCAGAGCAGTGAGGCGGGGTGGGGGGGGAGACTTCCTCTCAAGCAGAGAGCCCGATGCGGGGCTCGATCCCAGGACCCTGAGATCATGATCTGAGCTGAAGGCAGAGGCTTAACCCACTGAGCCACCAAGGCGCCCCTGACACTGATTACCAAAATGGTTTTTTATTTGCAGTATCCAGTTTGGCCATTGGACTTGTTTCTTTACCAATGCATAAACAGTAATTACAGTTCTTGTTTGTAAGCAAGTTGTGGAACTAAAAAGTTGTGATGACTTTCCTCCTCAGGGGAGAAGGATATTCCTGGACTCACTGATACTACTGTGCCTCGACGCCTGGGGCCCAAAAGAGCCAGCAGAATCCGCAAACTTTTCAATCTCTCTAAAGAAGATGATGTCCGCCAGTATGTTGTGAGAAAGCCCTTAAACAAAGAAGGTAGGGGAAATTATGCAATTCGGGGTTTGCTCAATTTCGGTTGTCTGTAGCATCTTGTACAGATAATAGAAAGTCCACTATTATGTATTTTCCGTATTTTAGGAAAATATTGGGAAGAGGGTCAAGATGGGCACTTGTTACTAATCCTTGTTGTATCTGATGGTTCTCTAGAGTATTAGAATTTTATGTGAAATTTTGCCTGGGTTACTGACCTATGTTTATCTGAAGATAACTTACCAGACCTAAAGTTCATTAGTTTTGGTTAGGAGTCAGGAAGATAATAGGAAATTCTGGGACTGTTAACTCCTGGCCTTTATTTCTTGATCTGAGTTGTGGCCATTAGAAGAAAAATAGTTGATTCAAAATCCTAGGAACAGGGCGCCTGGGTGACTCAGATAGTTGTCATGATTTCCAGGTCCCGGGATTGAGCCTCGTGGGGCTCTCAGTGGGGAGTCTGCTGCTTCCTCTGCCTCTCACCGTGTGTGTGCTCTGTCTTTGTATCTTTCTCAAATGAATGGAGAAAATCTTTAAAAAAAACCAACCCTAGGAACAGGTGTTTGGGTTTTGGAATTTTAATATTTTGAGATGGTATATAGTAGACCTGGTTTGTTAGGGAACATAACCTGTCACTGGTGAGGCAGCAGTGCTCTGTAACATGATTGGTCTCTCTAGGAAAGTGTATGAGTATTTGTTTATGTGGAGTAAAGAGCATGTCAGTTCAGTTTGGGTTTTCTTGACAAAAGGGGAAAAAAATGGGTTGGGTTTTGGCACTGGGTACTTGAAAACTTAAACCTGGCATATAGTGAGTGCACATGGGTCACTGCAGATATTGGAACCACTTGTGTGCGAGGTACTATTTAAAGAGTTGGGGATATAGTAACAAAGGACAAGTTACTCTTCTGTAGTTTGCATTTAGAAGTGTCAGGTACATGGCAGTTGCAACACCACTGGCAATACCAGTGTAGTTAAATGTTCTGGTTAACAGGTGATAATAGCATCATTCTTGTATTTTTAAGGTGTTTGGTTTTTAGGAAAACCTGAACAATAATTAGTTTTAGAATTTGCATGAGCTATTTGTTATTCCCACCAGGTGTCTACAGACTCCGATGATTACATCTAAAGAGCCATCTGCTTCAAAGAATATCTGTAAACTGTAGGATTTGGGACTTAGCACACAGGCTAAGTAAAGATACCCTGTGAACAGTGCATTGGGACTTAGCACACAGGCTAAGTAAAGATACCCTGTGAACAGTGCACTGCGCATTCTAATGTTAGTGGTTTTGTTCCCTAGGTTGGCAGGATCTGCCTTGGCAAATACTGGATTCAAGCATAAATGGGATTTCAGAGTGTGGTTAGGGGATTGGTGCAGATAGAGCTTTACTTAGTTTTCATAGATAAGTTACACATGCACAGTTAATACTGTTTTAAAATCATGCTCTTGTGTCCTGAAGTACACAAATATGTAATACCCTATAAAGACAATCTTACTGTGGCAGGGAAATTGAAGTTGAGTAGAAAAAAGCTTGGGGTATGACTCCCCCCCCCCTCCCAATCCAGAGTAGTCTAAATTTATATATAGTCTAGAAGCTGACATCCAAACTAGTGATGTAGTTTGATGAGCTGTTTTAGGATTAAATGTGTCAATCGGGAAAACACTGGCACCCAGTAGACAAAGTTAATCTGTTCACTTTTCAGAAGGACTTAACCAGTTTCTCTTTTGAGAATATTTAGCCCATCTTGGGTTTTGTTGACAGGGTGGTAAGTCTGTTGAGTTATATAGTAGTTTAGATTTGACTTAAAAGGCTTCATAGATGTAAGTCCTAGGTAGTCCTGTTAGTAATGTTTTTAAAATGTAGATGTGGATCCTGATGAACACGGGTATTGATAAGTGATTGAATCGTCATCTAAATTTTCAGGTAAGAAACCTAGAACCAAAGCGCCCAAGATACAGCGTCTTGTTACTCCACGTGTCCTCCAACACAAACGTCGGCGTATTGCTTTGAAGAAACAGCGCACTAAGAAAAACAAGGAAGAGGCTGCAGAATATGCTAAACTTTTGGCCAAGAGAATGAAGGTAAATCAAGAAGACTGGGGGAGGGAAAGTCAGGCCTGACTTTGGATTTTTAGGCCGGACAAACTATAACTGCTTTTTTGTTTTGTTTAGGAGGCCAAAGAAAAACGCCAGGAACAGATTGCCAAGAGACGGAGGCTGTCCTCTCTGAGAGCTTCTACCTCTAAGTCTGAGTCCAGTCAAAAATGAGATTTTCTAAGAGTGACAAATAAATAAGATCAGACATTAAATCCTCTTCATTGACTTTTCATTGATGATAAATCATAGATAAATGGAGAAAAAAAAGTGAGATAAATAGGGGAATATCGTATACAGCAATCTGATGGTGGATAAAGTTGCAAGAGATATTTCAAAGTGAAACCCTTCAAGGTGAGCAGCTGAGACAGTACTGTAACAGTGGATGGCCAGAACAGGGTTTCTTTTGGGATCGGTGGGTGGCTCAGGAAAGGATTCTGAGCATAAGGTACCTATTGCTTTTTCAAGCAAGGCGTGGAACAATTTGGGGGAAATAAGGGACTAGGACTATTAATATTTTGTACACTTTATTTTGAGGAGTACAGTTTTAAAGATCTATACACAATACATGAAAAGTGCCCTTAAGAAGATGGACATTTGTCATATATAAAAAAGATACCTTGTTAAAAGCATAGTTAACAGATACCATTTTAAAACAGTTCACAAAGCTTTTAAAACCAGTGCAAATTATATTAAAAAAAGCTTTTCAACTCTAGTAAATTGTTACTCATGCATTTTATGGTTTCACACTGTGCCTTTAAGAAACACTTAGATCAGTGAAGGATGCACAAAGCAGTATACTTCTAATGTAGCCTGTCTAGTTTCTATATAGTAATTGCAGTTAGAAGTATCCTTTATAGACTAGAAGGCTCTTAAAAAGGCACATCAGGCTTGAAGGGTGAAGAATGGGAATTCCTTATTTGCTGGAATACATGTTTTAACCACAGGTAAGTAAAATTTTCAAACTGCTTTAACATGGAGACTGAAGCTGTGCTTTGCACAATGCAGATTATGATTCAGAAGATTTGTGGCCCCAGATTGTACGTTATTAATAAGTTCCCAGCTAATGCCAATAATGCCAGTCCTCAGACTGAACCAGCTAGCTGGGGGAGATCAATGCTGCTCTTAATACATGGTACTAAAAAGTTGAATAACATGAAAAATTGTAATTGGCAACTGATGTTCCATAAATTAAGGTCAAACTAAAAAGGCAGAAAGGGAAAATGGAGCATTTGTAAGTGATAACAAAAGAAAAAGGAATAAACACTGCAGTTGGGGTAAAGTCCGGAAGGCAAGTCCGGTATACAGTCACGACTATCAAATCCAAAACTAGTAAGTAATGCTAAACATCTGGACTAACCTGAAAGATAGTTTGCAGAAGTTCTCAGGCTTTTAAGTTTAATACATTGCTACAATCGTTCTAGATATTTCTAAATGTATGGATAATGACCGCATTAATCTGGCCTTACAGTTTTGTTTGCAGTAAATTTTTAGTGGTCCCCTTTCTGTGGCAGGTACTAGAAGAGGCCTTTGTGCACTTTTAACACAACAACCCCTATTTCTAAATGAAAGCAGCAGGGTCAGGTTTCCAATGTATAATGTCTGAGTTATTTAGAATGCTGTAAAAAGTTACTAGGAAATGTATACTTTGGAATGGTAGAGCCAGATCGTAAATGTGTGAGGCGATCCTCCTTACACTTAGTAGGAAGCGCTTTGGTAAGTAATTTAGTTCAAGTTAAGACTACAGAGAAGGGGAAAAACACAATATCGAACTCTAAAAATCACCAAGGTTAGAACTGCACACATTTCAGGAGCCTTAAGCAAACAGCAAATAAGAATTTTTCCATTTTTATTCAACCTCAAGCTTAGATGTAAGGTAATTCCAAACTTTGTTGGGATAGTAAATGTTAAGTACCAAGTGTTAAATTGCAAAAAATACGTATTCTGAGATAGTGCAAATGATCCATTTTTAAGGTAATGAGTTGTACATAATTTCTGTCAAGTTCTTTCACTCAGCAATTTAATAATAAATTGAAACAAAATCTGCATAGGTTAGATTAGCCCTGAAATGTTGAAAGACTGGTATAGTAAAAAGTTCTAAAAGATTACACCAGGTGGGAGATTTGTAACACCTGGAAATTATATCCACTAATTCAGTCATCTGCATAATTACTGTAAAAGCACACAACCAGTGGCTTTTTAAATCTTGCAGTTAAGGCAAACTTAATTGTTGCTAAGGGTTTTTAACGAAAGGCATGATAAATGTCAGGCATGTGAGGTCATGATTTTCTTGAACCTACTGGCAACAAGCTCAATAAGCTTTAACGTTTTAAGACTTAATTGATCCATCCTAAAAAACTATTTACAAATGCACAAATAAAAAGCATACAAATTAAATATACAAGAATAAAATTCTGTGTGCAGTGCAAGTTTATCCCACAGGTTTTTAAAAGTGACCAAAAGCAACAATTGATGTACCTGAACAATTTGAGGTCAAAAAAATAAAATTTTAAGCACGTTCCAATTTTGTAAATTATGAGGCTGGTTTGATTTCATTTAAACTATGATTGGTTCCTTTATTCCAATCTTAAAGCTGTTGTAAATGAACATGGTATTGGGAAGAGGATGAAAAGTAACTTGTATATTAAAGATAAAATCCACTAAGGAAGAGAATACCTAAGGCAAAGCTGCCCTCAGACTTTAAAATAATTTTGATTAATGACTACAGCTGAGTGTAGTAGTAGTCATATAATAGTTGCAGACCCCTTTCAGAAAATTGTATTGCAACACGCAGTCTAGGAGTTTTAATAAATATAATATGGCTGTACATACAAATACCTACACAGCCACACATATATACACACACATACACAAATAGTTGCTCCTGTAATTGAGATTTCATTTTTTGGGGGGTTAGGCAAGTTTACATTAAACTGCTATTCCCCAAGACCAACAACTTAAAATATAAACAAATGCCAAGAATGAAGAGTTTCATATTATCAAACAAATACACTGAGAAATCCAAAAACCGTTTTGGATCAAGCACAGGCAGATGAACCATTCAGAAGTTGAAAGCCTTTTAGGTAACTAACCCTGGGGCATTTTTATGTTGCGAGATGATTCAGTATGAATTATATTTCATAAGTTGTCCCAAGTGTTAACTTCATTTCCCTTTCATCAACTGTTAGCATTTGGAATAAATCTTGAATGTTTGCCAATGGAATCTATTCCCTCAAGCTTTGTTGAAAATCTACTGAACATCTTATTTAAATGAGAGGTGCTCCAAAACACTTCCTGCACCATTCCATACTGATACTTGGTGGAGCATCAATTTTCTGCAGCTTTTCAAGAATCTCTGAAGATAGATTATTGTATGCAAGTCCATATTCATTGTCAAAAGCCTCTGAAAGACATTTTCAAAAATGCAGTTGTAATTTGTTAGAAGTCATAAAATGAAAAATGTCAGTAATTTCATATGTATCTATAAACTGCATATTTAAAAGTAGAAATCTTTGGAAAGTAGAGGATCAGTATTTACCCAAACCAATTATAATTCTGTAAATTACTTTAGAAAATGAAAGAACCTCCTTTAGTAATCCTTAATTAACCAACTTACCAATATCAATATTCTCTCTTCCAAGGGATACTAATGATAAGAAGAGGATTTCTCGGTATAAACTCCTATAAAACAAGTATTTTTAAAGTTAATGGGTAGAGAACATAAAAATACACATATGAAAGTTTTGTAAAATGGTGGAAAATGATTACGTTCTATATCTAGTTAACAGTAATGTACCCATGTCAGTGTCCTGGTTCTGATAAAAGACTACAGTTAGATGTCAGTTTAGGGGAAGTTGGGTGAAAGTATGGTGAATCCTGTGCTACTTTTGCAATTTACTTTGAATTTCTTTTTCAAGTTAAAAAGTTTCAGACGTAAGGCTTCACACTAAAAACTATTTTAAGTGGTGTGTTTTAACTTTATTATATTTTAGCAATATAAATACAGTTGACCCTTGAACAACATGGAATTGAATTTCATGGGTCCACCTATATGGTTTTTTTTCAATACAGCAGAGTACTGTAAAGGTAGTTACTAACTTTATTGTAAAAATTCATTATATTACACAACATACAAAATGTATTTTGTTTGTGTTATTGGTAGAACTTCTAGTGAACAGCTATTAAGTTTTGGGGAAGTCAAACATCATACACAGATTATCAATTGCATGGGGGGGTCACTCAAGGGTCAGCTATAATAGGTAACTGTTTTAACTCTACTTTGCAATTATAATTTTCTCATCTTTTCCCACTTGACAAAGTAACAATTTTTAAATAAGTTAGGGGTCTAAAACCCTTGGACACTGTGAAAAGTGGTGTGGTCTTTATTATTATTTTTTTAATCAATAAAGGACAGACTACAATTGGCTTGTGAACATAAAAGTGTAACAAATCAAACCTTAAAAATGAGCTTCATAGCTCAGTTAAAAATGAAGGAAAGCTTGAAAAATGAAATGATTTCAGAGTACTTAACAGAAAAAAAATTAGAGTATTGCTGATTCTGATAATGCTTCATACAGACTTGTACAGAAGCTTCAGAAGCTGTAATCTATTTCTCATTATCCTTCTCTGACTTTAAACTACAGATGCTTGAAACTTGCTGCCCTTTAGACCCTGAGATTACAAAAGGATCCATTCATTTTCATCATCAGTTCATGCTCTGTCACTTCTGAGGTTATCTTCAAAAGATGCCATGACCAAAGAAATTTGCAGAGGACTTGCCAACTCTTGCCAACTGTTGGTATTTGGTAGCATTTATTATGCCACCTTTTCTGTAGTTTCCACTGCAAAATTCACTTAGACTGAGACTGGGATGAGTACTGATCTAAGCCTGTGAGCAGAC
Organism: Neogale vison; assembly: GCF_020171115.1. Classification (NCBI taxonomy): domain Eukaryota; kingdom Metazoa; phylum Chordata; class Mammalia; order Carnivora; family Mustelidae; genus Neogale; species Neogale vison. The sequence continues at coordinate 49,370,830 of NC_058099.1, forward strand.
AATAGTAAAGGATCAGGAAAGCTCTATATCCTTTGTAATTTACTGTTTCCATCACTTACATAAATTGTTTCTATTCCTAAACAGGTTTTTTTGCTTTGTTTTGTTTTACTGTCCCACAAGAAAATAAAAGATGTGCAGGTATGACAGGGCCTGAACAAGTAGTACATATGTACTGACATCACTGCTAACGAATTCATAGGTTTCCAGTGACGAGCAGTAATGTTTCCCAAAGACTCCACATTTTAGACATGAATGAACTACCTCCTAAATTTTATTCTTCCACACACAATTTTTATAATATTTGCTCAAGTATGAACAGATACATTTGGGCAGCACTTTTTGAAACAGTCAGGTGTTCTACACTGAGTATGTTTCCTTTACAACTAGAGATATTCTAAACATAATACTTAAACATGAAATTGTCTTGAGTGGCATGACGCAAAAACTGATTCCTACCTTTGTCTTTTCATGTCTGGCTTTATTAGCTGTGAAAGTAGGTTGATGGGTTTAAGAACATCATTATGTTGAATACTCTGCCTGATGGTTTCTACTAAAGTGCTTGTTTCTTCTTGTTCCTCTGACAGGAGAGACAATTTCTTTTCAGAATCTAATAATAAGAACACAGTAAATAAGAATCCTCTTAATTATTTTTGTTTAAAAAGTTTTTACCCCAGAGTTGTAGCATTTTCTACAAGTATTGTCTTTTATTCAACACTGCCCCCCCCACCAGTAAAATTATGTATCAGTGTGGCCAGCTAAGAAATATTTTTCCTGCTTTCTTCAGATACGAAAGTCCAGTCCCTTTGCCTTCTCCCTGAATGTAGGGGTTCTTTCTTCAGGCTGGGATGTGATATCTTGTACTCTGGCAGCAATCCTGACCATGAAGCAACCTTAACCAATGGAAAAGGCACTACACCAAGAGCCTGGGTCGCTGATGACAGGAGTTGCCTCCCAGTCATGGAGTGTCCACTTCATAACTTCTTTATGAGAGAGAATAATCTTAACCTGTTTAAGCTTCCATTATATGCTATTAAATATAGCAGAGTATAATCCAAATTGAAACAAGGATAATTCCAGAATTACTAAGAACAAATACTTACAGATTTCATAAATTACAAAAGAGCTTTAATACTAGGATTTAATCATTCTAATATTAAAAATACACAAGTCCAGGTGCCTGGATAGCTTGGTTAGTTAAGCATCCAACTCTGGGTTTCAGCTCAGGCCATGCACCCTGGGTGAGATCAAGCCCCAAATGGGGCCGCAGGCTCAGTGCGGAGCCTGCTTAAGAGTCTCTCTCCCTCTGCCTTTGCCCCTTGCCCTGTTCGTGCTCTCTCTCTCAAAAAAAAAGTAAATAGGGCGCATGAGTCGCTCAATGGGTTAAACATCTGCCTTCGGCTCAGATCATGATTTCAGAGTCCTGGGATCGAGTTCTGCATGGGGCTCCCTGTTCTGCGGGGAATCTACTTTTCCTTCTCCCTCTGCCTGCCACTCCCCTGCTTGTGCTCTCTCTGTATCAAATAAATAAATAAAATATTTTTTAAAATAAGTAAATTAAAAAATCAACAAAGGGTGATTGGCCTGGAAGAAAGGGAAAATGTGAACACTGCAGGTAATTCCAGCAACTATACAATTTTCTGTGTACCCATGTTAGTTGAGATGGGAGTATGTATCCAGTAGCTCTCTAGTCAGCCACAGTTAGAGTGCCTGTCACAGAACAAGCTACTGTATTTTTCATTCAACACAGCCTTTTAATAAAGACAACTAGCAGAACTTCATTTGTGTTCAAATAACAAAGTTCTCTGTTAAAAGGAGAAATACTGGGGCGCCTGGGTGGCTCAGTGGGTTGAGCCGCTGCCTTTGGCTCAGGTCATGATCTCAGGCTCCTGGGATCGAGTCCCGCATCGGGCTCTCTGTCAAATAAATAAATAAAATCTTTAAAAAAAAAATTCTCTTAAAAAAAAAGTAATCATACTTTGTGTTTTGTGAGTGGTTTCTTCTATAATGTTTTCTAATTCATCCATATTGTAGTATGTATCAATATTAATAACTTTTATTTCTAAGTAAGAATCCATTGTATGGATGTACTATACTTCATCCATTTCTCAGTGGATGGACATTTAGGATGTTTTCATTATTTGGCTATAAGAAAATGCTGTTAAGCATAGTGTACTACTTTTTAGACATACATATGTTTTCATTTCTCTTGGGTGCACACCCGAATGCTACTGCTGTGTCTCATGATAACTCGGCCATTTGGAGAACCTTTGAAACTGTTTTCCAAAGCAGCTACTTTTTATTCCACTCAGGAGTGTATAAGGATTCCAATTACTCTATATCCTCACCAATACTTGTTAGTATCTGATGCCTCAAATTAAGGCCTGCCTAGTGAGTGTGCTACAAACGGGGGTGGAGGAAGGGAGGGACAGAGGGAGAGAAATCCTCAAGCAGACTCCCCACTGAGCTGCAGGTGGGGCTTGATCCCAGAACCTGAGATCGACCTGAGCTCAAGAAATCAAGAGCTCAGCCAACTGAGCCATCCAGGGGCCCTCTATTTTATTCTTTTTAATGCTACTGTAAATGGGATTAATTTTGTATCATTCATTAAAAAGTATATGGAAATACAGTTAATTTTATTTAAATTAGACAGCATATAGTACATTAGTCTTTGGTGTAGTGTTCAATGATTCCTTAGTTGCATATAACACCCAGTGCTTATCATATGCCCTCCTTAATCCCCGTCAACCAGTTATCCCATATCCCCCCCATACAGGTAATTTCTGTGTATTGCTCTAGTATCCCCAACTTTGCTAAGTTATTACTTCCATATAGGGTGTGTATTCTCTCTATATCTTTTGTTAGATTACTTTTATTGTTGAGGAGCCTGACTGGCTCAGTTGGTTGAGTGTGTGGCTCTGGATTTTAGCTCAGGTCATGATCTCACAGTCGTGAGATCAAACCCTGCATCAGGCTCTGCAATGGGCATGGAGCTTCCTCCTTAGGATTCTTTAGGATTCTTAGGATTCTTTCTCTCTCCCTCTCCCTCTGTCCCTCCCCAACCCTGCTCATGCTCTCAAAAAAAAAAAAATTATTGTGAAGTATAGTTAACAGATAATGCTATATTAATTTCAACTGTATAACACAGTGGTGTGGCAATTCTGTAGCTCACCACAGTAAGTATATAGTCACCATGTGTCACATTAAAACACTGACCATATTATCTTTGCTGTAGTTCTCTTCTCTGTGACTATTATATAACTGGAAGTTTCCATCTCTTTTTTTTTTCCCAATTTATTTATTTTCAGAAAAACAGTATTCATTATTTTTTCACCATACCCAGTGCTCCATGCAAGCTGTGCCCTCTGTAATACCCACCACCTGGTACCCCAACCTCCCACCCCCCTGCCCCTTCAAACCCCTCAGACTGTTTTTCAGAGTCCATAGTCTCTCATGGTTCACCTCCCCTTCCAATTTACCCAAATTCCCTACTACTCTCTAACGCCCCTTGTCCTCCATGCTATTGGTTATGCTCCACAAATGAGTGAAACCATATGATAATTGACTCTCTCTGCTTGACTGATTTCACTCAGCATAATCTCTTCCAGTCCCGTCCATGTTGCTACAAAAGTTGGATATTCGTCCTTTCTGATGGAGGCATAATACTCCATAGTGTATATGGACCACATCTTCCTTATCCATTCATCCGTTGAAGGGCATCTTGGTTCTTTCCATAGTTTGGCGACTGTGGCCATTGCTGCTATAAACATTGGGGTACAGATGGCCCTTCTTTTCACGACATCTGTATCTTTGGGGTAAATACCCAGGAGTGCAATTGCAGGGTCGTAGGGAAGCTCTATTTTTAATTTCTTGAGGAATCTCCACACTGTTCTCCAAAGAGGCTGCACCAACTTGCATTCCCACCAACAGTGGAAGAGGGTTCCCCTTTCTCCACATCCTCTCCAACACATGTTGTTTCCTGTTTTGTTAATTTTGGCCATTCTAACTGGTGTAAGGTGATATCTCAATGTGGTTTTAATTTGAATCTCCCTGAGGGCTAATGATGATGAGCATTTTTTCATGTGTCTGATAGCCATTTGTATTTCTTGATTGGAGAAGTGTCTGTTCATATCTTCTGCCCATTTTTTGATGTGTTTGTCTGTTTCGTGTGGGTTGAGTTTGAGGAGTTCATTATAGATCCTGGATATCAACCTTTTGTCTGTACTGTCATTTGCAAATATCTTCTCCCATTCCGTGGGTTGCCTCTTTGTTTTTTTGACTGTTTCCTTTGCTGTGCAGAAGCTTTTGATTTTGATGAAGTCCCAGAAGTTTATTTTTGCTTTTGTTTCCTTTGCCTTTGGAGACGTATCTTGAAAGAAGTTGCTGTGGCTGATATCGAAGAGATTACTGCCTATGTTCTCCTCTAAGATTCTGATAGATTCCTGTCTCACGTTGAGGTCTTTTATCCATTTTGAATTGATCTTTGTGTACGGTGTAAGAGAATGGTCGAGTTTCATTCTTCTACATATAGCTGTCCAGTTTTCCCAGCACCATTTATTGAAGAGACTTTTGTCCACTGTATATTTTTTCCTGTTTTGTCGAAGATTAATTGACCATAGAGTTGAGGGTCCATATCAGGGCTCTCTACTCTGTTCCACTGGTCTATGTGTCTGTTTTTATGCCAGTACCATGCTGTCTTGGTGATCACAGCTTTGTAATAAAGCTTGAAATCAGGTAAGGTGATGCCGCCAGCTTTATTTTTGTTTTTCAACATTTCCTTAGCGATTCGGGGTCTCTTCTGATTCCATACAAATTTTAGGATTATTTGCTCCAGCTCTTTGAAGAATGCCGGTGGAATTTTGATCGGAATGGCATTAAAAGTATAGATTGCTCTAGGCAGTATAGACATTTTAACAATGTTTATTCTTCCGATCCAAGAGCATGGAATGGTCTTCCATCTTTCCATCTCTTAACTCCATTCACCTATTGTGTCCATTCCTCACATCCATCCCCTCTGGCAACTACCAGTTCTCTGTCTTTATGACCGTTTTTTGTTTTTATAGATTCCACATATAAGTGAAACCATGCAGTATTTGTCTTTCTCGAACTTATTTCACTTAGCTTAATGCCCTCAACGTCCATCCATGATACTGCAAATGGCAAGATCTCATTTTTAATGGCTGAGTAATATTCCATTATGTAGTATTCCACACACCTGTATCTTCTTTATCAATTTGTATTGGTTGCTGGACACTTGGGTTACTTTCATACCTTAGCTACTATAAAAAATGCAGCAAACATAGTGTTTTTTATTTCTTTGGGCAAAAACCCAGTAGTGGAATTACTGGATCATATGGTAGTTCTAGATTTAATTTTTTGAGAAACCGCCATATTGTTTTCCACAGTGCTGCACCAATTTACATTCCCACCAACAGTGCACAAGTTCCTGTTTCTCTACATGCTCAGACCACGTGTTCTTTCTACTCTTTTTGATACTAGCCATTCTGACTAGTGTGAGGTTCACTGTGGTTCTGATTTGAATTTCCCTGATGATTAGTGATTTTGAGCACCTTTTTGTATGTCTCTTGGCCATGTGAATCTTCTTTAGAAAACTGTCTATCCAGGTGATCTGCCATTTAAAAAATTGGATTATTTGTTGTTGTTGTTATGTAAGTTCTTTATATATTTTGGGTAATAACTCTTTACTGAAAGTATCGTTTGCAAATTTCTTCTCCCAGGCAGCAGACTGCCTTTTCATTTTGTTGATGGTTTCCTTTGCTGTGCAACATCTTTTTATTTTGATGTACTCCCACAGTTTATTTCTGCTTTGGTTTCCCCAGCCTGAGTAGACATACCCATAAATATGTTGCTTATGGGCACCTGAGTGGCTCAGTAGGTTAAGCCTCTTGCCTTCAGCTCAGGTCATGGTCTCCAGGTCCTGGGATCAAGCCCCACATCAGGCTCCCTGCTCAGTGGGGAGCCTGCTTTCCTCTCTCTCTCTCTCTGCCTGCCTCTCTGCCTACTTGTGATCTCTCTGTCAAATAAGTAAAGAAAATATTTAAAATCTATATATTGCTATGCCATAGTCTAAGAAATTAGTACCTATGCTTTCTTCTGGAGTTTTTGATTTTATCAAAATAATAATATTATTAATTAATATTAATATTATAATATTATTATTATAATATTATAATATTATAATATAATATTATAATATTATTAATATTATTATAATATTTTATCAAAATAATAATATTTTTATCAAAATATCACATTTGGATCTTTAATCTGTTTTTAATTTATTTTGGTGTAGGGTGTAAGAAAGTGGCCCAGTTTCATGCTTTTGCCTACAGCTATCCAATTTTCCCAGCACCATTTGTTGAAAAGACATTTTCTCCATATGTATCTCTTGCCTCCTTTGTCATAGAGTAACTGGCCATATAAGAGTATGGGCTCTGTATTCTGTTTCACTATGTAACTATTTTAGTGCCAGTACCATACTACTTTGATTACTATAGCTTTGTGCAGTGTATCTTGAAATCTGGGATTGTAAGCCTCCACCTTTGTTCCTCTTTCTCAAGATTACTTTGTCTATTTGGGATCTTTTTTAGTTCCATACAAATTTATGATAATTTTTTCCAGTTCTGTGAAAAATGCTATTGGCATATTTATATGGACTGCACTGAATCTATATATTGTTTTGGGTAGTATGGACATTTTAATGAGATCAGTTCTTCCAACCCATGAATATGTTGTAACTTTCCATTTGTTTGTGTCATCTTCAATTTTTTTCATCACCATCCCACAGTTTTCAGAGTATAGGTCTTTTACTTTGTTAAACATACTTCCTTGGTATGTTATCCTTTTTGGTACAATTGTAAATAGAAAGGTCTTCTTCTTTTTTTTTTTTTTTTGAAAAGATTTTATTTATTTATTTGTCAGGGAGAGAGAAAGAGAGAGAGCAAGCACAGGCAGGCAGAGTGGCAGGCAGAGTCAGAGGGAGAAGCAGGCTCCCTGCGGAGCAAGGAGCCCGATGTGGGACTCAATCCCAGGACGCTGGGATCATGACCTGAGCCGAAGGCAGCTGCTTAACCAACTGAGCCACCCAGGTGTCCCAAAAGAAAGGTCTTCTTAATTTCTCTTCCTTCAACATTGTTTTTAGTGTATAGAAATGTTATCAATTTCTGGCTATTACTTTTTTTTTTAAAGATTTTATTTATTTATTTGACAGAGAGAGATCACAAGTAGGCAGAAAGGCAGGCAGAGAGAAGTGGGGGGGAAGCAGGCTCCCCACTGAGCAGAGAGCCTGATGTGGGGCTTGATCCCAGGACCCTGAGATTATGACCTGAGCCGAAGGCAGAGGCTTAACCCAGTGAGCCACCCAGGCACCCTCTGGCTATTACTTTTATAACTCCACTGAATTTTAATAGTTTTGTGGTCAAGTTTTTCAGGTTTTCTCTATATAATATCATGTCATCTTCAAATAGTGTAGTTTTACTCCCTCCTTTCAAATTTGGATGTCTTATTTCCTATCTGACTGCCACAGCTAGGATTCCCAGTACCATGTTGAATAAAAATGGTAAGGGTAGACGTCCTTGTCTTGTCCCTGATCTTAGAGGGAAAGTTTTCAGTTTTCACCACTGAGTATAATGTTAGCTGTGGGTTTTTTCATATACGGCTTTTTTATGTTATGTTCCCTCTAAACCCATTTTATTTAGAGTTTTTATCATGAATGACGTTCTACTTTGTCAAATGTTTTTTTTCAGAACCTAATGAGATGATGTTTTTCATCCTTCCTCTTATTAATCACATTAATTGATTTGTGAATACAGAATCCTTATTGTATCCCTGGAATGCATCTTACTTGATCATGGTAAATGATCCTTTTAATATATTGTTGAATCTGGTTTGCTAATATTTTATTAAGGACTTCTGCATTTATGTTCATCAGGGATATTGGTCAGTAATCTTTCTGGTAGTGTCTTTATCTGGTTTTGGTATCAGGGTAATAATGATGGCCTTGTGGATTGAATTTGGAAGTTTTTCCTTCCTCCCATATTTTTTTGGAATAGCCCAAGAAGACCAGGTATTAACTCTTAAGTGCTTGATAGAATTCACATGTGAAGCTGTCTGGTCCTGGATTTTTGCTTGTTGGGAGTTTTTTGATTACTGATTCAATTGCATTACTAGTAATCGGTCTGCTCAGATATTCTATTTCTCATTCAGTTTTGGAAGACTATGTTTTTAGGAATTTATCCATTTCTTCTAGGTCCAATTTGTTGGCATATAATTTTTCACAGTATTGTAATAATCCTCTGTAGTTCTATGGTGTTAGTTGTTATTTCTCCTCTTTCATTTCTGATTTTACTTGAGACCTCTTTTTTTTCCTAATGAGTTTGGCTAAAGGTTTATCAATTCATTCACCTGTTCAAGAAACCAGCTCTTGGTTTCATTGATCTTTTTTTTTTTTTGGTCTCTATTTATTTCCACTCTAACCTTCATTATTTCCTTCCTTTTAACTTTCGAGCTATGGTTTTTTTCTTGTTCCTTTAGATGTTAAGAGATTGGTTTGTGACTTTTATGGCCTTTTGACATAGGCCTGTGGTGCTGTGAACTTCCCTCTTAAAACTGCTCTGGCTGCATCCCAAAGATTTTGGACTGTGGTGTTTCCATTTTCATTTATCTCCATGAATTTTTTCTTTTAATTTGCTTTGATTAACTTCATTGACACACTGCTTGTTTAAGGGCATGTTGCTTAGCCTCCACCTGTTTTTTCCAGTATTTGTCTTGTAACTGATTTCTAGTTTCACACTGTTGTGGTCAGGAAAGATGCTTGCTAGGATTTTAATCTTACTGTTTTGCAACCCAACATTGATCTATCTGGGACAGCGTTCCATGTGCGCTTAAAAAGAATGTGTGTTTTGAGATGAAATTCAATTTCTGTGAATATTTGCTTTATATATTTAGGTGCGCCTGGGGGGTGCTCAGATATTCAAAACTGTTACATCCTATTCTTGGACTGATTCTGTTATCATTATGTAAGGCCCTTCTTTGTCTCTTGCTACACTCTTTGTTTCTAATCTATTTTTTGTGGATAAAAGTATTGCTACCCTAGTTGCTTTTGTTTTGTATGCTTCCATTTGCATGGATATCTTTTTCCATCCCTTCATTTTCACTCTGTTTATCTTTAGGTCTACTGTGAGTCTCTTATCAGCAGCATAGAGATGGGTTTTCATTTTATTTTTTTTAATATTTTATTTATTTATTAGACAGAGATCACAAGTAGGCAGAGAGGCAGGCAGAGAGAGTAGTAGAGGCAGGCTCCCTCCTGAGCAGAGAGCCCGATGCGGGACTCGATCCCAGGAACCTTTGGATCATGACCTGAGCTGAAGGCAGAGGCTTAACCCACTGAGCCACCCAGGTTTTCATTTTTTGAAAATTCCTTCTGTCACCCTCTTTTGATTATTGAGTCCATTTATATTTAAAGTCATTATTGAATAAGGTATATACTTATTGCCATTTTGTTAATTGTTTTCTGGTTGTTTTTGTTTTCTGGTTGTTCTGTAGTTCTCTTTTCCTTTCTTCCCTTGCTCTCTTCCCTTGAAGTGTTACGCTTTCTCTGTTATTATTTTTTGTATGTATTACAGGTTTGTGATTGTGGTTACCATGGAATCCATACGTAACATTTTATGTATATAGCATTCTATATGATTAAGTTCATGGTTGCTTAAGTTTGAAAACATTTTTAAAGCACTAGAGGTTTACTCACCCTCCATGTTTTATGTGTACAGTGTCCTATTTCTTTTTGTGCATTACTTGACTGATTTTTGTAGATCTAATCCCATCATAATTTTCTTCTATTTATGGCCTTTTCTTTCCATAAAAATTCTCCTTAACATTTCTTTTAAGGCTTATTTAATGGTGATGAACTCCTTCAACTTTTCTTTTTGAGAAACTTTCTCTCTCCAATTCTGAATGATAACCTTGCCCAGTATTCTTTTTTGTAGGTTTTTTCATTTAATGACTTTTCAGTATATCATGATCCTCCCTTTTGGCATGCTAAGTTTCTGTTGGTAAATCAGCTGACAGGGACCCCTGAGCGGCTCAGTGGGTTAAAGTCTCTGCCTTCAGCTCAGGTCATGATCCCAGGGTCCTGGGATCGAGCCCCACATAAGGCTCTCTGCTCAGCAGGGAGTCTGCTTCCCCCTCTCTCGCTGCCTACTTGTGATCTCTGTCTGTCAAATAAATAAATAAAATCTGAAAAAAAAAATCAGCTGACAGGGACGCCTGGATGGCTCAGCTGGTTAAGCCGCTGCCTTCGGCTCAGGTCATCAAGTCCCACATCGGGCTCCTTGCTCAGCGGGGAGCCTGCTTCTCTCTCTGCCTCTGCCTGCTACTCTGCCTGCTTGTGTTCTCCCTCCCTCTCTCTCTCTCTCTCTCTGACAAATAAATAAATGAAATCTTTTTTTTTAAAAATCAGCTGACAGCCTTGTGGGGTTTCCTTTGAATGTAACAGTTTTATTTTCTCTTGCTGTTTTGAAATTCTCTAGCTTTAATTTTGCCATTTTAACTGTGTGCCTTGTTGTGTTCTGCATACACGGGTTCATCTTCTTAGGGGCTTTCTGTGCTTACTGGACCTGGGTGTCCATGTCCTTCCCTAGAGTAGGAAACATCTTTAATTTGGGATATATTCCTGTCTCTTCATTTTGTCTGATTCTGTTTGTTTCTCTATATTAGGTAAGTCAGCTGTATCTGTGTGTCTTGAAAGTAGTGGCCTTGTGTGGAAGAGGTCCTGTGGCGCCATAAAGCGCAATTCCCCTCACCCCATCACCAGAACCAGGTACTCCAAGAGCTTTCCCTTTGTGGGCTGTGTGTGTCCTCTTGTGGCTGAGCTGTGACTGCTGTGGGCATGCTGGCAGGTGGGGCTGGCCCTCAGCCCAGCTGGCTGCAGTTAGCACTGTAGGTGCACCAGGCGGGGTCTGAGAGGTCCAGCCGTAGCCGCACTAGTGTGTGGGGCTGGCCCTCAGCCTCGCTCTCTGCCATTAGCCTGAACCACAGCTGTGGGTACGCTGCTGGTGCGGTGCCTGTGCAGCCAGTTAAGAGGCCAGAATGCAGGAACTGTGTTTACCTCCCGCCCCTCAGGGCAGCAGTCACTTTGGGAGGACACCTTTCCCAGCCAGGGCTGCCTTCAGGAGTGGCAAGGCAGGAGCTACTTTGGAGGGTGGGTTGAGGCAGGTGGGTTGGATGGGAAATGTCAGGGTGGGCATGCAGTGCTCGTAAGGCACATGGGGACAATACTGGCTCCCCCAAGTGTCTAGCTATCTAGGCTGGGGGAGGGCAAAAAAAAAAAAAAAAAGGTGCCTGGCAGCACTTGCATTCCTGGAGAAATACCAGATTCCTGCCCCTTTGGTACATGTCTTAAGATTAGTCAGTAAATCCTCTTTCACATATACCCTAGGCACTTTTTTCCGCACTGCTGCTGCTCTGCTGTGTCCCCAGCGAGTTACCCAGCATGCTGTCTCTTTAAAAGTAGGGACACAGTTTCCTATCATCCTCTTGCTTTTTAGTTAATCCTCTTGCTCCTCAGCTAAACACTGCGGATTTTCAGAGCCAGTTGTTACAGGGACTTGTCTTCTCAGTCCATGTCCCCAAGGCCAGGAGTGGGATTATTATTCCCTCCTTCCTCCATGTTTGTGATGTCCCTCCGATCTATGGAGATATATATATATATATATATATATATATATATTTTTTTTTTTTTTTTTAAACCAATTATGGTTCCTTTGCTGGGAAGTGGATCTCTGAAGCTCCTCTTCCAGAAACCACGGGAATTCACTACCATTCCAGAAATTATCACCCAAGGACTTAATTCTTGTGTCTTTCAATGTCATTTACATGTCAGTTCTTCATTTAAATGAATGAAGCCAATCAGGCCATTCTTGAGAGCTCTAAATTTTATTCCCATAACAAATTATAAAATATTTTGAAACACTTATGCATTTCAAGAGAGGTAGGAAAGTAACTAAAGAAATAGCAACTCTGGGCGCCTGGGTGGTTCAGTTGGTTAAGCGGCTGCCTTTAGTTCAGGTCATGATCCCAGAGTCCCAGGATCTGGTCCTGAATTGGGCTCCCAGCTCTGCTCGGAGTCTGCATCTTCCTCTGACCTTCTCCCCTCTCATGCTCTCTCCCTCCCTCCCTCTCTCAAATAAATAAGATCTCTAAAAAAAAATTAGCAACTCTATTTTTTTTTTTAAAGTAGGCTCCATACCAAGCCTGGAACCTGAACTCATGACCATGAGATCAAAACCTAAGCTCAGATCAAGAGTCAGATGTTCAACTGACTAAGCCACCCAGGTGCCCCTAATTCATTATTTTTTAGCATAAATTTCAAGGCTATTCTCCTTCTGTTTAAAAACTGTTTAAAAAACAAACAAACCACAGGGTGCCTGGGTGGCTCAGTGGGTTAAATCCTCTGCCTTCAGCTCGGGTTATGATTCCAGGGTCCTGGGATAGAGCCCCGCATGGGACTCTCTGCTCAGCAGGGAATCTGCTTCCTCCTCCTCTCTCTCTGCCTGCCTCTCTGCCTACTTGTGATCTCTATCTTTCAAATAAATAAATAAAATCTTTAAAAAAAAAAACACAAAGAAATATCAGAACTAAAACAACAAAAAGACAAAAACAGCTTGTAATATATTTAAACCGTAATTTTGTGACCAACATTTTCAAGGGAAAAAAATTTTTTTTTTACTTAGAACTGGAAGAAAATTTTAATAGTAGCAAAATAGTAATAGATTTTTAAAAGTGAATTGTTCCCTTTCCCATCTGAGGCACCACTGTTAATAGTGGTTTTAGACCTTCTTATATGTATATATTAAAAACATGTATTTTGAGTGGCTGTTTTAATTAAAAAGATCATATACTGTTCCAAAACCTGCCCCTTCTCCACTTGACACATGACATCCGATGCAGGCGCTCATATGGAAATGACTCATGCCAACATTTCATTACTCTCCTGTTAAGTATTTATGTGAAGTTTTTCATTATCACAAATAATCATACAGTAAGCATCACTGTGCAGACAACTTTCCATACTCTTATTTCTACAGAACAGAGTTGTCTTACTGTATTTGCTGAGTTAAAGAGTATGGATAATATAGGCCACATTCTTCTCTAGAACTGTATCATTTTCATGTCTAACAGTGTATCAGAGTGTTCCTTTCCTCCATATCCTCAAAAAAATTGGATAAAATAATTAAAGTCTTTTGCCATTCTGATGTAACTAAGTTAGTACTTTCCCTTTTTTAATAAAAGAAATTGGTATTTTACTAAATGAGACTGAGCATTTTTTCATGTTTGTGTTATGAACTGAATTATGTTCCCCCAAATTCATAAGTTGAACCTCGAACCCCCTATTTGACTATATTTGAAGACCGGGTCTTTAAAGAAGTAACTAACATTAAATGAGGTCGTAAGGGTAGGGGCCTAGTCTGAGATGCAGGTGCACACAGGGAAAAGGCCATCTGCAAGCCAAGGAGAGAGGCCATAGGAGCAAAACCTGCTGACATTCTAATCTTTAACTTCCAGTCTCCAAACTGTGAGAAACAAATTTCTGCTGTTTAAGCCACCCAGTCCTTGGCATTGTGTCATGGCAGCCCCAGCAAACCAATACGTCATGTAATGTTCCTTCCATGAACTGCCTACTGATACCATGCTCACGTAGCTACTGGACGGTGCTGTCTTACTGACTCAAAGGACTTTGGAATACTGGATGATCCCTTTTTAAATGCCCTGTAAAAATATGCTCTAAATGTAAGGCTGAAAATCTTTGAGGCCAGCATCTTTGAGATTCGTATCCATATATTTGAAATTATGATCCTATACCAACAACTCATCCAAATTACTCTTCCACTATATAGAATTTACCTTCCCAATACTTAACCAAAATTGGCATTTGACAGAAAGATCACAAAATACTCTTCAACTCCCTGACACAGTCAAATGGGTCAGTAAAAGAGCAAATCAATTTGATCTAAAATGGAAAGAATCTTCATTGAAGAGATACTAAAAATGCATGAAAAATTTTAAAATAGAGCAGAATAATTTGTTTCTCTCACCTCCTTAATTTTATTTTTTACCCCAGCAGTCTGTTCTTCTTTATTACTAAATAGTATTCTATTGTATGGATTGTATAGTTTGAGTCTTTTAGGTCTTTAATTCTGTTTTACTTACTAAAATTCCTCCACGAGACGTACAAAGGTTCGCCCGGTTCCTGATGAAGGTTGATATTATCCCATAATAGCTGAATATACACAAGTTTGCTATCCTGGGACAGAGATGATAGCGGAAGCTAAAAGAGATCAATAGAGACTATTAGTCACCATAAGCATAATAATAATTACCAGTAGATCTAGCAAAGCTTGGTTATATAAAACAAATGAGTTCTTTCAAAATTCTGGACCTAAAATTTTAAGCAAAAATTTTAACTTTCTTTGTGTCTGATGATAAATATTCCTATTTTTCTCAAGTGCAGGTTTCTCATTCCTACTTCCACAGACTGGAAAGACAACTTGGTAGCTGGCACAGTGGCCACCTGAAAGATTAGTCACCATTACAACAAATTTTAAGGTTAGTTTCTACTATCTTATTGTGCAGACTGCTAAACTTAAATGAGTCAAAAGAGAGTATAATGCTTTAAGCAAAGATTATGTTGTGCCCCTGGTGTATGCTGGGGCATCTCTCAGTAATCAGTATCATAGAATGAAGGAACTCCAGGAAGCGCAGCGACTCCTGGATCAGGCACCCCAGTCCAAGGACAGTAGGGGCTACAAAGTCAGACAGGCAGCCCGTGGTCTTGGCTCCCCACCACATAGTATTCATGTGACCTTGCAGAAACCATGTAACTAGTCTAACCTTCAATTGTATCATCTGAAAAATATGGGTAAAAGAAGACCTTTAAAATAAAGTTGTGAAAATTTCAGCTGGAGATTTGATAGTTCAGAATAAAAACTACCTTTCCTAGCCACCCTTTCAACTAGATATAACCATATAAATAAATTCAGGCCAAACAGATACATAGATAAAACGTTACATGCAACTCCAGGAGCTATCCCCAGAGAAAGAAGACATACTTTTCTCCATCCACTTTTATCCTTACTGCTGGCCAGAATGTGGATGTGATAGTTGGAAACAGGGCAGCCATCCTGGACCAGGTATAGAACTTAGAAACAGAGGTAATGCGCAGCTGAGCAAAAAGATAGAAGGATCTCAGGTCCCTGACATTATACCATTCCAAGACCACCTACCCAAACCTTTATGTGAGAGAGAAATAACCTACATCTTGTTAAGTGACTGTTGTATATTCTCTCTTACTTGAAGTTCTGCTTCATTCTAACCAACCACAATGTAGTATAACCATGTGTAAGTACCCTACCTGTACACCCCCATTACAGTGTTCAGATGTGAGGATGAGTCCTGGCAGGTTACTAGGAAGGTCCAAACGTCTGAAATACCAAATGAGGTTCCAGAAAATGATCGGATGTTGATTGATGAAAGAGGATGTGTGAATCACTTGATCACCTTCATTTTCTAGCAAAGACTCAAGTTCTTTACGAAGCACTAGAGGACTCAAGTACGGCACAGAAACAGGGGGAGGATTGGGTCTTTTTCCTAAAGGATCCTTTAAAAAATAAAAATACAGTAAGAAGTGAGTATTACCTATTCTGTATATTTTAGAGTACTTCTCAGTAAGATTATGCTTAATCTATCCTTTCAAAATCAGTGATTTCTGACCCAGTGCTACATGTAGTATACTCTAATGAAAACCTAAAAAAAGAAAAAATACTTTACCATAAATGCCCTGAAGTTAATAAAGGATTACAAAAGAAAATTGATAATCCATATAATAGGCCCTATTTTAAACACTGAAAGTTTCTCTATTTTTCTAAGAAATACTACATTCCAGATGTTTTATGATTCCCCCAAAAAGTTGACTTTATCTTCTTTCTAAAACTCTAAACAAATGGAACAGTCTTTGTGTTAATATTTGATGACTCCTTTTATAATTATATCTACCTGTAAAAGCTTGCTTTTACATTTGATTGCAATAAAAACTAAAGAGCAGTCTTACAAATCAAATAACAAATGAAGAAAGAATCCAATTTAGTCTCTGTATCAGAATAAAATGCTTATGACCAATTCATTAATGAGTATCCTTAATGCCCAGGCTGAGGTTTCCAAATACCATTTCCTCTAAAAAGACCCAGGGTTTCTTAGAGAAATGGCTGATTCTAGGTCTAGAGAAAGAGATATATCACATGAGCATGAAACATCTTGTCATACAAGAAAGCAAGGAAGCGGGTGCCAGGGTGGCTCAGTTGGTTGGGCGACTGCCTTCAGCTCAAGTCATGACCCTGGAGGCCCGGATCGAGTCCCGCATCAGGCTCCCTGCTCGGTGGGGAGTCTGCTTCTCCCTCTAACCCTCCCCATTCTCGTGCTCTCTCTCACTCTTTCTCAAATAAATGAATAAAATCTTAAAAAAGGCAAGGAAGCTTAAAAAAATTTTACAAAAGGCTACTAGAATTGTATCAAAGGGACTAGGGCACCAATTCGTAGAGGTTTCTAGCTGATCAAAGATGGGGTAAGGTAAGTATTAGTAAGGACAGCAACAGCAATGATGTAAACACAAAGGTTTAAATCAGTGAGTTCATAATGATACCCTATTCCTCTAAATTAATTGATCACCTGGGAGAATGCTAGGAATCCAACTAATTTTTTTGAAAATTGGTAAATAAAAGGAAAAAAATCAATCATCCTATCTTTACAAAGTAAACTCTGTGTTTGGAAAAGCAAACAGAAAACAAAGGGCAAGTTTCTCTTTATAGAGTACCCCATATAATAAAGACAATTAGACTATCACCCTTTATAGCTGGAAATGAGTAATGTGATCTGGGCACTCGGGCATTAATAGCTATCAGCATCAGGAAGAAAGTTCATGTCTTCTATTGAGGGACATCCCACCACTGCTATTGTCTTACAAAAATAAACCACAAAAGAAAAACCTGACTCTGATCAAACTTTTAGATAATTAGCAGGGTTGTAATCAACAAGTAAGTTCCAAGGTCAAAAAAAGGGTCTACAGATTTAAAAAGACTAAAAACCAAATCAGCTGTAATGTACAGATATTATTTGATCGTTCTTCAAACTACAAAGCACACACAAACTCGACATTTTTTTAAACCATTAGAAATTTGAAGAGATTGAATAATTTGGTATTTTTTTTAGTCGTATAATGGCATTGCATTTCTGTATTACTCTTAAGAATTATGTAGTATATACTAAAATATTTACAAATGGAATATATAATGTTTGGAGTTTGCTTCAGAAGAATCTAGGAAAGAAGTGAATAAAGGTATTCATGAAAGACAATGACCCTAAGGTGAAAATTACTGAAGCCAGATGGCAGGTCAAAGGAATTCATTACACTCTTTTGTTTAGTTTTGTACATACTTGAAATTTTAAGAAAATTCTTAGTCTGCTTATGAAAATTCTTATCACTTGTGGATTATGTGCTGCTCTAATAAATACTTACATGAATACACAGATAATTATCATCTTGTTACATACCACAACTTCCTGCAGACTGTTTGGGAGACTGACTGTTGAAATGCCATGAAACGGTCGCTGGGAAAAGTCAATATTTTGCAAGGGACCTCCAACACTGTGACTTCGAGTCAAAGATACATTTCGCTTTGAAAAACTATTAGGCGCAGGTGAAATTTTCATAGTTTGGACTTCTCCACTCGCTCTCTTTATTTCATCACTTTAAAAAAATGAAGAAATGCTGTGTTTGTGCTGTAACACAATCTAAACCTGTCCAGCTAGAGTATTTTCTACAACGAATTTTGAGTCTACTGAATGTACTGGAGAAGAATCAGTACCACCTTGTAAGATTTACATTTTCTTCAAGCATTTTGTTAAAGGAGTCAGAAGAACAGGATGGAGTAGATGACTCTGGTGAAGGGTGGGAAAAAGACAAAGGGTAGTAACAGATATTCTTTTTAAAAGACTAAGTGCCCATTCAGTTGTTTTCTTCAAACATCATTTCATCTTTACTAAACAAAATCATCTAGAATTATGCAACTAAGTATTATAGATTCTTTGGTAAGTATTTAACCTCTACCAGGCCATGATCCACCTAAGGACAGAGAACAGATCTTAATTTTTTTTATTTTTAGTCCTTAGCATCATGCTTTTAATAAATATTTGATTCAATCAGTATTTAAGAGGAAGTAGTATATTTCACAATAAAGAGAGTAGGTCTCTGGAACCTGGCAATGACTACACTAAAAGGGAAAAATACTTTATACTCTTGTGAAGATCATTTTGTAAACGGACACTGTAAAACATTAATTTCAAAAATGGTTTATCATCACATTCATTCATTAGATATGAACAATATATCATAGTAAAATGTTAAGACTGAATTTTTTAAATGCCAGAATTTATGCCCATATGCATCAAGTTATCTTTAAAAATTGAATTTTTACAAGGGTACCCAATTTACAGTGCAGACTTCTCTGTATCCTGTGGTACCTTGATTCAGTTGTAGAGGTGGCTTCTTCAGTTACAGTCTGGTTTTCCTTTGGGAAATCCATAAAGTTGATCAAGTCAGGTTCTGCTGAACTACATACAGGTTTGTGCTCTGAAGGTTCACTAGCCAATGGAATGCTGCCGCTTTGTAAACTGTCACCAGAGGTACTTGGTTTCAGGAAAAAGCTAAACACGAGCAATGAAAAAAAAAATGTCTTTCAAAACCTAGAACCGGGGCGCCTGGGTGGCTCAGTGGTTTGAGCCTCTGCCTTTGGCTCAGGTCATGATCTCAGGGTCCTGGGATCGAGCCCCAGGTCGGGCTCTCTGCTCAGCAGGGAGCCTGCTTCCCCCTCTCTCTCTCTGCCTGCCTCTCTGCCTACTTGTGATCTCTCTCTCTCTCTCTCTCTGTGTCAAAGAAATAAAGAAAATCTTTTAAAAAATAAAAAAAATTAAAAAGAAAATAAAAACCTAGAACCCTAGGGATGCCTGGGTGGCTCAGTGGGTTAAAGCCTCTGCCTTAGGCTCAGGTCATGATCCCAGAGTCCTGGGATTGAGCCCCACATTGGGCTCTCGCTCCAAGGAGAGCTTGCTTCCTCCTCTCTCTCTCTCTCTGCCTGCCTCTCTGCCTACTTGTGATCTCTGTTTTTCAAATAAATAAATAAAATCTTTAAAAATAAAATAGGGGCGCCTGGGTGGCTCAGTGGGTTAAGCCTCTGCCTTTGGCTTGGGTCATGGTCTCGGGGTCCTGGGATCAAGTCCCGAGTCAGGTTCTCTGCTCAGCAGGGAGCCTGCTTTCCCCTCTCTCTCTGCCTCCATGTGATTTCACTCTGTGTGTCAAATAAATAAAGTCTTAAAATAAAATAAAATAAAAACCTAGAACCCCTGGGGTACCTGAGTGGCTCAGCGTGTTAAGCAGCTGCCCAGAGTCCTGGGATCAAGCTCCACATCAGGCTCCCTGCTCTGCAGAGAGCCTGCTTCTCTACTTGTAATCTCTCTCTAGCTGTCAAATAAATAAATAAAATCTTTACCAAAAAAAAAAAAAAAAAAACCCTACCTAGAACCCTCTAAATTTCACATTTATTACTTTATGATAAAGCAGTCACTGATGAATTTTACACAATCCACAGAACTACTGTCTCTTCCAAACATGTACCACATGTGCACACACACACCGTGCTATCATTCTCAATCCTCTCTTGTCATCTTTTTTTTTTTTAAAGCTTTTATTTATTCATTTGACAGAGAGGCAGGCAGAAAGGGGGAAGCAGGCTCCCTGCTGAGCAAGAAGCCGGATGCAGGGCTCCATCCCAGGTCCCTGAGATCCCACCAAGCCACCCAGGTGCCCCTTGTCGTAAACTTTTCAAATGAAAAAGCCCTCAAAGTCATTACCATTCAGTGTAAGATTCTTTAAAGAAAGCTATGAAGAAGATGGAAAGCAAAACATTTCATTAATTTTCTGAGTTAAAAAAGAGAGAGGGAGACAAACCCTGAGAGACGCTGGACTCCAAGAACAAACAGGGTTTCAGAGAGGAGGAGGGTGGGAGATGAGGCAGCCGGGTGATGGGCACTAAGGAGGGCGCAACTGTGATGAGCACTGGATGTTATTCACAACTAATGAATCACTGAACACTACATCAAAAACTAATGTACTGCATGTTGGCTAACTGAACATAATAAAAAAAATAGAGCAGCAATGGCATTTTAGCATGTATTAACCTGTAATTGTGTATGGTAGCCTCTCCCTCATAAATACACATTTTGTCTCAAGTCATTTCCTCTTCCCCTTTATCCACTATTTTGTTTCATCTTATCTCTGTCCTCTTTCTGGGTGGGGATGAAGTGAGGGTTGGCCCTTGCAAGGGACATGACAAGAACTCTCTGAGGTAATGTTCTACATCTTAGTAAGGGTTAAATCTGCATCAGTGTATGCATTCAGTTTTCAAATGGTACATTTTAAATGGAGAGATGGGTATCTGGGTTTCACCATAAGAAAAATCTTTAAACTTAAGCTGCAAGTTTGGAATTTTCTATAATGACATACTGGGGAGGAAAATCAACAATGCTCCTTTATACCTACACAGGAAATATAAAATAAGGTACTTAACATAATAGCTTACAAAATACAATTAACTCAACAGAGAAGTATATGACTATGGAGAATAATTTAAAACAAAAGAACATAAAAGACAATCTAAAAAATAGAGGTATGTTCACAGATAAAAGAATAATGCTGAAAATGTCCATTTTCCCCAGATTAATCTATACATCTAATGCTGCAATCTCAATGAAAATTCCAGCTGAATTTAGGGATGGGGAAGGGGGAGACTAAAGTTGCTCTAAGCAATAAATAAATAAATAAAATGTCCATGACGGGGAGTTTACCCTATCAACCAGATATAACACAACAGTGATAAGAAATAGACTTGACCAAAAAAAACAGGGAACACAGAGGCAGGGTGAGGTGTACTTGGGAAGGTGTTTTATGATAAAGGTGATGTTACCTATCAATGAAGAAAGGATAGGAAACAGGCTCCTTACATGAAGAAAAAGAAAGCTGTATTCCTACCACCATACACAAACACAAAGGTGTATTCCAGGTGGATTAAAGATCTAAATAATCAGAGGTAAAATACAAAGCTAACGAAAGAAACCTCAGGAGAAATTCTTCATGTCCTACAGATGGGAAACTACTTTTAAAACAAGACCAAAAGCACAAATCGTAGGGGGAAAATTAATGGATAATGACATCAAGATGAATGCTTTCAAGGAATTAATATCAAGAAGATTTAAGAATCAACAAGAAAAAGAAAGTTAACCAAAAAATGGACAAGGTAAAAATATAAACAGGCAAGTCACAGAAAATGCTGGAATAATTAACAAGAATATGAAGAGATAAACTCACTGATATTCACAGAACTTAAAACAAAAAACAAAATAGCACACTTTATATTCATTAGAATACAAAAAAATGAAAAGTGATAATATCAAATGCTGATACAGATATACAGAAATGAAAATTCTTAGGCATTAGTAGTGAGAGTACTGCCATATGGAATCTATCTTCCATTGTTTCTTGAAATCATGAATGAAAATGACTCAATGACCTTGCTGCTAAGACTATTATTCTGAGAGAAACTATTTCACAAGTTCAGAAGGAGACATATTTTACAGTGCACTGCCTCACTGCAGTGGTATTTATAGGAACAGAGGCCTGGAAGCAACTGAACCAATACAGGATAATGGGTAAGTAAAATTAAGTATTAACTTCCTACAGGAGGAAAGGAATAAACTAGATGTACATACAGCAACTCAGCTTTTAAACTGAGTAATAGAGATTATAGTATTCTAATTATGTAACTTAAATTGCATAATCATGCAAAACTATGTATTTTATGAAGGTATATAGTCAAGTGTGGAGTGTGGAGTCCACTCCACACACAGTGGAGTCAATGTCTTTGTTGGATAAAGGAATGAGAGTGGGACGGGGGGAAGAGCTAACAAGAGAGGATCCTTGCACAAAGCAATGATGATAGTGCATCAGGAATTAGAATACGATTTCACTCAGCTCCACACCTGAAGCTAAAAGGAAAAACTAAGCTAAGAAGACACACCTGTACAATTTGTTTGTTTGTTTTTTAGAGATTTTATTTATTTGACAGAGAGATCACAAGTAGGTAGAGATGGGGGGCTCAAACCCAGAACCCTAAGATCATGACCTGAGCCAAAAGCAGAGGCTTAACCCACTGAGCTATCCAGGTGCCCCGATTAGATTTTTTAGAAGTAGCTAAAGGTAGACAGTAATATGAAGCTTGTCTTCTCCATAAAACAAACAGAATATTAAGATCATTATTTAAGCAGTTATCAAACTCTTGATTACTTAATGAGTAATTATAGATCACCTACTCTCTTTTCAATTGCCTGGAATTTGGTCATTTCACTGTACAGAGCACTACTATAAAGGGTTAACAAGTTGGGAGAAGAGTCAAAAAAACCCCATTGCCCGTGCCTTTCGTTTTTTCTTCTAGAATATATAAAGTCACTGAGAAAGTTTAAAGATAAATATTGAAGTTCTAATCATCTATGATGTTTAGCTCCAAGAATTAACTACTACTGATAATTGTGTATTAAATAAGCTGGAAAAGTAGTCTCCTATACTGCCAGTATTTTCTACTCCAGTAGTGAGAGTGAAGGAGAGAGAAGAGGGACAGCTGGAGGGTGCCGTGACTATTTCCCTCTCCCCCCAGGAGTCATGCCTTCTGAGAAGGAGCTTTCACAATACTAACCTTGCAGAGCCTCTCAAGTCTTTAAATTCTATGTTGAGAAGAGGCAAGAAGTTGCTTTTACAGAATGGACAGGTGGTATTCAAATTTGAGTCATCTGCCGTCCATCCAGCCATAATTTCTTCATCATAAACTAAAGCGCTACAAGCTCTGCACTGGGAACAACTCGACATCAAAACCTAAGAGTAGAAAAGTGCAGACACTGAGAACTTGCACAGTGAAGTCATCTCCACAGACCATCCTTTGGAGACACAGCATTTTACTCATTTTGTTGATCCAATTTAGAATTAAGTTCAGTCACTGTACAGGTAAAACTAGCAGTCTATTGCCTTGCTTACATAAGACAAGCAAATTCAACAAAATGATTTACTCTTCGGTCTACAAGGGTATCACGAATTCTGTCCAGTCCCATTCTGAAATAAGCATGTTTACAACCATTCTACCATGTGCAGAATACAGAACTTTTACCTCCATTGCACAATTCTGATAGATGCTAGACATGCTGGTGTTTTGAGAAGAACCGTGATCTGATTTTTCACAGTCCTGCCCTTTTATGCTTCTTGGAAATGTAGGTTCACCTAAAGAGAAGTAAATGTAACACATTATATGAGACTGTCCTTATTCTTTGGAAATGCATACTAGAGTATTCAGGGGGAGTATAATGAAGTCTATTATTTATTTTCAAGTGGTTCAGTATAAAAATTTCTGTAGGTATACATCTAAAATTAACAACAGTTAACCCTAAGTGGAGAATATGTGATTGATCATTATAGGATTCTTTCGTCTATTCAGGATATTTGAAGTTTTTCTTAACAGAATGTTGGAAAAAATAAATAGAACTTAAATTTCTTAAAATAACATAGCACTAAGAAATTTCAGTGACATAGCCTAGGGCTTCTCAAACACTGGTATACATCTGATTTATCCCGAGAGCTGGTTAATAATGTATTTCTAAGGCCCCAATCCCTCACATTCAGTCTGAAAAGTTTTAGTCTGGGACTTGGACATTTGTCCATATTTTAAAATAAATTCCCCATGTGATTTTGACAACAAACCAAAGTCTGAGAACCAATGACAGAGTCCACAAACACGACTAAGGTGACTGGAACACTTAGAGATCCTGTAAAATAAGTGATAGTACAGTGTGGCTATACTCACCGTCTATCAGCTCATCTCAGCAGAGGGGGTCTATCGTGTATGTGGCAGGCGGAGGGAAAGGTACAGGCACATAAATGACAGGAAAGGACCGTCCCTCCCGTACCTGTTGAGTACTGCAGTTTTCCTGCATCTCCACTGCTGCTGCTACTGCCAAGGCTTGTGTTGCTCTGGGTAAGTTCACTGGGAACCAACCCCGCAATATTCATGTTAGGTGACACGTTCTCCCCCAAAATATGGTCTTCCAGGCCAGCTGGGAAGCTGTAATCTCTGTTTGTTTCCTCCTTTAATTGAAAAGAATAAAACCCCACATATGTAAATAGTATCTTCCCCAATAAGAATATATTCACCCTGCCCTTTTCAGAATTCAACTTCTCTATAATCCTTAACTAATCATCTCCTCATTTTTCAAAACCATGAACTCCTCTCAGTTATTATTTGGAATTTTCTTTCCACACTCTAATTCAAGCAATGACCTAGAATACTTTTAAGATTTTGTTTCAGCCCTGGTGTATGCTGGGATGTCTCTCCAATAATCAGTATCACAGAATGAAGGAACTCCAGGAAACTCAATGTCTCCTGGATCAGGCACCCCAGCCCAAGGACAGGAGGGGCTACAAACTCAGGCAGACTGTGGTCTTTGCTCCCCACCATGTAGTATTCATGTGACCTTGCAGAAACCATGTAACTAGTCTAACAAAATTATATCATCTGAAAAATATGGATATGAGAAGTCCTTTAAAACAAAGGTGGTGTGGGGTGCCTGGGTGGCTCAGTAGTTAAGCCGCTGCCTTCGGCTCAGGTCATGATCTCAGGGTCCTGGGATCGAGTCCCACATCAGGCTCTCTGCTCAGCAGGGAGCCTGCTTCCTCCTCTCTCTCTGCCTGCCTCTCTGCCTGCTTGTGCTCTCTCTGTCAAATAAATAAATAAAATCTTTTAAAAAAAAAACAAAGGTGGTGTGAGAATTATAGCTGGCAATATGATTTTCAGAACAACCAACCATCCATTTAGAGGCAAAAATAAGAATAAAAGTTCCAAACACTATAGTTCTTAACTGCTAGTGACTGCTGATGCTTTAGTTTAGAGAGAAAACATTTCATTCAACAAGCAGGTTCCTTTCTGATTTCTGCTTTAAAGAAGACTCGTGTTTTGTTATAAAACCATGTTAAGAGATAGAACAATTAAACAGATATGCGAAACAGGAAATAAAAGCACTTATATTACCAACACCCACACAGTACAATTAAAATCTTTATGTATATCCTTCTAGTCATTTTAAAATATGTGTGTATATATAATCTTCTACAAAATAGGCTAGTTTTTTAGCCTATTCTCATGTAATGCATTTTGATGTCATTAAATCTTAATTATTTAATCCCAGCAACCTAATCCAGTTTACTGATGGACT
The DNA here is from genome assembly GCF_020171115.1 of Neogale vison. NCBI lineage: Eukaryota > Metazoa > Chordata > Mammalia > Carnivora > Mustelidae > Neogale > Neogale vison. The sequence goes on from NC_058099.1 coordinate 49,396,258, forward strand.
TCAATGCATTTGGTAAATCTTTGTTACTTAAGCATTCAGAATGCTTTCAATTTTATGTTACACTGATGAATTCCTTTGAGTTGTTTTTATACATATCCCTAATTATTTCCTTAGATTAAAATCTGGATAAAAGTTATGAACTTTTTAAAAAGACTTTGTATACATTCCTTCATTTGGAAATATTTATTAGGTATAACCTATTTGCTTTGTCAGGCACTAGTACCAAGGTGACAGCAAAGAAAACAAAAGAAAGATGAAGACATGCGACCACCTGAAATTTAAAGTCCTATATTCCAAGTCCAAAGTACTCTGTAGAAAGGTGTTTTTTTTTTTTTTTTTTACTATTTTTATTAACACTGTTAGATAAAATTTCAAAAATAGAGTGGCTCACTCAGTCTACTTCAAGGTAATGCTAGGTTAAGATACTTTTGAAGCTAGCTTATTTTGTCTTTCCTTCACTGACCTTGTAAGTTCTTTTAAATGCAACAAAATGCAACTGTCTTACAGAACTCAATATTACTCTTTCGTTTCTTAGAGATGGGGAGAGAGACAGAATTTAGTAACAGTGAACATTTATAGGTGTCTGTCCTTCCCACTATAGTACCTAAGTACTCTATCATTCTTTGAACATGAAGGCGAAATTTTAATTAATTTTTTTCTATAAAACAAGTAAGCAAAATTTCTCCCCTTCTATTTCACTGAAAGGTCTAATGGTTAATTCTCTTTTCAATAATTTTTAAAAGAATTAGCAATTGTTGTTATGTAGTATGAAATCTATGGATTAAGTTGTAGAGTGATTCCATTTATCTATATGTTAAAGAGAACATAGATAAAAGTTATTTAAAAGTGAAGTGCTATGGGGTGCCTGGGTGGCTCAGTGGGTTAAGCTTCTGCCTTTGGCTCAGATCATGATCCCAGCATCCTGGGATTGAGTCCCGCATCGAGCTCTCTGCTCAGCAGGGAGCCTGCTTCCCCCTCTCTGCCTACTTGTGATCTCTGTCAAATAAATAAAATCTTTAAAAAAAAAAAAGGCTGGGCGCCTGGGTGGCTCAGTGAGTTAAGCCTCTGCCTTCAGCTCAGGTCATGATCTCAGGGCCCTGGGATCAAGTCCTTCATGGGGTTCTCTGCTCAGCAGGGAGCCTGCTTCCTCGTCTCTCTCTCTCTGCCTGCCTCTCTGCCTACTTGTGATCTCTCTCTCTGTCAAATAAATAAATAAATTCTTGGGGAAAAAAAAAAGCGAAGTGCTATGCAAATATGATATGGCATTGTTATTAAATTATTAATCATTAATACTTTCAAAGAAATAAACTTAATGTGTTATTCAGACTCATCTATGGAATTATAGAGTAGTCCCGATATTCTGTTTCTTTAATATTAATTTCCTTATACTGATGTTCAAGTCATTTCAAGAACAAAATAGGATATGCATAACGTTTTACCAGGAAATCTCTAAATATGAAGTTATAAATTAAAAAATACTAGAAACGTTCCCATACGAGACAGTCCACACACATGAAGCGTTCTTACCTCATCATCCGAGTAGCTGTAGGCAGACGCTACGGCTACCCACATCTTACTGGCTACTGTTGCTGCTTGTTTCATACCAGATTTTAGGACATCTATCTTGGGTCCTGAGAGTATATTATCTAGCTTCAGCCCTGACAAAGAATTCACCACAGAACCCAGTGAGCCATGTGGTGAAGAGCGCACCAGGGCTGATAAAGCTGAACGTTCTTTCTGACCGCGAGAGGGCGTTTGCTGCCGGAAACGCCCGGTGAGAGTTTTAGACCTGGATTCTGCGGGGGAGCTCTTTTCGCTTTCGGGATCTTCCTGTGCTGCTGGACCCTGCTCTAGAGGCAGGCTTGATCTCCTCTCTAAAGGGCGAGTAAACGCACTGGCTGGACCAGACTCTCTGCTTCCCTCTCCGTGTAATTCCATACTGGAAGACTTGCTGCCCAGGGGGCTCTTCAGGTTCATATAGCTTTCGATTTCATCAGCCAGATTACGTGCAATGACTGGGGAAGACACCTTATCTTCGCAATCTGGACTTTTTTCTCCTGTACCTTCAGTGGCCAAAAGAGACAAAGGATCTAGTCCAGTTTCAACATCCTCCCTCTCAACAGCTTTAACAACCCCATATAAACTACTTCTCTTATTCATGACATCTCTGGATCCTACTTTTGAGTCTCTGGGCTGATTACTGTCACCATCACTGTGTAGACTGTCACCTGCATCCTTTTCCACAGGAGTCTGAGCTACACTGTCATCAACCACAGGTTCCAGGAGCTCTTGGCTTTCCTCGAGCATCTCTAAAACTGAGGAAGATCTGTGCTCTGAATCCCAAGTGCTCTCAGACAATCGAGTCCTGGTATCACCCAGATGACAACCAGCACTGTCAAAGCTATGGGTGCTTGCAGCTCGGAGTGCAGAGGCCTTAGGACAGGTCAATGCTGCTGTGAGAATCTTGGCATCTGCTCCCATCATAATAGCCGCTTCACTCGAATTCAAATCCAAGCTGCTCTTCTTAAGCAACATTCCAGCTCGACTTTCAGAACTGAAACTACAACTCCTCTCTGGAAAATGCTTTTGTCTTTTATCTCCTCTGTCACCATTCTTCTTGGGGTTAGTAACTTCACCGAAGACTGCCTCTTCACCCGGATCCTGAGTAGCAAACGGCACACTGGATGTACTACCTGAAAGAGAAAGTACAGTATTAGAAAGGAACTCTATTTTCTGATGTAACTTTTAGAAAACGTTTCTTTTCTGATTTTGGAAAAGTAACACATCCTCAGAGTGAAAGATTGAGTTCAAAAGGTACAAAGAAAATAATACAGAGAAAAGAACAACCAAAAAGCCTCCACTCAATCCTGCCTCCCAGAGATAACACTGTTAATGTATGACCTGCCTCTCACTCTCTACACACACATTTTAAAAATGAGGCAACATACGCTGCAGATACCTGTACTGTTCACCAAAATCTATCACATTTACCAAATACAGATCTATAAATACATCTTACAGCTGCAAAGTTCTACACTCCACTTAAGAAATGTATTTCGTGTTAAACAACTAACCTAAAAAGACAAAATCTCTTCCCTTCTGGCTTTCATATATCTAATTCAACAAATATTTGCTAGGAATCTACTCCACACAAAGTAAATTCATAATCATGGAGGAATCATAGATTTGCTAAAATCAAAGCCTTACTGCTCCAAAGTAAAATAATTCCCCAAAGTAGAAGAATCTAGAGTAGAGTCCTTAGACTTGGCAAATTCCAAGAAAGCTGATAAAATCTGCATAGCTCCAAATTTTTCAGATCTATTCAATCCCTCAACAAATACTCAAATGTCTACTAGCATTTATCATATAATGTGCTAGAAATATAAAGGCAAATGAAACAGACATGATCCCAGATCTCTCTCTTTGAGTTTAGTCTTGTTTGATCAAGTGGAACAAAATTATGCCGGTGGCTGTAGGGGGAAGCAAGTAGTTTTTGTTTGTTTGTTTATCTGTTTGTTATTGTTTTTAGGGTTTTTCTTTCTTTGTTTTTATTTAAATTCCAGTTAGTTAACATACAGCATAATACTAGTTTCCGGTGTAGAATCCAGTGATGCAATTTTTTCCCATTCCAAGACCAAAAGTTATTTCCTATTTGAATCATTACCAAAACTCAAGTCTAACCATTCCAATTTAGGATTCTCATTTGGTTTTGTTTTTTTTTTTAAAGATTTTATTTTATTTATTTGACAGACAGAGATCACAAGTAGGCAGAGAGGCAGGCAGAGAGAGAGAGAGAGGAGGAAGCAGGCTCTCCGCCGAGCAGAGTCCGACGTGGGGCTGGATCCCAGGACCCTGGGATCATGACCTGAGTAGAAGGCAGAGGCTTTAACCCACTGAGCCACCCAGGCGCCCCAGGATTCTCATTTGTTTTTTAAAAGGCATAGTGACCTAGCAGATTTGAGGGAAAAATTCTTTAACAAAGTCTTCTTTTTAAAACTTCCAGGTTAATTTCTAGGTTCTTTTTAAGCTTCCAAATTGGTCCCAAATAATAATCATAAACATACCAATTAAACAGAATAAGCACTTAGAGATATCTCACAGCTTTTAGGAGAATTAAATTAGCCTGTTTTACACCTCCAAAATTTGTGCCTGCTTTGCGAACCTTTACCAGTATGTGAGAAACACATCTTAGCGAATTTACTGGTTCTCACAGTATTTCCAGGAATTTAGTGGCACATTTTTTTCAATTTTAAAATAAATTTGACCCTTGATATATTGGCAAAAGCCCCACTACTCCCGCTTCCTTTCTTATTAGAATAAATCTTCCCACATCAAGACATGACACGGACACAGGATGAGTAAAGAGGGAGGGAAGCACACCAGACCCTGTCCATGTCACTATTCTGAGATTATAATCCTCTGATGAAGAAAACTTTGTCTTCCTCTTTTTCTTTTTTAAACCTCCTGGCAACAGGTTTGGAAAATAGGATACACAACATACAAATTAATTATTTTTTCAAAAACCTTTTTTAGCTCTTGAATACTACCTGCCCCCCCAAAAAAACAAACAAAATGATTTTGGTATTAGTGAGTCTAAAAGAAGGAGAGACTTCGGAATAAGGAGTATTCCTACATGAATTTAGGAAGCTGAGCAAATTAATTTCTGTAAGTCATATAACAGATACACTTAAGACAGCTGACTTAGAGAAGTGAATTATAGTTACTACTAAAAAAGGGCAAGAAACACAAGGCCGATCTCTTTGGCCTTTGAAATCACAGACTTAGATGCATGTTTGGAGGGTACTCAGGAGGCCTAAAACACAACTGAAAAGAGTGAAATGAAATTCAAGGGAGTCACAGGCAAGAGAGTTATTCATTATAAATACTTAATCACAAATAAGTGGCTCAGGAGGCCTGTAACAACAGGCCAAATTAGAGACACACTGGTATTTTTCCACAATACAGCACAGTGATATCAATCTTTTCCTTCCACTGCCTTTCCACTGCCACACAAAAGCCCCCCTGGAATTCAGTAACATGAGTGCCCCTCTGTTCTTCATGAGTATAGGAGGCCCTCTCATCATCTACCCTGAGAAAGAGGGACCAAACTGAGAAGAGGCACCACAACAAGCAAAGGTACTCCCAATAACAACTAAGCACAATAAATACCCCTCCTTTGATACAATATTTTAAATAACAACTTCTTAACCCATGGAAAGGATTCAAACTTCTGGCTCTTTAGCATGATCATCACAACTAAGTCATCAATTGATGTCATTAAAACTATTTTAAATATTTGGCCAGCAATCTGTGACGACTCACCAGTGCTGCTCCTCCTGCCAGTGAGGTCAAATATCCCGGACGGAACTTTCACAATACTGCCACCCCATGTAGGAGGCTCGATGGGACTCTGTGGCTCTGTACCAGCTTGGGAATGCTTCGCCCCAACAGCAGAGACATCACACACTTCTGAGGAAAAAAAGTATTTGGACGTTATTCCTACTTTTACTAAAACTGAACAGAAACCATATAATGATAGTAGGAGATCTTAACACACCTCTCTCAGAAATAGACAGATTATCGAAGCAGAAAATCAATAAAGAAACAAGAGCATTGAATGACAAATTGGACCAGATGGACCTCATAGATATATACAGAACATTCCACCCTAAAACCACAGAATATGATCTCAGGGTCCTGGGATCGAGTCCCGCATCGGGCTCTCTGCTCAGCAGGGAGCCTGCTTCCCTCTCTCTCTCTGCCTGCCTCTCCATCTACTTGTGATTTCTCTCTGTCAAATAAATAAATAAAATCTTAAAAAAAAAAAAAAAAGGGCGCCTGGGTGGCTCAGTGGGTTAAGCCGCTGCCTTCGGCTAAGGTCATGATCTCAGGGTCCTGGGATCGAGTCCCGCATCGGGCTCTCTGCTCAGCAGGGAGCCTGCTTCCCTCTCTCTCTCTCTCTCTCTGCCTGCCTCTCCATCTACTTGTGATTTCTCTCAAATAAATAAATAAAATCTTAAAAAAAAAAACAAAAAACACAGAATATTCATTCTTCTCAAGTACACATGGAACCTTCTCAAGAACAGACCACATACTGGGTCACGAATCAGGACTCAACCGATACCAAAAGACTGAGATTATTCCCTGCATATTCTCAGATCACAATGCTTTGAAACTGGAGCTCAATCACAAGGAAAAGTTCAGAAGGAACTCAAACAGCTGGAAGCTAAAGACCACCTTGCTTAAGAATGCTTGGGGCGCCTGAGTGGCTCAGTGGGTTAAGCCGCTGCCTTCGGCTCAGGTCATGATCTCAGGGTCCTGGGATCGAGTCCCGCATCAGGCTCTCTGCTCGGCAGGGAGCCAGCTTCCTCCTCTCTCTCTCTGCCTGCCTCTCTGCCTACTTGTGATCTCTATCTGTCAAATAAATAAATAAAATCTTTAAAAAAAAAAAAGAATGCTTGGATCAGGGCCACCTGGGTGGCTCAGTGGGTTAAAGCCTCTGCCTTCGGCTCAGGTCATGACCTCAGGTCCTGGGATCGAGCCCCACATCGGGCTCTCTGCTCAGCAGGGAGCCTGCTTCCTCCTCTCTCTCTGCCTACTTGTGGTCTCTGTCTGTCAATTCTCCTCTCTCTCTGCCTGCCTCTCTGCTACTTGTGATCTCTCTCTATCAAATAAATAAATAAAACCTTAAAAAAAAAAGAATGCTTGGATCAACCAGGAGATCAAAGAAGAACTGAAACAATTCATGGAAACCAATGAGAATGAAGACACTTCAGTCCAAAACCTATGGGATACAGCAAAGGTGGTCCTAAGGGGGAAATACATAGCCATCCAAGCCTCCCTCAAAAAAATTGAAAAATCCAGAACACACCAGCTGTCTCTACACCTTAAAGAACTGGAGAATCAACAACAAATCAAACCAACTCCACACATAAGAAGGGAAATAATCAAGATTAGAGCTAAGATCAATGAGGTAGAAACCAGAGATACAGTAGAACCTATCAATGAAACTAAAAGCTGGCTTTTTGAAAGAGTAAGATCGATAAACCACTGACCACACTAATCCAAAAGAAAAGAGAGAAAGCCCAAATTAATAAAATTATGAATGAAAAAGGAGAGATCACAACTAATACCAAGGAAGTAGAAACAATCATCAGAAGTTATTATCAACAGTTATATGCCAATAGGCTAAGCAACCTAGATGAAATGGATGCATTCCTGGAAAACTATAAACTCCCAAAATTGAACCAGGAAGAAATTGACAACCTGAATAGACCGATATCTAGTAACGAGATTGAAGCAGTGGCTCCCCAAAAAAAAGAGCCCAGGACCCGATGGATTCCCTGGGGGAATTCTACCAAACTTTCAAAGAAGAAATAACACCTATTCTCCTGAAACTGTTTCCAAAAATTGAAGCAGAAGGAAAACTTCCATACTCTTCCTATGAAGTCAGCATTACCCTGATCCCCAAACCAGGCAAAGACCCTACCAAAAAGGAGAATTTCAGAACAATATCACTGATGAATATGGATGCTAAGATTCTTTTTTTTTTTTTAAAGATTTTATTTATTTATTTGACAGAGAGAAATCACAAGTAGACAGAGAGGCAGGCAGAGAGAGAGAGAGGGAAGCAGGCTCCCTGCTGAGCAGAGAGCCCGATGCGGGACTCGATCCCAGGACTCTGAGATCATGACCTGAGCCGAAGGCAGTGGCTTAACCCACTGAGCCACCCGGGCGCCCGGATGCTAAGATTCTTAACAAGATCCTAGCCAACAGGATCCAACAGCACATTAAAAAGATTATCCACCATGACCAGGTGGGATTCATCCCTGGGCTACAAGGATGGTTCAATATTCGCAAATCAATCAATGTGATAGAACAAATTAATAAGAGAAGAGAGAAGAACCACATGGTCCTCTCAATTGATGCAGAAAAAGCATTTGACAAAATCCAGCATCTATTCCTGATTAAAACGCTTCAAAGTATAGGGATAGAGGGAACATTCCTGAACTTCATCAAATCTATCTATGAAAGACCCACAGCAAATATCATCCTCAATGGGAAAAAGCTTGCATCCTTCCTGTTGAGATCAGGAACACAACAAGGATGTCCACTCTCACCACTCTTGTTCAACATAGTATTAGAAGTCCTAGCAACAGCAGTCAGACAACAAAGAGAAATAAAAGGTATCCAAACTGGCAATGATTTTAATATTTTTTAAAATATTTTTCCCCATCTGAAGAGATGACTATTTTATCACTAATTTATTGTATCTCATTTACTTTATGCCATAAAATTTTGCCAGTACTGATGCAAATAAATGCTTTATTTTAGCATCAATAACCCTAATTTGAGCATTCCTGTGAGTAAATTAAAGGTTTTGGCCTCCATTTATAATCCCTTTGCTTATAAAGTAGGAGAGAGGCTTGCTTCTGCTAACTATGGAGCATCAATTAAGTAAGATCATTAAAGAAAGTGTCCTTTTGTGTAAAAGGATAGGAAGAACATCTTATTACCACAAAGCCAGAAAATTCCTCCACAAAGCCAGAAAATTCCTCCACATTTCCATAAAATGATTAATGTAAATCATATGTACCTCAATGAGTCCCATAAAAAAAAAAAAGACAGGAAAACCTTGGACACTGTATCTAACGTACCAATGAAAAAATACGTACTTAGATATTTGAAGGACTTCCATCAAAGAGCATTTTTAAATAAAACAAGCACTGGAACACAAGTTTGATGACTCAAAGTTCAGCCCTGGTTCTATCAGAAAATAGCTCTTTGACTCTGACAAATAACCTCAGTGGCCTGCACTGTCTACAAACTGAGGGCTGACCTACAGTCTCTAAAGATCTCTTAAACTCTAAAATTCAGAAACTACTCATTCTCTCTCCATACATCATATTACATAGGATTTTATAAGCCCAGACCCTGTATTTCTTTCTTGAAATTATCATCAGAATGATCACATCCGACTTAATCAGTAACGGGGTGCCCGGCTGGCTCATCCAGAAGAGCATGCGCCTCCTGATCTCAAGGCTGTGAGTTCAAGCCCCACTCTGGGTATAGAGATTCTTTTTTTTTTTAAAGATTTTATTTATTTTATTTGACAGGCAGAGATTACAAGTAGACAGAGAGGCACAGGCAGGCAGAGAGAAAGGGGAGGAAGCAGGCTCCCCGCTGAGCAGAGAGCCCAATGCAGGGCTCAATCCCAGGACCCTGGGATCATGACCTGAGCTGAAAGCAGAGGCTTTAACCCACTGAGCCACTCAGGCGCCCTGGGTGTAGAGGTTCTTAAAAAATAAAAAAAATAAATAAACTTAAAAAGAATTAGTAACAGTGTTTTTCTAAGAAGAGGAAGTAAATACCAGTACTTCACCTTCTGTGTGCACTTTCATTTTAGGTATCACGTCTCTTGCTGCTTGTTCTTCGGGCATGTGAATTTCCGCATCATCCTTCCTAAGTTCATCCTTAGACCCATAGCCTTGGTCAGACTGACCGCCTGTTGAGAAAGAATCAAGCTTACAGGTGGAAGTGTTCATCTACACACAGACCAGCTATAAAATGTCAGAAGAAACCTGCACTGATTTACACGATTTAAACTCATGGAGGAGGAAGACAAGAAAGCCCACGAAGCACGCAGGACACGGTAAACAGAAGGTCAGCAGCCAAGAGCAGGAAGAAGAGGAGCACCGAAGGCTGAAAGTGGAAGCACTGAATCTCAGCTTCCTCATCCGCAGATTAACAGATCTGGACAAGATGTTCTGGGAAGTCTCTTTTGGAGTACGTATAGAATGCTACCTTTTGTGAAAGAAAGAAGAGGAAATAAAACAAGCATGTATCTGTTTACTTTTGCAAAAAGAAATGCAGAAATAACATACCAGAAAACAACACAACTGGTTAACTACAAGGGATGGGGGGAAATAGGATGGAAGGGATAAAGAGAGTGGACACTCCTCTAAATATGGCTTATTGTGTTGTATTTTTACATATTCAAAAAAATTAAATCAACAAAACTGGGAGGAAGGTGGTGACTAAAACTGAATGTGAACAGGAACAAATGGGACCAACTGTATTTCACAAGAACAGCCATACCAAAGGGATGGGGAATGGGGTGGGACGGGGAGAGGACTAATCCAAGAAACTTTTCAACATGTTATTTTGAGTATATACCCTAAACCTGGGAAGGGAGGTGGTAACAGACAAATCCTAAAGTCCTTAGAAAGTCTGTTTCTCCCAGAGTAACAGATGTAGCTATTCTGAAATTATTTTATATATACTGCAGGACTGAGCAAATGAGTAAACATAATGATGGTTACTGGAAGCCAAGATACTGACTGTGGAAGAAGAGAGATTTTTAAAAAATGAAATGAAGGAAGGGGCGCCTGGGTGGCTCAGTGGGTTAGGCCACTGCCTTTGGCTCAGGTCATGATCTCAGGGTCCTGGGATCGAGCCCCGCATCAGGCTCTCTGCTCAGTGGGGAGCCTGCTTCCTCCTCTCTCTCTCCGCCTGCCTCTCTGCCTACTTGTGATCTCTGTCAGATGAATAAATAAAATCTTAAAAAAAAAAATGAAATGAAGGAAGGCAAAGAAAAACCTGTGGGGTTGATATGAAAATGGAAATATTTCTAGGGGTGCCTGGGCAGCTCAGCTGGTTAAGCATCCGACACTCGGTTTTGGCCCAGGTCATGATCTCAGGTCTTGAGATCAGGCCCTGTGTTGGGTTCTGCACTCAACAGGGAGTCTGCTTGGGATTCTCCCTCCCTCTCCCTCTACCCACCCCCACCCTCAAATAAGTAAATAAATCTTTAAAAGAAAAGAAAATGGAGGTATTTCCAAAATATACATACATATTTTCTTTTTTCTCCCCTCATATATACGTATTTTCCAGCTCTGCTGAAAAATTCTAAAAGCAGTAATAACCTGTAGTGTAAACATACCTAAAGCCCAGATCTTGGCTTCTAGAATCTACTGCCCATTGAAAGGAACCTGGGATCCTTGAATAAATGGCTGATATCAGATCTCTGGCAGGAAAGCTACAAGAATGAGCCAGGAACGTTTTGTTGTACAAGAAAGGAAGTGTTTAAAAACATACTCAGGATATGCCTGAATAAAATTATTAAACCAAAAGACACAGAATACCATCCTATAAATCTGGATGGAGGACAGAGTTGGCAAATCACTACTCTTTTTTTTTTTTTAAGATTTATGTATTTGAAGAGAGCAAGCGAGTACAGCGGGAGGGTTCCGAGGGAGGGGAGAATTTCAAGCAGACTCCACACTGCGCTCAGAGCCCCACACAGGACTTCATCTCAGGATCCTGAGATCATGATGTGAGCAGAAATCAGATTCAGATGCCCAACCAACTGAGCTGCTTAGGTGCCTCAATATCACTACTTTATAGTGAAGACCAGTTAAGGCAAGAATCATCAATGGATGCTAAATTTAAGAGAAAGCATGGTGAGAAAGAGGGTATTACTGCCCAGTCTCAGAGTCTCCTTCCAGACAGCTCATCATCTGCAGGGGCAATCATGATAATGAGGAGGAACTGGTGATCAAAATGAGTATCACCAATGAGAGGTAGACAGACAGTGTGCGCCTCGGGAGGGACAATTACTTCTGCAACAGAGACATGAACGTACAACCCAAGCTAACCACAAGAGAACATCACACAAACTCAAACTAAAAAACGTTCCACAAAATAACTGAATTCTTCAGAAAGGTCAAAAGACAAAGAAAGGATAAGGACTGTGCCCAGTTAAAGGAGACCAAAGAGAGGGATCTAGAGTCCCACAAAGGGCATTACAGCAACTGACAACACTGGAATGCAGCCTACAGATTAAAGTAGTGTATCGGTATCTGTCTGAATCTGGTTGACTATACTATGGTTTTATCAGAGAAAAACACCACTGAGGTATTTAAAAGGTAGAAGGGCAAGATATATGCAACCTGCTGCCACAGGACTCAGAGAAAGAATGTACGTGTGTACAGAAAGAAAACGATAAAGCAAACAGGGTAAACTAAGAATGACTCTGGATAGAAATTATCCACCTGTTCTCTGCACTATACTAGCAACATTTTCATAAATCTGAAATAATTTCAAAATAAAGTTTTAAACAAGTCTATTTGACTTTCGAGTTCTGTCATTTAAAATGGAAACAAAGACTGAAGACTAAACTAGGACTAAATGAAACAAAGATCCTAGAGAATCCTTATAGAGGACGTTAGTGAAAATGAAACAGGAGTACACGGATGACCCTTTAACACTGGCCCTCCCGCCCCGCACAAGCAAAAATCCAGGCATAACTCTTCACTCCCCAAAAGTGAACTATAACCGTCTACTGTTCATGGCAGCCTTACTGATAACATAAACAGCTGATTAACACAAATCCTGTATTCTGTGATTATATACTGTATTCTTACAGTAAAGGAAGCTAGAGAAAAGAAAACATTATTAAAAAGTCTTCAAGTATTGTAATAGTGCTGTGTGGTGACGATAGTGAGCACAGCATAGAGCAAAGTTGAATCCCCATGTTGTAGACCGAAGACTAATGTAACATCACGTATAAACCATACTCCAATTTAAATTTAAAGGAAGGTGGGGGATGAAAATCATAAAGAAGAGAAAATACATTTACAGTACTGGATTTATTGGGGGGGGGGGGACTGGCATGGAAGCGGACCCATGCCATTCAAACCCATGTTGTTCACGAGTTAACTCTAGTGCCTTCTACCTTCTGCTGCATGTTATACTGCCAAACTTTGGGTCTGCAATAGAAAAAAAGAACTAAACTTCTTTACATACCTCGTTAGAATGATTAATTTGTCAGTTTTTTATTGGCCCCTCAGAAAGTCTGGTAAGGCGTGATGTGCCATGAAATGGACACCAGACTGGGGACTAAACAGACCATTAAATCAAGATATGTCCCCCAACAAGCTAAGTGACTCTGTATCAGGTACTGAGTGGAAAGGTTCTACAACAGAATCCCTAAAGAAAGAGTAACCTAAGCACTTTGGTTGGAAGTCTCCAAAAGTATCAAATGATGCCACCAGAAACTCTACAAGGACACACAATCACTGTAAATTCAGCAATAGGGCTTCAGCCATTTGAAATGTAACTTTAAAGATACATATGGAAGGGCGCCTAGGTGGCTCAGTGGGTTAAGCCGCTGCCTTCGGCTCAGGTCATGATCCCAGTCCTGGGATCGAGCCCCACATCGGGCTCTCTGCTCCGCGGAGAGCCTGCTTCCTCCTCTCTCTCTTTCTCTGCCTGCCTCTCTGCCTACTTGTGATTTGTGTCTGTCACATAAATAAATAAAATCTTAAAAAAAAAAAAGATACATATGGAAGAGGGATCTGAAGTTTCTTCCCCAACTACTGGAATCTTTTTTTTTTTTTTTAAACTAAAGGAAGGTAAGTTTAGAAGAATAAGGACATGATTTATTACTATTTTTAAAAGTATAATTATTCCATTAAATGGCTTCATATCACAAAATTATTCCCTTGGGTTTTCTTTTTTTCATAAATGAAGTCCATTTCTTCATAAAAGTCCATTCTTCATACAAGTTTTAGGAACAAATACAGGAAGAAATAAAGTAAAGCGACTTTAAAATTGAAGTCATATAAAAATTCCTACTGCTGAAGACAGTGAATTTACAAACAGGATTATAACTTAGAGCTCTATGTTGACTTTTGATGATTTATACATGCTTCTGTAATTATGGGGTAATTTTTAGCGCAAGAACTTAGCAAAGCAGTTTTAGCAAGCAAAATCATCTCAAAAGCTGGAACACAGAAACATTTAATCTCCATAAAACTAGTGGATACAATGATGCTACAAACCAACCCCAAAGGAAGAATTATAGCAAGGCACGGTGTATTTTTAAATAAGACAACAAATATTCTTTGCAAAATGACAGAGAAATGTTAGCTAGATATTTTCAGTGGTACATACAGGATTACACTTATCTGAAGAGGAAGAAGTCAAGAAAACTAAAATTGCTTTCTACCTATAACAATACTTTCAGCACAACAAAAGGTCTCTCCCCCACCCCTGCATGTCAGCAAAATTTAACCTAATAAACGGGAAATTACCTGAAGTGGTTAACATTCAAGGGTAGAATTAATGCACACGCGTATCCATAGCTTCACGTCATACAAGTCTGTCTGCACCCCACACCATGACAGCCAAGGACAAATGCAGCACCAAGAAACAGCACAGAGCAAAAAGCAGAGCAACAAAGAGCAGAAAAAAGGAAACTTCAGTCATTGAGACAAGTTCATCAGATGAAGCATAGGAATCAGACTTAGGATTCTTTTTAAAGAAAAGCTTGAGATTATTAACAATAACAACAACAAAAAAGAAAAACAACACAAAAAGAGGGAGGTGCAACACACACATATTTGCTCCAGGTGCTAGTGGAGTAACGTATTTCTGACTTGGGAGGACAGAGGGGATGCCCGGAGCTTTGTATGTAAAAGGAGCTTCAGAAGTTTCTCGGATTTTAAAAAGTGTCATTGAAAAGAATGACCATATGAAGAGAATACTCTTTCTCATGGTGTGTAACTTATTTTCTTCCCTCTTTAATATTCACAATCTCAAACTCTTAATATTTTCCACTTAATGAAAAAGAGATCTGCAATTTGTATCACTAAATTCAAGTCCCCCAGTTCATCATTCCTACAGCTGTATCGTGTACCTTCACAAACTAATGATGAACAAATACAAAGGAACACCATGCTGGAGCCTTCTGCACAGCACTCCAAAGTTAATTTCTTGTATTTTAGGAAATAAAAAGAAGGGATCTGCGATCAGAAGTGTAATTTCTTCCCTTATTTATATAAAGTATTTTTAAAGTACTCATTGCACAAACTCTTAAGAAAGGAAGGTAAAAGCTTTTTAAAAAGGTAAAGACTTTACAAGAGAGTAAGTGAAGGGTTAGTAAAATCCAGATTTTAGTACCTGTGCTAAAGTGATTATCAGTGGAATCAAGCCTGATTAAATCTCTGACGAAGACTGTGTGCTCCCCACTGTTAGCATCATTAGAACTATCCACGCTACCGTGGCTCACCGTGTCCCCATCACTTCCACCTGTGGCATTCGGAGGAGCTAAAGATAAGGACAACAGCAGTTCAATAACTCATGCACTGACCATTTCTGAAAGAAACACGAATGCCCCACAATTCATTTGCAGTTGCAGAACACTTTCTAAATTTGTGGGGGCAAAATAATTTGGGACTCTCTATCTTTAGTTATATATGAAAACATCAACCAAAATTTCATTTATGTTTTCTATTTCATACAATTAAACACTCGTATGCCTATATAAAGCTTATGGTTCAGCAAAAGAGTATCTTTCCAACCACGTGTATTACCTGATAGTGAGGAGACCTGTGACTTTGGCACGGTCTTTTTAAGCGGCTGCCTAAATTGTGCCAAGCCACGTACCACATTCCGTACCTTCGTCCATAAGAAGATACCACTGCGGGTACTGCTAGGCCACGGGCTCTCCAAAACTACCTACAGGTAAAATAACGGTTTAAAATAAAGATTGTTAGGAATACTTTATTTTTTTAATGAAATACATACACATAAAATACATAAGTCACTACAGCTTAAAATTCTAAAAGAAGTTTCATGAATAGTAAAACGTACAAAAATGTATCAATCTTAGTAAGCAGCACAGGTTGTCCAATGTCAATCCCACTTACCTTATTATAATAACCATAAGTAATAGCATTTGGCTTTATCTTAGCAGTTTTCATTTCAAATAAGACTCTCACTGCTAAAACAGGGTGACCCCAAAGTCCACAGAGCTGCATGACTACTCGATAGCACACCTAACAGAAAAGAACATCAAAGCATAAGCAGTTGGTTAGTCAGTCAGTGGCTCACAGAAATGTTTAAATTACTCAATTCTTCTTCTCCAAGGCATTAAGTACTATTTTATCCTTTGTTCTCTCTATAAATTATTTTTAAAATCTATTCATTAATGAAAACACCTGCCTCAACTGTATCACGGAAGACCAATATGCACGACCGACATTTGTTTCAGCAAAGTTTATACAAAGAGAATGACTATTATTCCCCATAATTTGAGAAGAAATTTATTTTTTAAATCTAGTATGATTAAAATAACTCTCTCCCAAATCAGGCTCTATATTCTATGCCAAAGAAATTAAAGACAACATCTCCCGGATGCCTATGTAACAAAAAAGATTTTGTAAATCCATGTCTTAGGAAAGTATGAGAAGAAACTTGAGGGGCACTGGATGGCTCAGTCAGTTAAACAATCCCAGAGTCTTGGGTCTGAGACTGGACTGCTCAGCTCTGTGCTTCTCCCTCTCCTCCTCCCCCTGCTTGTGCACACATGCTCTCTCTCTCAAATAATATTAGCAAAGGCTTTTCTAAGAATATGTGTTTATGGAGGAGGGCTCGATCTTATCACAGAGGACAAGTGAGGTTGGAAGACGAAGTCCAAACCTCACACATCAAAGACACAGTAGAAAGCATGGAGAATAAATGGGTACTGCAAGGGCTCCCGGCGAAGAGGAGAGCCCGCTGACGGGAGCAGGGCCGGAGCAGCCAGACTCTCAGACAGCGTAGTCTGGGAATAAAGAAACGCACAGACAGAAGTTACTCTTCTTGGGACTTGTCAAATGTGCTCTGTTTATGACAGAGTTGGCTAACAAAAAGGTACTGTAACGCCAAGTTGCTCTCAAGTAAAGGGGAAAGTAAAAAGATTTCAGAAAGGATATTTCAGTCAAGAGCACAGAAGAAATGAAAGAGAAAAGGAGACATGAAGAGGCCAAGGGTTAAAAAGATGAGTATCTGGAAGCCAGAAATGGAGAATGTAATTTAGAAACAGGAGGTCAGAAACTGAGAGCAACTGTATAAATGACTACATGAATCCAGAAAACTGAAGGAACTCGTAAGATATGTGAAGGGAGGAAAGAGAATGTAGCACACGAGGGTTCTTCAAGTATCTGAAGAGATGTCGCATGAAAGAGGGAATAAACAGTCTGTGCCATTCCCAAAAAGCCACAGGGAAGTGAAACTGAGCTCAACAAGAAACACAAACTCTTCCTGAACATTAGACCCAATTCAAGCATAGGCAAGATCTCACATGCTATAGACTTTCTTTTTTTTTAAAGATTTTATTTATTTATTTGACAGACAGACATCAGAAGTAGGCAGAGAGGCAGAGGGGGGAGGGGAGCAGGCTCCCCGCAGAGCAGAGAGCCCAATGCGGGGCTCAGTCCCAAGACCCTGGGATGATGACCTGAGCCGAGGGCAGAGGCTTAACCCACTGAGCCACCCAGGAGGCCCCAGATATGCATACTTAAGTTTTAAAACAAGTATTTCTTTCTTCCAGTCGTGGAGATTTAATGACTTCAGGAGACTAAAAATCTGTCAAAATAACTCATTAGAAGTAGGAGTACAACAAATTAAGCTCCAAATTTTAAGCTTCCTATCAGTGTTTATTAGGGAAATAGTCTAAAAATTTTTTTTAGCTTACTGGTCATAACTGCTATGTGTTAGAAATGAGAGAACGTAATTCCTTGTACCAAAGACTACCAATGAACTTTAATACCTACAGAGGAAAATACTTTTCAGGAAATTTATGATATGTACTATGAACTTAAAACTTATCAAACAAACTTAATGAAGCACTGTGCTTTGAATTTAGAGTACAATAACATCATTCATAGAGCATACTTTAAAACACTTTAAAAATATTTCACAGAGCAAATTTAAGAACACTTTAAAAAATATCTTATGCCTTTCACAAGTTAAAACACATCTTAAAACACATCTTAGAAAACTAAATAACTCTATTAGAACAATTTTTTAAAAAACATTAAAATGCATAAGGTACGAAACACAGATTCTGATCAAGTACTTTTAATTTCCAGATAGTTTCACAAACATCAGATGAAAGCAATGTAATCAAATATGAGAATAGATATTTTAGTACTTGTTTTATAATTTTATTTTTGAAGCTCTCATAACATACAGTTAAAACTTAGAGAAAATGAGTTTTAGTGTCCCCACAAGCATTATCAAATCTTCATATTATACGTGTATATTCACTTAAGATTTTTTATTTTAAGAAAAAATATTAGCGATGAAGCCTATAATGCGCCCCTCTTCAATCCCATTTCTCTTCCATCCCTGTGCTTTCCCTTTAGAGACCCGTTATTCTGTGCTTTTATTGTAACTTCATTTTAAGTTCTAACCTGATTCTAAAGATCATTTATAGTTATTTTAACACCAAAAGTTATTTTTAAGAGGGAAAACTAGCAAAGACAAAGGCTAAATAAGTTGTCCAGTTTCCTCAATGATTAACTGGACAGTATCACTACCTATCTCTTAGGATGGTGCTGAAGCTTAAGACAGAGAGTGCCTGTAAAACCTTTAGTGTATCCGTCACTGAGTGCTCAACTTCCACTGTTGGCCAGGTACTATTCTAGGCACACTGTACATCAGCAGATTTAACCCTCAAGTTAAACTTATAAAGATGGTACCAACTATAATTATCTACATCAGTGGGGCAATTCTGACCTCCAGGGACAGGTGGCAATGTATGCAGACATATCTGAATGCTGCGTAGAAGGGGGACTGCTCCTGGCATTAGTCAGGCCAGGAGCATTAGAGAGGCCAGGGATGCAGCTGAACATCCTACAATGGACAGGACCGGCCCACGAAAGAGGATTATGTAGGCCGAAACATCAACAGTGCCAAGGTTGAGGGGCGCCTGGGTGGCTCAGTGGATTAAGCCGCTGCCTTCGGCTCAGGTCATGATCTCAGTGTCCTGGGATCGAGCCCCGCATCGGGCTCTTTGCTTGGCGGGAGCCTGCTTCTCTCTCTCTCTCTGCCTGACTCTCCGCCTGCTTGTGATCTCTCTCTGTGTCAAATAAATAAATAAACTCTTAAAAAAAAAACAAAAAACAAAAAACAGTGCCAAGGTTGAGAAGTCTGGATCAACATTTTCAGATACATTATCTGAAATACATACAGGTTATATAACTCATCCTAGGACAAAGGGCCTAAGTGGAGAGCCACTTACTAACAGCCTATTCTCTATCTGCTTCCTAATAAAGTTCTATCAAGAATAAAATGAGGGGCACCTGGGTGGCTCAGTGGGTTAAGCCTCTGCCCTCGGCTCAGGTCATGATCTCAGGTCCTGGGATTGAGCCCCACATCGGGCTCTCTGCTCAGCAGGGAGCCTGCTTCCCCCTCTCTCTCTGCCTGCCTCTCTGCTTATTTGTGATCTCTCTCTCTGTCAAATAAATAAATAAAATCTTTTTTAAAATTTAAAAAATAAAAAGAATAAAATGAAGTAGGGGCGCCTGGGTGGTTCAGTCGGTTAAGCATTTGACTCCTGATGTCAGATCAGGTCCTGGTCTCAGGGTTGTGAGAGGGACCTGGGCGTGGAGCCTGCTTAAGATTCTCTCTCTCCCTCTCCCTCTGCCCCTCCCCACTCTCAAGAAAAAAAAAAGAATAAAATGATGTCAATATTATTTTCTATTTATCAAGTGCAAACTACCTGACCTAAGGCAGTCTCTGCTTCATTCCAAAGTGTTAATTTTTAAATAAATATATTTAAATATAAATTCATATATATTATTTTATATTTGCAATATTTATATTTATATATTTATATATTGTATTTTATATTATGTTTATATATTTAGTATTTATTATGTTATATATTAATTTATTATATTATATTATACATTATATTATTATGAAATAAATAAATATATTTAAATATAAACAGTAAGTATTAGCTCCATGGAACAGAGAATAATGTAACCTTTACTGCTTAATGGAAATACCTGAGAACACTTTAAAGCAACTGAGACCTAAATTCCCTTGGAAATACAAAAATAAAATGTATCCTAGTAATGGTAACTCGGTTTGTTATAATCACCTCATCAAGCGGATCCACGTCTGTTTTCCGCATCTTAATGAGAACATCATATGCCTGCTGCAATGCTCTGACCTTAGGGTGAGAAACTCTCACGTGGGCCGGGAGACAGATAAACCACAAGCTGTAACAGTGACTGAAGAGGCACTTGGCCCACTGTGGTGGATTTGTGTAACATCGTTTTGCCAACTTATGAGCTGTTCTGATCTCCTAGGAAGAGAATAAATAACATATTACAGCATTTGGGACACTTGGCTGGTTTAGTCAGGACAGCATGCAACTCTTGATCTCTGGGTCATGAGTTCAAGCACCACACTGGAAGTAGAGATTACTTACAAAAAGAAAATTAAGGAAAAAAAAATCAAGGTATTTATTAAAATCCGCTAGGGTGGGGATAAAAGTGAGAAGGAAAAGAGAGAGAGGAATGTAATATAAAACCTGACTCTAACATTAAGCATTTTACAGTTTACTTTCATGAGTGATTTCCCACTTAGTGCCATATAGGGCCTTCAACATTCATCTACAGAAGCACTTTATCCTGTGCTGTAACTATTTACTGGGAAGCACATGTTTCCCAATAGACTGGAAATCCCTTAGAAATAGAGATCAGGGCCACCTGGGTGGCTCAGTGGGTTGAGGCCTCTGCTCGGCTCAGGTCATGATCCCAGGGGCCTGGGATGGAGCCCCATGTTGGGTTCTCTGCTCAGCGGGGAGCCTGCTTCCCCCTCTCTCTCTGCCTGCCTCTCTGCCTACTTATGCTGTCAAATAAATAAAATATTTTTTAAAAAATAAAAATTAAAAAAAAGAAATAGAGATCATTCATATTTATATAACATAATGGCTAATTAGTTGCCCCTCACAGAGAAGGCACTCATATGCTTGATGGATAAAAGGGTTTGAACCATTTAGAGCTTGTCAGTCCATTGATGTCATTCTTGAAAAGTGATAGTCTTTCCACCTTTCTCCCTGCCGAAAATGTTTAAGATCCCACAGGCTATTTCCTGCCAAGATTTCCACTCTATCCTCCCTCACCAATCTTTAATTCTTTCACTGACTGACTCCTTTAAAAGATATATGCCATTGCAGGCAATAGTGTGATCAAGATCACAGACTTTCTTACCCCACAGACCGGTAATTGTATTTTCTACCTCTGATTCTCATTCTCATTTGGGTGAAAAAGAGGTATCAAAACCACCTGCAGAGCTTTAATCAAACTCTATACCCCATGGGGCACGCAGGTGGCTCAATCGGTTGAGCACCTGTCTCAGGTCATGAAGTCAGGGTTGTGAAATCCAGCCCCATGTCGGGCTCCATGCTCAGCAGGTAGCCTGCTTGAGATTCTCTCTCTCCCCTCCCCTGCTTGTGCACATGCTCATGCTCTCTTCCTCTCCCTCTCAGACAAACAAATAACTCTTAAAAAACAACAACAACAACAAAAAACAGAAACTATATATACTCTTAGAAACCATAAAACCTTCCAGGTATGTCAGACTACCACTGTGTGCCTTGCACTAAAGATCCCTCTGCTGGGATGTGTTCTAAATAAAAATGTCCTAGCCCTTCATTTTTCTTATGAGCTCTATTTCCGTTACACTCGGAAGATATATTTGAAAATATAGTCACTAGTTTTTCTAAGATGGGAACGTTCTTTTCTTTTCCAGCTAGCCTGGGGGACAAAAGTTCTGGTGAACAGGAGCTTTAAAGATTTAGTAACCAGGGGCGCCTGGGTGGCTCAGCGGGTTGAGCCGCTGCCTTCGGCTCAGGTCATGAACTCCGAGTCCTTGGATCAAGCCCCCGAATCGGGCTCTCTGCTCAGCAGGGAGCCTGCTTCCTCCTCTCTCTCTCTCTGCCTGCTTGTGATCTCTCTCAATAAATCTCTCTCAAATAAATAAATAAAATCTTTAAAAAAAAAAAGATTTAGTAACCAAATTCTCCCATTGTAAAAAATGGCTTTTATTAAGCCAGTAATAGCAAAATACATATATGCTAATTTCCTTCTGACATTGAGAGAAACGTGTCCTATCTGAAATTAAGGAACACTTCAGGTTACCTCTAGCATTTGGGGGACTGTACACAAGCTGGTGACACCTGGATTAAAAACTTCATTCTGAAATTTTCCATGTTTTGTAAATCACAAATATGTAAACAATATATGCACAAAAGATGTTTCATTTTAAGTCACACCTAACCATAGGTTAACTCTTTATACCTAAATCAAATATAGTATGTCTATAAGATGTCTAACTTGTCCTAAAGTAACTCCCTTTAACTTCCTTCAAATGTAGTATTTGGCAAGATAATAACTGCGAGAGAAATCACAATGAGATACCACTTCACACACACAATGATGGCTATCATCAGAAAGACAGATAATCACAAGAATGGACAGGGACACGGTGCAACTGGAACCCTCATACACTGCCGGCAGGAATTTAAAATGGTAGAGCTATTTTGGAAAGCAGTCTTGACAGTTCCTCAACAGGTTAAAACATACAGATACCATATGACCAACAATTCTATTCTAGGCACTTACCCAAGAGAAACAAAAACACACATCCACGCCAACACTTGTACACAAATGTTCACAGCAGCACTACGCACAACAGCCAAAAGATAGGAACCACTCACGTGAACATAAATGAATAAATACAATGTGGTATATATCCATATAACGGAGGATTATTCAGCAATAAAAATAAATGAAGTACTGGCACACAGTGAAACATGGAGAAACAAAAATATCACGCTGTGTGGAAGGAACCACTCACAAAAGGCCTTTTGCTATATATTTCTGTTTATGGAATATTTATTATGAAATGCCCAGAATAGGTGAAACCATAGAGATAGAAAATAGATAAGTGGTTGCCTAGGGCTGTGGGGAATGGATGGGGGGTTAACAAGTCAGAGGTGCAGGCTTTCTGGAGTAATGAAAATGGTGAATGTGAATAAAAGCCACTGAGTAGACTTGACATGGGTGAATTGTATGGTATAGGAATGTACCTCAATAAAGTTGTTTTTTAAAAAGTGTATTTGGTTCCCCAAGATTCTCTGAAAGCATAAACATACGCATTCAAAAACTTCAGCCTCAATATTATAAAAGGGTTGCGAGACATCTCGTTTACTTAACAACCATAGAGGGTCTTCAAATAGTTGACATCGGTGATAATTCTAAACCATGGGCTGCAAATCACATACACATATTTTACATTTTAAATTAACATGTATTAGATAAAGAATATCTGACCTGTTTAGTTCTCTTAGCCATGAGTGCTGGACTGTTTGTAATGCTAGTCCCAGTAGGGTGTCTACTAAAACAAAGTTTCAACTCCTGTGGTCTGTCAAAAAGTTTAAGGTCCAGTCTTGGAAAGTATTTGTAACTAAAATAAAAAGCAAAAATAGAGCTGCTGATTTAAAATACATTAACTTTTCATATTATTCCAGAATTTAGGTGAGTATTTCTACATCTTAAATAGTACCCAATATTATTTCCCAAAATCCAGATATAGAAAAATAGTATTTTTCAAAACTATAAGGTGATGTAGTTATAAGATACACAGACTACACCTACATGGAAACTTTGGCTTCCTCCCCGCCCTGTAATTTAATTTCAACCAATCCCTGCAAAACAGAAAATCTTGATATCTTACTTGACAGAGGAATTAGTAACTTTGAACAGAAACCATGTGTTCAATAATACTTCATATTAAAAATTAACACTTAGTATACTTCGTAATTTTTTTCTTCATAACAATTTAACTTCATAATATACCTTGCAGTGGTATTTAAGGGGAAAAGAATCCATAATATTTTTATTTTAGGGCTATACCATAATTTCACCATTCTTTATTATCATTTTTAGGTTATTTCTCAATTTTTGCAATGAATAGATCTGTGTTACTTATATCTTTATGAAACTTTTGCTTAATGTCTTAGGATAATTCCCAATAACAGAGTTTGCTATAGTCAATGTTTATCAAGAGAATCAAAATTATTATAGTCACTATCAAATTATTTCAATTTCAATATTTTAATATTTCAATTATATACAGTCTATATAGTAGCATAACCTATTTTCAATCCAATAGATTAAAAATGCTTCTACTCACCATTTTGGTTTGCATTTCTTTGAATACTAGAAAAACTGAATATATTTTCATATTATTAATTATTGGAATTTCTTCTTGGAGATTGCCTACTCACTGCCTTTGGCCAATTTTCTTCTGGGAGATATGGTCTTTCCCTATTTGATTTACCTTATACATGGATGCCAATGTATAGTAATTGAACCAAAGTAAAAAAAAATTCTATAATTAACATGTGATCAAAATAACACTTAATTAAGCCACTAAATTCCAGTATATAGTCTTCATTTTTATCCAGTCTAGGTAAGATAATACATCAATTCCATATTTGTGGAAGCCAGTTACTTTATACTCCTTTTGCCTCAGAAATTGTTTTAGGAATGCAGCCTAAGTAAAAAACTATGTATATACACAAGGATATAGATAGCAAAGAACCAAGGGAAAAAAAAACCCACAAGAGATTAAACAAACCACAATAAATGCATGCAATATGGTCATTCAAAATAATATGGCACAAAAATATTTGTTAGCATGGAAAAATGTCCAGACCACTAAAGGCAGACACAGGTTACAAAGAATATGTACAATACAAACTCATACTTGTTTTAATATAGTAAATGCAAACTTGTAGGAAAGATATACATACAGTGGTTAACAGATATTAAGCTGTGTATTATCATAACAAATAAAAATCAAGTACACTTTAACTTCTTAAAAGGTTCCCATCCAAATCTTATTCTCCAAGTTTATTATTTTTATTTTGTTTTAAATCCCAGTGTACTTAACATACAGTGTTCTATTAATTTCAGGTGTGTAATACAGTGATTCAACAACTCCATACATTACCCAGTGCTCATCATGGACAAGCGCCCTCCTTAATCCCCATCACCTATTTTAATAAATAATGATTCCTGGCCCTCTACTCTTAAGTTTTCTCTGGTATCTTACTAATAAATAAGAATTTCAATCTTTATACTGACAACAAAACTCCCACACGTAGAAGAAACCTCACAGAAGTAAGCTTATTCTTCTCCAGAAATGAAGTTTTTAAAGATTAAAATATGATTAAATGTTTAGGTAAACAGTGATTTGGCTCCCCTTCCAAAAAGGCTGTCCGGTTTTTAAATTACAATACCTGATAACATCTTCATATAACATTCATCTTCATTAGTTCACTGGATTAATTTTGAAAATGGCTTTCACAAATGACTAATATACATATCTACTAATACTCACAAAAGATTAAATTGGATTACTGAAGCTGAACCCAAACAGCAATCTAAAAAAATCCCTGCTACCTGTACTTCGGGGACAGATCCTTCCCATCATCAGGGGGCGGCTCCAGCGGCATGATGAATACCGTGTGCTCACTCTTCTGGGAATCATCTAGCTCTATCAATCTGGTATCTTCGGCTGAATCAAAATCAACCTGAAAATAATTATTTTCTCCAATTAATCTGCATACAAGGAGTATCTAGTTTCTAAATTTTAAAATGTGAAAAAATACCTTGTCAGTTTTCTCTGTGCCTTTATCAGGAAACAGCTAGAAAAGAAGGAAAGAATTCCTGGTGAAAATGTCTAATGTGAATTTATTAGAGATTATCTTAAATTCTTATTTTAAAAACTATCCTTTTTTTAATACTGAGCAGATAGGAAACACTTTATATATATTTGGGGGGCCCTACACTCTCAGGTTACCATATAATATTTTTCTTATGGCTATTAGGATATCACACTATACCAATTTATTTTAAATAGGTTTTTCCATAAATCCTCTTCACAAGCAAAAAATGGCCAGTCACAAGGGGAGTCTGGCTTCTCAAATAAAAAATTTCATTGTTATTAAAACCTTGTGTTACATGTTGATATCATCTAAGCTTTCCTCTAACTGGATGATGTCAGACTATCAATTTTTAAGTAATCAAAACACTGAATAGTTTTAATCTTATCCCAGAAGTCTACATCACATTAGTATAATGGGAGAAAATCATTCAAGTCCTCTAAGGAGACTACAAACATTATGTCATAATATTCTACCTTTTTTAGATATAATCTCAAATTTTACATACTATGGCTCACATAAACAAATCAGCCCCAAGATCCACTTAGCAAAAATAAAAACTCTATTAAAAATGAGAGAAAAAAATGTGAGTCATTAATGTGAAGAATCAACTTAAACTTCCTTACAATTGGTAAGTAAAATTTTGATAGTCATACTTCCAAATGTGCTTCATTAAAATAAAAAAATATGTATTTAGCAAAACTATTTGGAAGGATTAAAACATAGGAAAAAAATGGCACATGTTGACTACCTTGCAAAAATGTAAAATGTTTAAAATGTGTAACTGAATGAAGAGAAAACAGAAACCAAAACACGAGACTCCATTACAAATAAAACTAAACTTTCTTAATGAACTACAAAATCTTATCTTACTTAGGTAAATAAAAAAGTAAGATTTAGGATTTTCAGTGAATTGTTCTTAGTATTTAACAGTTGCAACTAAAGTGAGATTCAAGAAAAATTAGCTATGTATAGTGGAAACTAGGTATCATAAAGGAAAAGTATTCTTATATTAAGCCTTGAACTGGACACCTACACACATGCACAAACCTACACTGTCCCCCTCAGATCATCTGGGCTAATAATAATGATGATTATACAGGCAGCCCAACTGTTAATGTTTTTTTCTTTAACACTTATAAATAGGACAAACTTACCTTTTCTATGCAGTCATCAAAAAATGCCAATCCAGTATCTTTATCACTTACAAAACTACATTCTTCAATGAAACGAATAAATATCTGTGTTTTGGATAAATGAGTATAGAACTTCGTATAGGTACGATCTCGACTTTTTAAAAATCCTGAAAAAAAATTATAATTAAATTCAAAATTTAAAGTGGAAGTAGATGTTAGACAAAATAGTACATATTAAACCTGTACATATTATATTATATTCTCTTTACATATATCCACATTTATAGAAGCTTTCAGTAACCATATTCTAGTAACTATCACTCTTTCTGCCTGATTCAACCATAAAAAAGTTAACTTAAACCACTAACCTTTTCACTGAAATCTGAACCTCCTATAAGGAACCTCTAGCCCTAAAGTTCTCAAACAGAAATTTCTCTTTTATACTCTGCCTAGTCTTAAGTAAGAAAGGTCATTGTCCTTATTCTGTAATGCCACCAGACAATTCCTATACTGGCTTGTAAAAAATCTCTGCTCTGCCCCTGACAGTTCGTGTGACGTGGCTACCCCACCCTTTCCCCTGCTAACTGTAGTCATCTACTGACTTCGGGGACACTCTCTTTCATTCACTGAAGCCTAGGGCACATAATTCCAACTTCTCTTCAATTCCTACCATTACCATTCTTCAACATCCATAAGCATAAACCACCTAATATTTTAACGAATTCTTAAGGCCTTGAATGTTAATGACCTATGGTCTAGCCCACCTCCGTCACCAACTTCTACACAGTCACACACTCCCTGGACCTTTCTTAATGGCATTCGAAACAATTCTGCCTCCTGAATCTAATTACATATTAGATATAATTTGCTTACTTAAGTACTTCTACCAGGCATGGGGTGGGGACTCTTTGAAATCCACAATCATTCATAACCTTTTACTTTCTACCTAACCCTCCTGTCTTCACTTCTCTCCTTATCCAGTATTAATTCCAAGTCCAAGTGCATCATTTCAATTACTTTTTTGTCTACACTCTCAATTCTTATGTTCTTTTGTCTTTTTTGTCAAACTCACCCAGTAAACCTTAGCCCTGGAAGACTGTATTGCCTGTTTTCTCTAGATCTATACCCGTTTGGCTGAGTACAACCTGAAAGAGGAAAAAAACCAATTCTACAACTAGGCTGGCCAGAACCACTTATACCTTCATTCCTGACTAGCAACCCTATTAAATTTCTGGAATCAATGTAATTTCCCTTTACCATGTTTTCACAACTATTTCCAATTGTTTTTAAAGATTTTATTTATTATTTGACAGAGATCACAAGTAGGCAGAGAGGCAGGCAGAGAGAGAGGAGGAAGCAGGCTCCCCGCTGAGCAGAGAACCTGATGCAGGGCTCCATCCCAGGACCCTGGGATCATGACCAGAGCCGAAGGCAGAGGCTTTAACCCACTGAGCCACCCAGGCACCCCTATTTCCAATTTTTTAATTCTCTCCTATCATGTTCTCTCCCCCATCTCTAATGATCACACCTTATACTGCAGAGAAAATGAAAATCATTAAGAGAATTGCCACCATTTTCTCACTACAAAAATCTATGGCTTTCCACAGCTATCAGTTACTCCTTCCCTCTTTCTACAATGGCTATGTCCCTCTTATCTAAGGCCAGGCCCACCATATGAGCCTGGGATTCCAGCCCTTTCAGTGTTCTCAGGACAATTTTCCATCTCAAGTCTCTCATTTTAAAAAAACTTTCCTTAAAAAAATAATCAGATCCTTCCCCTTTCTGCTATTTCCCTTCTCAATAAATGGCATGGCCATCCATCCACTTGGTTGACAAAGACAAAAATTTCGAAGTTGCTCTTGACATCCCCATCTTATATCCCATATTCAGTCTACCTCCTAAAACACATCACTCTTCTACTCATACTACTGTTAATTAAACCAGGTCACTTCCATAAGCACATGGACCAATGGGATAACCAACTAAGTAGTAGATCATACTTTGGATGCCTCCAGTTCAATCTCTGCAAAGAAGGCGAAGAAAAAAATGTTTTATTACTTCATCTTTTAAAAATGCGCCTGTGTGGCTCAGTGGGTTAAAGCTTCTGCCTTCGGCTCAGGTCATGATCCCAGGGTCCTGGAATCGAGCCCGACATCAGGCTGTCTCCTTGGAGGGAGCCTGCTAATTCCTCTCTCTCTCTGTCGAATAAATAAATAAAATCTTCAAAAAATTATAAAAAATAAAATAAAAATGCAAATCTGATCCTATTACCTACTTAAAGATTCTTCACTGGCTTCCAATTACTCTTAAAGACAGAAACCTTTCACTGGTCCTAAAAGATCCTACATGTTTTGGCTCACATCCACCATTTTCAAGCATGGTTTTTGAGCCACTTTTCCCTCCAGCCTTTCTTTGGTGCACAAGCTGTGGTCCTCACTCTAACCCCTTGAGATACTAATTAGTTGAGAAATGCTTAAGTAAAATAGAAATAAATTATTCTTCACAAGTAGTAACAAAAAGTCTTTTTTCTTCTCCTAGTGGATCCAGGCGATGATCAGCAAAGGCTAATAAAAATAATTTAATGGGGGCGCCTGGGTGGCTCAGTGGGTTAAAGCCTCTGCCTTGGGCGCCTACGTGGCTCAGCGGGTTGAGCCTCTGCCTTCAGCTCAGGTCATGGTCTCGGGGTCCTGGGATCGAGCCCAGCATTGGGCTCTCTGCTCGGTAAGGAGCCTGATTCCCTTCCTCTCTCTCTCTGCCTGCTTGTGATCTCTGTCTGTCTGTCAAATAAATAAATAAAATCTTTAAAAAAAAAAAAAAAAGCCTCTGCCTCCAGCTCAGGTCATGATCTCAGGGTCCTGGCATCGAACCCTGCATCGGGCTCTCTGCTCAGCAGGGAGCCTGCTTCCTTCTCTCTCTCTTTCTGCCTCTCTGCCTATTTGTGATCTCTGTCTGTCAAATAAATAAATAAATAAAATATTAAAAAAAAAATTTAATGAAAGACTGATGGCGGGGGGTGGGGGCACGTGGGTGGCTCAGTTGCTAAGTGCCTGCCTCAGGCTCGGGTCATGATCCCAGGGCTCTGGGATCAAGCCCCACGTCGGGCTCCCTGCTTGGTGGGAAACCTGTCCTCCCTCTCCCACTCCCCCTGTCTGTGTTCCTTCTCTCGCTGTGTCTCTGTCAAAAAAATACATAAAATCTTTAAAAAAAAAGAAAGAAAAGAAAGGCTGTTGGGGAACTATAATGCATGAAATGAGGCTGACAACACTTAAAACACACTGATCAATCCTAGAGCACTAAAAACAGGACAGCCAGATATGCATGTGGGTTGCAACTGGAAGTAGTAAACACCATGTGTTTTAAATATTGGCACTACTTGCCAAGAAAACTGAATGTGCATCTAATCAAGCTCTAGAGCAGTACTACTTAACTCAGTAACCACCACCCACATGTGACAACTGAGCACCTGAAATGTAACTGGTCCAAACTGAGATGTGTTATAAATATAAAACACAGGCTGATTTCAAAGCCTTAGTATTAAAAAAAATGTAAAATATTTCATTAAAATTTTATTTTTTAAAAGGTTTTATTTACTCTTCAGAAAGAGAGAGAAAGGGCATAAGCAGGGGGGGAGCAGCAGAGGGAGAAGCAGTTCTCTGCTGAGCACGGAGCCCAATGTAGGACTTGATCCCAGGAGCCTGGGATCATGACCTGACCTAAAGGCAGATGCTTAACCAACTGAGCCACCCAGATGTCTCTTTTATTTTTTTCGTTAAAATTTCAAAAATGTAATTACATTCTGAAATACCATTTGGGATATTTTAAGATACAAAAATATACTATGAAAATTAATTTCCCTTATTGCTTTTTTAAAAATTATAGCTACTAGAAAATTTTAAATTATATGTATGGCTTACATTACATTTCTACTGGACAATGTGTTCTTAATCCACCCACAAGTTTACAGGAAATACACGTGATGGAAGAAACATTATACAGCGCCAGAGGGACACGATCAGCCAAAAGCACATACCATACATATCTAGGAAATTCTAAAGCATAATTCAAAGTTTATGGGTGAAATGATGTCATATTTGGGAAAAAAAGGGAAGAAGGATGAAATAAAAATGGCAAAATGTTGATTGCTACTGCTGCTGAAGTTGGAAGATGCTATATGAGAGTACATTATTCTATTTTCATACATGTTGCAAAAGTCCCCCTGATAAAAAGTTAATCCAAGGGACGCCTGGGTGGCTCAGATGGTTGAGCGGCTGCCTTCGGCTCAGGTCATGATCCCGGCGTCCTGGGATCGAGTCCCACATCGGGCTCCTTGCTCGGCAGGGAGCCTGCTTCTCCCTCTGCCTCTGCCTGCCTCTCTGTCTGCCTGTGCTCGCTCACTCTCTCTCCCTCTATCCCTGACAAATAAATAAATAAAATCTTAAAAAAAAAAAAAAAGTTAATCCAAAACCCACAAGTAATTCCTATGCGTTTTTCAGGCCCAAGCTCATTTGGTACTTCTTCAGGGAACCTTTCCCTGACCTAGCACTCTCAAAGGAATAGCCAATGTTCCTTTACAATACAATTAGTAAAATGTAATTAGTATTTCTGTTACTGTCTAATTATCTATAGCCCTCACTACTCTAAATACTATTCTGTTAACAACAAAAATCTTAGGCCTAAGATACTAATGCAGTATCTTTCTAAATTCCATTAGTAATGCCACTCTCCCCCAGACAGAGGGAGGAGAGAGACAAAGAATATGTATGAATTAGTGACCTACTACTGCCTATTAGGAAACCTGTATTTTAAGTCTGGCACTTAAGACTACCCATTATCTGACCCCTAATCTTATTTTCAGCCTTGTATTTCACAACACCATTAAAACTCTTCACTTTGGTCAAATGGTACATAACATGCTGTCATGGGCTGAACCCCATAATACTGTCCCCCCAAAATTCTTTTTTTTAAAGATTTTATTTATTTATTTGATAGACAGAGATTACAAGCAGGCGGAGAGGTAGGCAGAGAGAAAGAGAGGAAGGGAAGCAGCTCCCCACCAAGCAGAGAGCTGGACACGGGGCTCAATCCCAAGACCCCGGGATCATGACCTGAGCTGGAGGCAGAGGCTTTAACCCACTGAGCCACTGAGGTGCCCCACCCCCCAAAATTCTTATGCTGAAGTCCTAACTCTTGGTATTTTAGAATTTACTGTATTTGTAGATAAGGTCTTTAAAGAAGTAATTAAGTCAAAATGAAGTAATTAGGATGGGCTCTAATCCAATGATTAATGTATTTAATAAGTGAAATCTGGGGGAACCTCAGTGGCTCAGTCAGTTAAGCAACCAACTTTTACTTCATCTCTTACTTCACCTTACTTCACCCTTTTACATGATCTCAGAATCATGGGACTGAGCCCCACGATGGGCTCTGCACTCAGCACAGAGTCTATTTGAGATTCTCTCCCTCCCTCTGCCCCTCCCCTCCTCCGTCTACACTCTCCCTCTCTTTCTCTAATGAATAAATAAATCTTAAAAAAAATAAAATAAAATAAAAGTGGAAATCTGGATACAGATTCACCCAGAAGGAAGACCACGTGAAGACACAGGAAGAAGACGGCCATCTTTACAAACCAAGGAGAGAGGCCTCAGAGGAAACCAATCCTGCCAACATGTTGACCTTGGACTTTAGCTTCTAGAATTGCAAGAAAATAAATTTCTGTTCTTTAAGCCACCCAATCTATGGCACTGTTGTTACAGCAGCCATGACAAACTAATACACATGCCTTACACATCTGTACTTGAGGTTTCTTCCATTCTGTCATTACCACTAGTGGTAACAGCTGTTACCATGAGTACTGTAATTTTACTAGTTGCTTCATATACATCTAATCTTCACAACCATTCATGAAGTAGGTGTCATCCTCATTTTATTCATGAGAAAACAAAACCTCAAAAAGGCTTAATAAATAGCAAAGGAGAAATTCCATTCACATTTGGCTTTTAATACATATTGCTTTTATTTTTTAAAGATTTTATTTACTTATTTGAGAGAGAACGAGCACGGGAAGGAGGGGCAGAGAGAGAAGCAGACTACCTGCCGAGCAGGTAACCCAAGACACAGGGCTCAATCCCAGGACACTCAGATCATGACCTGAGCAGAAGGTAGACACTTAACCAACTGAGCAGCCCAGGCATCCCTAAAGCATATTGTTTTTTTAGAAAGCCTTTCCTGATGAGCTCCATTTATCTAAATTCTACCCATTTCCTCAAAGTTACACTCTTTTTCCATGAAGTCTTCTGAAATAGTCATTTGGGAAACATGCTCCCTTTTTCTAAATTTGGGAACTTCCCAATGAATTATTAATTGTGTAAAATCTGTTTTCTTTAGTATCTGTTCCATTTTAGAAAGAATTTTAGATTTATTTTGCATTTAGTATCCCATAGAGCTAGATTTTAACACTTCTCTATAATCCCTACCTAATAACTAGTCAGACTTGGTAAGTGATAACTAAATATTCAAGAGATACATTATCCTGAAGTTGAGATGATAAAAATCGAAACGATTATAAGAAAAGTGGAGTCTTTTTTAAAGTAAGTAGTGGTTAAAAGTACAGAAATAGAAAATAATCTTCATATGAATATTACTGTATTTGTAAGATTGCTACCACATAGAAGAATAGCTGAATTACAACAAAAATCTTGATAATTCCCTAAAATAACAAACACTCAGAAAGATGAGTATAGTGTTTTCCCCTGAAACAAAGCTATGTTTTTCAAAACTTCTAAACACTTGTGGCCTTATTCCAAAAACTAACTCTTAGGGAATATTATAAAGCCAAGAATGTATAAATCAAAGAATTATGCAAAACTGAGGAACCATCTAAAAGCAAATTGCCAGGTATGTTCTACTAAGATAACTAGCTATCTAGTAAATACAAGCAACAACTTTGACTTTTCATAATTAAAGATCTCCGATTTCAGATTTCTCAGGAAAAATTAGAGTATAATGGAATTCTTCATAGAGCTAGATCACAACAACCCAAAATTTCCCTGTATTTTAATATACATTTCTAAGAACTTACATAGTGAATATTTTGGGGGGAGCAATACCAAATAGAAAGTGTTTTTCATTTCAATGAAAAGTTAACTATATTTTCAATGCCACTCACCCTGTCGGTCAAACAATGAATCAACAGCTGTGGCTTTATTTGAAGGAGCCTCTGTGATTGGCCTGAGATATGTTCTATATCCTTTTAAAATAGATGCCATAAAACGCAAAAATGCCTCTTGAATTTCCATCTCAAGCTGTGTTGTTTTCTTTTGCCAGGAGAAATCTGCTTCGATTGGAGTCATCTCTATTGCTGAACCTTCTTGAGTCTTTCGGTGAACTGACATATCCAGAGAAGATGGCATTAATATATAATATTAGACAAATAATGATTCAACAATTAAGAAAATTGTCAAAATAAAACCCATGACTTCCTGAAATTCCTCTCTTCACTAATATAAAGGGATCACTGGCAGGAACTAACAAGGAGGCTCAAGCAGACAGGACACAAAGAACATACTTAAAAAAATCGTCAACCACAATATTAATGTCTTAGTGCTGAAATTTTGTTTTGTAATGAGATCCCTTTTAAGGAGAGCAAAATTATGTTTAAATTTAAGAATTTTCTTATATTCTTTCATTAGAAATATTCCTTTCCTTCACATTTACCTGAAGACAGCTGAGGATACAACTTCTTTAGGGTACTAAGCAGATTTTTGCATGGCTTTTTGGGAAGCTGCTTCCAGTTCATGTTCTTCTTTTCATCTGATCTATTAATAAATACACAATTAATAAAATCTGTTATAATCTTTTTACTTAGCAAAACTCTTATATCAAACTAAAAATGAAAATGGGCAGGCTATTTTTGCTTAAATTACAACTGACATGGACAGTATGAATAAATGGTTTTCAAGGAAGTTCCCTTTACATCTCAAACAACCTCAATCAAATTTGTCATCTCATTCTAACGCTCTAACACAGATTTTCAAGGCTGGAGCTATGAATTCAACACCAATCTTGCTTCAAAAGTTACATTTTAGAACTATAATATTTTAAGTGACAAACTTCACTGATACTTGAAACTACCAATTAGAAGCAAATCTCAATAAATATCAGAGAGTAATATGTAAAGCAACTATATTTCAAATAGCATTTAAGGAAAAAAAACTTGGAAGTTCAAAAGAATACTTCTAAATAGTGCATGAGTCAAAATATTTTAATAGAAATAAGAAACATTTAAAACTCTACAAAGATGGTGTGCCGGGGTGACTCAGTCGGCTGAGTGCCTGACTCAGTTTTGGCTCAGGTTGTGACCTCAAGGTCCTGGGATAGAGGCCCACGTCAGGCTCCATAGTCTGTGTGGAGTCTGTTTAAGAGTCTTTCTCCCCCTCTCCTCCTCATGCTCTCTCAATCTTTCTCTTTAAAATAAATAAATAAATCTTCTGGGGTGTGGGGAGAAACACCTCTACAAAGATGAAAACCTATGTATTAACCACAGGTCACAGCTAACACTATATACATCATCAAGCCAGTATCATTTATAAGCACAAAGCAAACATTTAAAATTTTTTAGAAAATTTAATCTGCTAGGATATAAAGAGTAAGATGGTATTTATTTCAGGAATGTAAAGATTACTCACTATTGATTTTATAATGTTATTTACTGCACAGAAAACAAAGGAGAAACAATCAGTTTCATTTTAGAAAGAATTTTAGATTTATTTTGCATTTGGTATCCCAAAGAGCTAGATTTTAACACTTCTTTATAATAGTTGTACAAAAGTATGATATTCAACACCTATTTAAGAGGTTTTTTAAAATCACTATGTAGAAGTAGAAGGAAAGTTCCTTAATTTATTAGTAAGCAATCAAAACCCTAGAGTGGGGCTAGCAAACCTTTTCTCTAAAGGGTCAGATGTTAAGTATTTTATGATTTGAGGATCATACAGCCTCTGTCAAAAACTTGTCAAATGGAAAAAAAAAAAACAAAACCCTTGTCAAATGTAGCATTATAACATGAAGGCAGCCTCACAGAATATGTAAATGAATGAGTTTTGTAATTTTATCTACAAAAACAGGCTATGGCCAGATAAATTCTTGCTTAAAGCCACAGTCATACTTAATGATGGAGTGCTCAAAGCATTCCCCTTAAAATTAGGAGTATGATAAGATACCAGCTTTGACTACACTATTCGATCCTAGCCAGAGAATTAAGATAAGAATTTAAAAATATATAAGGATTATACATGATGTGATTGTTTATAGCCAGAAAATGGAAGAGAATTTACAAAATTGAATTAAGTCACCGTGCAGACTACCTGAAAACCAAACAGCATTCTATAGTGTAGCAACAAATAGAAAATGTAATTTAAAATATCATTTATTAAAAAATATGTATCTTTTATAGTACAGTAAAAACCACACAATACTTAGGAATAAGTAAGTCTAGGGCACCTGGGTAGCTCAGTGGGTTAAAGCCTTTGCCTTCAGCTCAGGTCATGATCTCAGGGTCCTAGGATTGTTCAGTGGAAAGCCTGCTTCTCCCTCCCCGTCTCCCTCTGCCTTCTGCTCCCCCTGCTTGTGCACTTACACACTCTTGGTCAAATAAATAAAATCTTAAAAAAAAAAAAACTCTAAAAAAATAAAGTAAAATGCCCCATTTGCTACTAATTAGGGAAATATGAATTAAACGCACAATGAGATCCCATTACCATCAAATTAGCAAAAATTTTAAAGTCTTACCATTACAAGTATTAGCAAAGAACAGAATAAAGAGAATTCCCATTTGCTTCCAAAGAGGAGGTAAACTTGGAAGACTAAAATGACATTAGCTATGTCTACAAAACAACATCAGCTCTTCTACATAAATACTTCAGGGGAATTCCTGCCCACAGACTCAAAAATATGCACAATAATAATCAGAGAAGCCTTGTTCAAAATTAAAAAAAACGCAGGTACAACCTAAATATCTAGCAACACTGATAAGCCCTAAAAATGAAATAGAGCTACATGTATCAACACAAATAAACCTCACAAAGAATGCCGAGTAAAAAAGCAAGTCACAGGAAACTATACAAACATAAAATTTTTAAAACATGCAAAACAAAATATCATTTAAACTAATACATGTATAATAAATGTTTCTAAAACACATGGAAACAACATGGAAATGATAACGATAAACCCCCAAGTCAAGGTTAACAGTCAACCAGGAGCAAGATATGTTGCAGAAGACTATCCAGGGTTTCAAATTCACCGGCAATATTCTAAGTCTTAATTTGTGTGATGGACACATGGGAGCTATTTACATTATTCTTTATAATTCTTGGGTATCTAGAACATTTCATAACTATTTAAGTATAATTGAGTTCAATTATAAAAGAGTTCAAAGTTATTTTAGAAAACAGTTTTTGATAAACAGAATGTTACAGAAGAATCTCCATAATATTATTTTATTCAGAATAGTAATGAAAGTAAGGCAAGTATCTTGAGTTACAGCTCTATAAGTAATCATTTCCAAAAGCACCACAATGTATACAACCTTGAAATAACTGTTTTTCAGGGACAGCAGCTGGAAAATAACAAAATGTGTGCTACAGGAAATATCTGGTGGTTCTTTACTTCAAGGCTCTAGGTCGAAGTATACATAGTAAAGAGCTACCATAATTATACAGTTTCAAAAGTAAATGGCGGGGCGCCTGGGTGGCTCACTGGGTCAAAAGTAAATGGCAAAAAAAAAAAGTAAATGGCAGATCCATTTCAAAAACATTTTAAGTGATAGCAAATGTTTCCTTCCTTCACCTATTCCTTTGGTTCGCTTTGGAGTATTTTGCCAACCACTACTGTTGTTACCACTGAAGTCTCACAACAGTTCTCACTCTATTTATTTTCTGCCAATCTCAAACAGTAAAGAATAAAAATACCCCAGGATCTGGAGTTCGGCACCAACAAAGGAATTTTCAACACGTACTGCCTTTTCCCACTTTTTTTCCTGGAAGTGGGCAGGAAGAGACTGGCTCTTGAGCACTGACCCAGAGCTGCTTTTATTAACGTCATAATCTTGTCTCTGAATCCTCAGTTATGCCACTGCTATACATTTTATCACCTCCAGTAAATATAAAGTATGACTGATTTGTAATATAAATTTCTCTGCAATAAGGGACACCTGGTAGCTCAGTCACTAAGCATCTGCCTATGGCTCAGGTCATGATCCCAGGGTTCTGGGGTCAAGCCCCACATCCAGCTCCCTGTCTTCTGCTCCTCCCCATCCTTCTCCCAACTCATGCTCTCTCTCTCTCTCTAATAAATAACTGAAATCTTTTTTAAAATTACTCTGCAATAAAACAGAGCCCTAAAAAATTCAAATCTTGACAAGTAAGGAAATGGCATAATATCACCCTATATTCTAACTAAATTTAAATAGGTGAACTCATTTTTTCATAGCTTATAAATGGATTTTGAATTATACTTAGAAAGCATATCTTCTCCTGAGCTCTGAAAGCAGTGTTTAACCTTCTTTTTCAAATCCATATTCTTTTGACAAATATAAGTATTTTCTGCCAACTGCCAACATTATTATCAAAATATAGACTAATGTTTAACATGTTCTTTTCCAAACTTTCCAGGATTCTGATAGCTGCCCTGAGAATTACTGTATTAAAGATGAAAACTTACTAAAAACGTCAAAAATAGCATATTTTCAGATGCTTTCAGTGAACTGTAAACCACAGATGGGAGAAAATATAAATGGGAGATAATATAAAAAGAATCAACTTACATATACAACATGTTTGTATCCAAGTCAATGCAAACAACATCTTGTGGTGGGTCATGAAGATCAAAATACCTCGAGTCAACTCCAACTATAAATGGTAAAGGTGCACTAAGGACTGCCGCCAGAGAAAGAGGACAAAGGGGAATATATGGGCACTGCCACTGAAATGGAAAGATCATCTGGGAAAAAAGTTTTAAAAAATTAACCAAATTTGAAATCTGCAACGAAAAGTATGTAATTAACTAATATTACTCAAAAGGGACCATTAAAAAAGTAGTAAAGTGTAGCTGCTTTTACCTTCCATTTCATTCCAAAAGCTAAAGGACTATAAAATATACTAAGCAATACTATGAAATCTTCAAGCATGACAATTATCACAAGCACAATATAAACACTAACAGTTCTTTGCATGTTAATTCTTCTAATGCCATATAAAACCCATAGCTACATTTTTTGGAAAAAGTCACAGCAGAGAGAGAGCACTGCCCCCCCAAAATTATAAAACAAACTCATGATCTTTAACTCTTATGCATTTCATCCCTCTATTAATCCTCAAAATAACCTTTGACTAAAATCCAACTAAGAATTCCAAGAGCTGAAAAAAATTAAAATGATTATCTTAAAAATATTAATAGTCAACTGAAAATTTCAGTAAAAAATTTCCTAACTGTTCAAATAAACACAAAATGATCCAACTTCAATGAAGTGTGGCATCTTAAAAAATACTAGTCAATACAAAACATACCTCAAGAATCTTTACAAAGCTCTACCTTGTGTCATGTGCTTTTAAAACAAAAAAGACAAGTTCTGATAAATTAAAAAACAGACTATAATTTTAATTACCAGCTAATATGAAAATTCTAATCACCGATAAAATTTTTCCTCTACTATAAAAAATACTTGTTATACTTTATTCATCATCACTCACCCC
The DNA here is from genome assembly GCF_020171115.1 of Neogale vison. NCBI lineage: Eukaryota > Metazoa > Chordata > Mammalia > Carnivora > Mustelidae > Neogale > Neogale vison. Next base: position 49,435,722 of record NC_058099.1, read on the forward strand.
AAAGAAATGCCTATAGCATTTATTACATCTGCCAGCTATTCCAAACATTTCTTTGTGATGGGATTTTGTCTTCATTTATTTACTTAGCAAATATTTCAGCACTTAGGGGCACCTGGGTGGCTCAGTGGGTTAAAGCCTCTGCCTTCGGCTCAGGTCATGATCCCAGAGTGCTGGGATCGAGCCCCGCATCGGGCTCTCGGGAGCCTGCTTCCTCCTCTCTCTCTCTGTCTGCCTCTCTGCCTACTTGTGATCTCTCTCTGTCAAATAAATAAATAAAATCTTAAAAAAAAAAAAAAATATATATATATATATATTTCAGCACTTAGTATGAGCCAAGCACTGTTCTAGATGGGGCTATAACAGTGAATAAAATAAAGATCGCTGCCCTCCTGAGGTTTATAGTTTAGCAAAAGTCAGCAAAGTTTTATGTAAAAGAAAGAAAATATTTTAGGCCTTCTGAGCCATATTGTCTTTCACAAATATTTAACTTTGTCTCCATTAATGAAAGCACTCATAGGCAGTATGTAAATAAATGGCCTATGTTCCAGTAAAACTTCATATACAAAAACGGATGGCAAGCAGGATTTGACCAGTGGGCCACAGTTTACCACCACCCGGTCTAGCAGAAAGAGGAGGAAAATTAACAGAGTACACAATAATACATACATCCTATCGTGAAGCACTAAGTGCTATGGAAAAAGAAAAAGGAAAGCCAAGCGAAGGAGATGAGAGTTCAGAATAGGAGAGTTCAGAGAGCAGGCTGTATTATTAAACAGGCAAAACAGGCAAATTTCATTAAGAAAGTGACAATTGAGCCTAACCCTGAAGGAGGTATCTAGGAGAAGAGTGCTTCTGAGAGAAGGAACAGCTACAGCAAAGGCCTTATGGTGTGGGGCCTGCCTAATATGCTTCAGGAGAAGCTTGTGTGCTGGAGCAGAGCAGAGCAAGGCAACAGAGTAGCAGGAATCATCAGAGGACGGGCAGGCAGACAGAGCCACTCCCACAGGACCTTGCAAGGACTTCAGATACCTATAGTGGAAACTATCTTCCATTCAACAAAAGGTACATTACACCTGCAACTATGTAAAAAATTTTATCAACAAAACTAACAGGAAAATGTGGCACCCTTGTATTCACCTTTGACTTTTACTGCTCAATCAAAAATAGGGTCATTTTTACAAAACTACCCATTGATTCCATCAATGTTTGTTATGGGCCTCCATTAATTATGGTGTTCTTTGATACTCAAATCATTCTCCTTCTGAAGAATTTATCCTGTCATCATTCCTTTCCATTTTTTCTTCTTTAAATGATAAACTGCCAATCTTCCTTTATCAAAGGTTTTGCATGCAATTCAGGCAAGTTCTCCAACAATTGCCAAATCCTCATTTATCAATGGTTTTGCATGCATTTCAGAAGTTCTCCAATATTGGTTACACAAATTTCATGCCATCTTGCATTTTACATGGATTTCCCATTACATAGTACAATTGTTCCACCTGTTCTTGCACTGTATTGCTGAAATCGAGAGACTGGGCCACAAAGATTCTGACCAACGAACATAGGTAAACACTGATGTTTTACAGGAAGGAGTGGAAACTTTCTAAAACTCTTCAGTTCATTAACAAATGCACATTCTAATGGCATTTGCTTTCAAATGTAACTGCAGAAGTTTGAAAAATTAATACACAACAAAGATCTCTGCTCCCCGTAAACTATCTCACACATTGGTTACTTCAGTTTTTACTCATAGTAGCATTTCCCTGACCAAATTAAGATCATGGAAACATACCCCAGTTGTTGATTTAACAGGTATTTATTGAGTGCTCACTTACTCCATGCTATTAAGCTGTGATTAGAGCTGAGGACACAAGGATAATAAGGAGATAGGTCTTTATTTCCATAAGAGTTACATTCTTAAAATGGGGAAGGGAAGACAGGAGAGTCAGCTATATTAAATTAAACATATAATGAAAAATAAAGTTGGAGAAATGGAACATCCAAAATTCTATACAATGATCTATAAAGCCCTACATGATCAGACACCTAATTCCAATGGGAAATCATCAAAAAACAGAGGAAGACTTGATTTAATTTTATCTACATTTTACATAAGAGCCAAGCATTTGTACATTACCCTATTTCACAATCATTTAGAATGTTACAGGCTCGGGGCACCTGGGTGGCTCAGTGGGTTAAAGCCTTCAGCTCGGGTCATGATCCCAGTGTCCTGGGATCGAGCCCCGCATCAGGCTCTCTGCTTGTCAGGGAGCCTGCTTCCTCCTCTCTCTCTGCCTGCCTTTCTGCCTACTTGTGATCTCTGTCTGTCAAGTAAATAAATAAAATAGTTAAAAAATAAAAATAAAAAATAGAATGTTACAGGCTCACAATTAATCTGATTAAAAGTTAAAACGGGGAGTAGTATATAATTCATATGTATAATTTCAGGGCAAATGAAACTGGCCAGAGCCTCTTATTTAAAATAGAAAGCTTTATTCATGAGTTTTGTTATAAAATCGTATAGATTCTCTGAAGTACTCTAACATATGAAAAATCAGAAACTGAAATTTTCTCTCATATAGAAATCATTTTTTTTTCTTCTTTATACTTACTATTTCCCTTTGCCATTTCTATTATATTTACATTAAACATTACCTGGCAATTTCAAAGTTGCTTTCATTGAAGGAAATTTCCCTTTAGAGTAAATACTCTGGGGGCACCTGGGTGGCTCAGTGGTTTAGGCCTCTGCCTTCGGCTCAGGTCATGATCTCAGGGTCCTGGGATCGAGCCCCACATCGGGCTCTCTGCTCAGTGGGGAGCCTGCTTCCCCCTCTCTCTCTGCCGGCCTCTCTGCCTACTTGTGATCTCTCTCTGTCTATCAAATAAATAAATAAAAATCTTAAAAAAAAAATAAAGTAAATACTCTGTCAGTTACCCAGTACTATAAGGAAAATTCTATACTTACGGCTACGACAGCTTCTGCTACTCCAGTCAACACAGCTGGCCTGAGAGAATGCAGCAGAATCTTACTCTCAAGTAAAACAAAGAGCAGCAGGGTCGCACAATTCTCAGGACCCAGATTCATTAACAAGGTGCTAAAGTTGGCTCCACTAAGAGAAAAGAGAAAATGATTGTAAACTACTTTGCTAAAACATGTTAAGATTTGCTTATTAAATTATTTCCTAAATATTACGATTGAGAATCTAGTGCTAATTTCAAGTCCTGATTTAGTTATCACTGAAGTAGTAAATGTAATGAAATAATATAACAGAATGATTCAAACTCATATTTTTGTAACAAAGACGAGTTTATGAGGGAAGATTTTCCCAAAGAAGCATTTGAGTTGAGCTCAAAGAATGGAATTTAGGGAGAAGCCAACATATGCAGAGGCAGTGAAACAAGAAAAGCTACCATCATTTCCAGGAAATTGAAATACACTTTCTATTACTAAAGCATAGTAAGAAAGGTGCAAGAGATTATGTCAAAATAGAAACAACACAATTTATTTGCATTTTCAAAAGAAAGAAATGACAAGAAAATGAAAGAAGAGAAGTACCAACTAAAATGTTAGTAACAAAGCTCTCCAGGCAAGAGATCATGCCACCCTGTACTAGTGATACAGATGAACAGATCTGAGTTATTTGGGGAGGTTAAAATCAGTTTACTCTGAATATTTAGCTATGAACTGGATAGGAGGAGGGGAGAGGAAATGAAAAGGGAGGTATTCCCTACACCAATCTTGCAACGCTCTTAAGTACTTCATTTTTAAAGGGTGGATGGCCACAACCCATCTAGCTATCACAGACAGACACATTAAGGCTACGCTTATGTAAAAATAATACTTAACTTTATTATTAGAGCCCTTAAAATATTTTAAAGCGTTCTTCTCCCAAGTGAATGGATTTATCATTTTAGATACTACTGATTACCTTAGTGGTAAAGGTGTAGAAACTGGCTGTGATAATATTAACGCATCGTGGACTGAAAGCTTCAAAAAAAAAAAAAAAAAGATGAATTAATCAAGCCAGTTTTGAAACCTAAGTATTTATATCAAGGGTAACACTGAAAGTAGTTTAATATGCAGACTGACATAGTTTTAGAAATATACTAAGATATAAAATGATAGCTGTATTTACTCAAAGGTATTATATTAGTTCTTTTATATTAAATTGTTAATTCAACTTAATTTTGATTTAGTTAACTGTTTAAGACAGTTATTTTTAAATTATGAAATAACTGCTTTTTAACAGCTTCAAGTTTATTTACTCTATAGACTGGTAGGCATTTGGCAATGGATTACTATACATTAAAACCTGCTGAAGTACATAACTGAACTGAAGTACATTCAAGATTAACAACATTTGCCTTAATGCCACCATATTACATATAATGTTGATAACATCTTAGAAAACAATTTCTAAACAGCTTGCCTCTATAGATCAGTACCACTCAAAGCACCAGTCTGCAAACTGTTACTGGTCCTGGAAATGATTGGATATAACTGGAGAGCAAGCCATTCAGGAACTCTAAAGGCAACACTGCTCCCACCCCCAAGTATGTGATGAGAGGGCCCCTCTCTTTGGACAGGGTACAGACATGTTCATGTCTACACTGCTCACATGCTAAGGTGCACATTTCACAAGCTGTAAACTTATATACATCTGCTACTGATTGGAAATAAAAAGAAACTGGTCCTTTAACACATGAATGTTTGAAGACCACTATTATAGATTATTTCACTTTTTCCCGTGCTCACTTCGGCAGCACATATACTAAAATTTCACTTTTTCCCTCCAACCGCATATCATTTCATATTTATTAGCTGCTCTGACTTAAAAACATGCCCATAACACAATTCCGGGTTTTACGTTACTAAAATCGGCTACATAAAAGCCACGCACAGACCAAAGATGATAATGTCATAAATCAAAGACTATATTTCTTCCAATTCTGTACACCCAAATAAAAGGTAAAATATAAGAAAATCAAAGACTTTATGAACACATATTGTTCCACCTCAAACTCAAAGGGCCACAGAATCCACTATGCAATGACTAGAGTGAAGATATGCAGAGCTTCCCTCAAACACATTTGGTTTGGATTACCTGTACGAGGATTCTTGGTCTTTGTGGTGAGGGAAAAGGGATGTTTTGCATGAAGTGTGAAATGTGCCTAGAAAAAAAAATTAAAATACAGATCATAATTACTTTTCTAAAATGCTTCACAGATTTTAACAAATATTATAAATCATTTTATTTATTTATTTATTTATTTATTTATTTATTTATTTATATCATTCCAGATCTGGCAAAACCACTTACCTAAAGTTTATTTTAAATTTATCTAGCATAGATAAATGTATTCATCCCACTAAACTTCTGAAATGCACAATTTATTTCCTGATTAAGTCTTTATTAACATACCCTAATACTGCCAGAAAAATAAAAATAAGACAAATATAGTTTTCATGAAAGAAGCTAATTTTTATTGTCTGGTTATGAGTGCTGGTATGGGGAGCAACTAACTATAATACAATAAATTAAAACTAATACTGAATTTAGTTCCAATAATTAGGGGTGCCTGAGTGGTCCAGTTATTAAGCATCTGCCTTCAGCTCAGGTCCATGATCCGAGGGTTCTGGAATCGACCCTGCTTCAGGCTCCCTGCTCAGTGGGAAGCCTGCTTCTCCCTCTTCCTCTCCCTGGTTTGTGTTCCCACTCTCACTGCCTCTCTCTCTGTTAAATAAAAAACTATAATCCAAATAATTAATTAAATATTAATTCAGTCAATAGTTATTTTCTCATAACTTTGAGGAGACCACTTACCCTATTTCTCCACCTACAAAGAAAGCTTAAGTTTCTCCAAAGTTTTTAGCTCTCAAGAGCCACTAACATGCAAAATATTATTTCATCTGAGAAAAAAATATTGATCACATATACTGATTTTATTTCCTCAAACTATTCATAGAACCTTAATTTTTCAAAAGATTGCTAATTTGTCCCTAACATTAAGTTTTACTTCAAACAATTTTAAGCTAATTTGAAAGCTCAAAGTTAAATCTAGAACTATGAACTACTAATATGGCATCCCAAAAGCACAACATGAAAGTCAAATAACTGCCTCTCCCTTTCCACTAACTAGTATGCTTTGCTGACATTCTTTCTCCTATAATATGAAATTTCTGAAACTGTATGAAAAATCTGTTTATGCATACTATATTTCCATAAAGCTCTTGACACCTCGTTTGTCTGGAGGATAAATAAATCATTAATTATAATAAACAAAATCAGTGAAGTCAGAAAACATGGGTTTTTTTTAAAGTAAGCTCTGCACCAAAAATGGGGGCTTAAACCCATGACCCCAAGATCAAAAGTCAGATGCTCCACCAACTAAGCCAGAGGATCATGGGGGAATAGAGGGAAAAATAAAACAAGAGGAAATCAGAGAAGGAAACAAATCAAAAGAGACTCTTAATCACAACTGAGGGCTGAGGGTTGTTGGAGGGGAGGGGATTAGGGGATGGAATCACTAGGGACATTAAGGAGGGCTCGTGAGCACTTGGTATTATAAGACTAATGAATCACTCAACTCTACCTCAGAAACTAACAATACACTTTATGTTAACTGAACTTAAATTTTAAAACAGAAAAAAAAAACCCAAAAAATTAAAGGCAGCAGCTCCACATAAATTTTTCTTGCTTACAGAAGATTTCCATGACAAAGGGAATTACAAACAGAATGGAAGATTAGGATCTCTCAATGCTAAAACTCAAACCTCACTTTTAGCATCAATTAACTCACCCTTATTAATTTCTACCTCAGTTTAGAGATGCTTTATAGTTAGAACCAGGAATGTCTACTTGCATGATTCAGGTGTTTATGTGTGTTAATAGCTATGTTTCTCTTGGTTATCAAGAGAATGAACAGGAAGGACACATACACTGTATAACAAGTTCCTTCTTCAGCTGAATTTCCAAAAGATTATTATTTGATCATCCTAACTACCACTCCTCAATTTTAAAACCCATGATTCAGGTGAGGAAGGGAACAAGTAAAACAGTAAGATGACTGTGATTCTTCCCTTTAAACTTTTCTGCTTAAAGTCGGGTAAACAATGAAATGTATACATATACAACCCATTTTCCCACCAGACATCTTTCTAATCATTATACCTACTTTTCAATGGGAAGAGGGTGTGGTCCAGACACAGAAAGTTTGTAGATAAACATGAGAAATTTTCTAAAAGCTTCAAAAAAAGGCCAGTGTGAGAGTAAACAAATGCATTTGTTTGAATTGATGGATTTGGAGACCGCTTTTCTCTCCACAGGGGTCAACAAGCCCAGCTGCATAAGCTGTTTCTCCGTCAGAAGTTCCCGAGAATAAGGTTCATAAAACTGGATGGCAGCTCCATAGACCTACAAAGCAACAGAATTCTATCATAAGACTCGAGTTTGTTTTTAAAAATTTGTTTATCTCTCATTACAACAGAACCACTAATTAGAGTAGATATGACAGAGATGATAAGAAAAATCTCAAATGCTGCTGGTGGGAACATAAAATGGCACAGCTGCCATGCAGAACAGTTTGGCAGCTTCTCCAAAATAAAAGAAAAAAAAATAATTACCATATGATCCAGCAATTCCACTAGTAAAAATACATCCAAAAGAACTGAAAGCAGGGACTCAGACACTTGTACAGCAGTCTTCACAGCAGCATTAGTCACAAGAGACAAATGATGAAAACCACCCCAAAGTCCGTCAGATGAAGGATAAACAAAATGTGGTATATACATGTGATGAAATGTTATTCATCCTTACAAGGGACTTAAGTTCTGATAGATACTACAACATGGATAAACCTTGGGGACACTATACTAAGTGAAATAAGCCAGACACAGAAGGACTTATTCCACTTATATGAGCTACCTAAAATAGACAAACTCATATAAAGTAGAAGAGAGAATGCCAGGAACCAGGGGCAGAGGTAGGGGAAGTTCCTGTTTAAGGTAATCAAAAAGTTCTGGAGACAAATAAGGACACCTCTCTTTTATAAATCTTAGAACTACTTAGTCTATCTATCTATATAGATAGATATACACACATATACACGCACGTATATATGCACACACTATATATATATGCACACAAACACGTGTGCTTTTATCACATTAACCCTTTACAAATACAACGCTCCTAGATACAATTATTTCAACAATCTTGAGGTGGTTGTTTGTTTGTTTTTTTAAGATTTTATTTATTAATGACAGAGAGAGACACAGCAAGGGAGGGAACACAAGCAGGGGGAGAGGCAGAGGGAGACAAAGACTTCCCGTGGAGCAGGGAGCCCAATATGGGGCTCCATCCCAGGCTGCCAGGACCATGACCCAAGCTGAAGGCAGGCGCTTAACAACTGAGTCACCTAGGTGCCCCTCTCAAGAGATTTTTAACACTATGACAAAAGCATCTCAGTGAGGCTTTGTTGGTCTCTACCAAAGTAAATTTAGTAATTCTTAAGTGTTTGAAGATCTTAAAATTTTCACGTATAGTTACTGCTTTAAATGAGAGAACTATAAATAACTCTTAGCTAAAGACTTAACTTAGCTGTAAGCAACCAGTTAATATAGTATTGGCCTTCACTCAGTGCGTATTTTACTTATGTTCCTCCAGACATTATGCTGGACACTTAACCTTCATTATCATTAATACGGAGGTTTTAAACTTATACCCTGTAGAATGAGGCCAAGGATGTGTTTTACTTGATCCATAAGAGTCAGCACTGGTTATACTTTTCAATAAACTATTTTATCAAATTTCATAAGAGCTTTTAATTTTTAAATTTCTACTAAATTCATAGATTTAATTTTTATATCTTAAAATCATTTCACCATCTTTCTTAAGTTATTATTTGTCATTATTACTGTTTTATGCATTTTTTTCAATTACTATTATAAATAAAGCATATACATGTCTTTTGGGAAATATATACAGTCTTTTCCCTCGGGATATGCTCAAGAATGTAACTGCCGGGGCACAGAGCTGTTTCTTTTTCTTGCTGGTAATGTGTAAGTTCTTTAATACTGTGGACACAAGACACCTAGTGTGTGTGTGTGCGCGTACACATATATATTGCATTATTTTCTCCCACCCTGTGGCCTTTTTTTTTTTTTTGAAGATTTTTACTTTTATTTGCAGAGAGAAAAGAGAAATATGCAGAGAGAGAAGCAGACTCCCTGCTGAGCAAGGAACCTGATGCGGGGCTCGATTCCAGGACCCTGGGATCACGACCTGGCTGAAGGCAGACACTTAACCGAGTCACCCAGGTGTTCCTGTGGTCTGCTTTTTCATCTTCTTAAAGGTATCTCTCTCTTTTGTTTTTTTTTTAAGAATTTATTTGAGAGAGAGCATGAGAGAGTACATGTACAAGCCAGGAAGGGGCAAAGGGACAAGCAGATTCGCGGACCCTGAGATCACAACCTGAGCTGAAATCAAATGCTTAACTAAGCTACTACCCAGGAAACCCTGGTATCTCTGAATAAACAGATTGTTTTTTATTCCAGTGGGGTTCTACTATTCATCATTTTTCTGTTTTAAGATTTTATTTTTACATATTTGACAGAGAGTGTGCATGCATACACACAAGGGGCGAGGGTGGGGAGAAGCAGGCTCCCTACTGAGCAGGGAGCCCAATGCAGGGCTCCAACCCAGGACCCTGGGATCACGACCCAAGCCAAAGACAGCCACCCAAACCAACTAAGCCACCTAGCTGCCCCTCATCTTTTCTTCTAAGTCTAGTATTTTTTTTAATCCCAATATAGTTTACACATAGCGTTACATTAGTTTCAAGTGTATAATACGGTAATTGAGCAGTTCCATGTATCACTCAGTTGCTTATCAAGATAAAAGTATACTCTTCAGTTCCTTTACCTATTTCAACAATCCTCCCTCCTACCTCCCCTTTGGTAACCATCAGCTTGTTCTCTATAGGTAAGAATCTAGTTTTTTGGCTTGTCTCTTTTTTCCCCTTTGTTCATTTACTTGTTTTGTTTCTTAAATTCCAAATATGAGTGAAATCATATGGTATTTGTCTTTCTCTTAGTTTCATTTAGCATTATGCCACAATGTTGCAAATGGCAGGACTTCATTCTTTTCTGGCTGAAAAATATTCCATTGTATATACATACCACTTCTTCTTTATCCATCAATAGACACTTGGACTGCTTCAATAATTTAAATACTGTTGCAATAAACACAGGGATGCACAGATCTCTTGTATTTTTGATTTTCTAAGAAACCTCCATACTATCTTCCACACTGACTGTACCAGTTTGCATTCCCACCAACAGTGGACAAGGATTCCCTTTTTTCCACTTGCTCACCAACACCTGTTGTTTCTTGGGTTGATTTTACCGCTTCTGACAGGTATGAGGTGATTATTTTATTGTGGTTTTGATTTGCATTTCCCTGATGATGAGTGACACTGAAAATCTTTCTTTATGTGCCTGTTGGCCATCTGTATGTCTTCTTTGGAGAAATGTCTTTTCATGTCTTCTGCCTATTTTTAAATTGGTTTATTATAGGGGTTTTTGCTGTTGAGTTGTATAGGTTCTTTGTATATTTTGGATACTAACCCTTTATCAGATATTTCACTTGCGAATTATCTTCACACATTCAGTAGGCTGTCTCTTAGCTCTGTTGGCTGTTTCCTTTGCTGCACTGAAGATTTTCACTTTGATGTAATTCCAATAGCTTATTTTTGCTTTTGTTTCCCTTACCTCAAGAGACATATCTAGAAAGATGCTGCCATGATCTCTTCTAGGATTTTTACAGTTTCAGGTCTCAGATTTAGATCCTTAATCGATTTTCAGTTTATTTTTGTGTATGGTTAATAATCTAGTTTCATTCTTTTGCATGTACTTGTCCTGTTTTCCCTACGTCATTTGTTGAAAAGGCTTTTTCCCATTGCATATTCTTGCCTCTTTTGTTGAAAACTAATTGACACAGAATTGAGGGTTTTATTTTTGGACTTTCTATTCTGTTCCATTGTTTTATATGTCTACTTTTGTGTCAGTACCTTACTGTTTTGATTACTACAGCTTTTTATTATAACATGAAATCTGAAATTGTGATGTCTTCACCTTTGTTTTTCCTTTTCAAGACTCTTTTGGCTATTCAGGGTCTTTTGTGGTTCCATCCAAAATTGAGGTTTGTTTGTTCTAGCTCTCTGAAACATGCCGTTGGTATTCTGATAGGAGCTACATTAAATCTGTAGGTCATTTTGGGTAGTAAGGATATTTTAACAGTATTTTGTTCTTCTAATCCATAAGCATAGGCTATCTTTCCAATTCTTTGCATCATCTTCAATTCCTTTCATCAACGCTTATACATTTCAGAGTATAAATCTTTTACCACCAATCATGCTTATTCCTAAGAAATTTTATTATTTTTGGTGCAGGTGCAAACGGGACTGCCTTTTTAAATTTCTCTTTCTGCTGCTTCATTATTAGTGTATAGAAATGCAACAGATTTCTGCACAATGATTTTATATCCTTCAACTTTACTGAATTCTATCATCAGTTCTAGCAATTTTTTGGTGGACTCTTTAGGGTATGGTATATAGAGTATCATGTCATCTGCAGATAATAAACGTCTTTTACTTCAGGGTGCCTGTGTGGTTCAGTGGATTAAAGCCTCTGCCTTCAGCTCAGGTCATGATCCCGGGGTCCTGGGATCAAGCCCCACATAGGGCTTTCTGCTCCACAGGGAGCCCATTTCCTCCTCTCTCTTTCTGCCTGCCTCTCTGCCTACTTGTGATCTGTCAAATAAATAAATAAAATCTTTAAAAAAAAAAAAAAAGTCTTTCCTTCTTCCTTGCTGATCCCTTTCCTTTCTTTTTGTTGCACAAGTGCTGTAGCTAGGACTTCCAATACTATGTTAAATAAGTGGTGAGACTGGACATCCTTGCTTGTAACCGACAGGGGAAAAGCTCTCAGTTTCCCCCCCCATTTAGGATGATATTCACCATGGGTTTTTCATATATGGCCTTTATTATGCTAAGGTATGTTCCCTCTAAAGCTACTTTGGTTCAGAGTTTTTATCATGGATGGATGGTTGTACTTTGTTCCTACTGAAATAAGCATATGGTCTTTATCCTTGCTCTTACCGATGTGATTTATTGCGTTGATTGACTTGCAAATATTGAACCACCTTTGCATCCCCAGACTAAATCCCACCTGATTGTGATAAATGACTTTTTAAATGTATTCTTAGATTCAGTTTGTTAATATTTTGTTGAGGATTTCTGCATCTATATTCATCAGAGATACTGGCCTATAGTTCTCTTTTTTTATATTGTCTATCTGGTTTTGGTGCTGGCCTCATAGAATGAATTTGGAAGTTTTACTTCCTCTTTTACTTTTTGGAAAACTTTGAGAAGAATAGATATTAATTCTTTAAATGTTTGGCAGAATGAATGTGTGAAACCATTCATTGGTCCTAGACTTTTGTTTGTTGGGAGTTTTTTGATTACTGATTCAGTATCATTGCTAGTAACTGGTCTGTTCAAATTTTCTCTTTCTTCCTGATTCAGTTTTGGGAGGTTCTATGCTTCCAGGAGTTTATCTAGGTTTTTATAGATTGGTAAGTCTGTCGGCATATAATTTCATAACATTCCCTTACACACTTAAAATTCTTTGTATTTCTACGGTGTAATCTGTTTTTTCTTTAATCTGTAATTGTTTGAGTTTTTTTTTTTTTTTGATCAATGAATCCAGCTAAAGTTTTATCAATTTTGTTCATCTTTTCAAAGGATCAGCTTCTGGTTTCATTGATATATACTACTGGTTTTTTTTTTTAATTCTTAAATCATTTATTTCTGCTCTAATATTCATTATTTCCTTCCTTTTGCTGGTTTTGAATTTTGTTTTTTCTTCTTTCTCTAGCTCCTTTAGGTATGAGGTTAGGTTGCTTGAGATTTTTCTTGCTTTTTTTTTTTTTTTTTTAAGATTTTATTTATTTATGAGAGAGGGAGAGCAAGCGAACACAGGCAGACAAAATGGCAGGCACAGGCAGAGGAAGAAGAAGCAGCAGGCTCCCTACCGAGCAAGGAGTCAGTTGTGGGACTCGATCCCAGGACGCGGGGATCATGACCTGAGCCGAAGGCAGCTGCTTAACCAACTGAGCCACCCAGGCGTCCCAGACTTTTCTTGCTTCTTGAAGCAGGTCTGTATTGCTATTAAACTTCCCTCTTTGAACCAATTCTGCTGCATCCCAAAGATTTTGTACTATTGCGTTTTCATTTTGATTTGTCTCCATGTATTTTCTGACTTTTTCTTTGATTACTTGGTTGACCCATTCATTGTTTAGCATCATGTTATTTGACCTCCACGTATTTGTGCTCTTTCCAGGCTTTTTTTCCTGTGGTTGATTTCTAGTTTCACTGTGTTGTGGTCAGAAAAGATGCTTGGCATGACTTCAATCTTTTTGACTTTGTTGAGACTTGTTTTGTAGCCTAATGTGTGATCTATTCTAGAGAATATTCCATGTGTACTTGAAAAGAATGTGTATTCTACTGTTTTAAGATGAACTGTTCTTAATCTATTAAATCCATCTGGTTCATGTTTCTTTCAAAGCCATTGTTTTCCTTGTTTTTTTTTTCTGTTTGGATGATCTGACCATTGTTATTGTATTATTATCAATGAGTTCCTTTATACTTGTCATTAACTGTTTTACCTGTGTTGCACCTGTGCTGGGTGCCTAAATATTTACAATTGTTCTAACTTCTTGTTTGACTGTCCACTTTAAGAGTGTCCTTCTTTGGGACACCTGGGTGGCTTAGTTGGGTAAGCATCTGACTCTTGATGTCAGCCCAGGTCACGATCTCAGGGTTTAAGATAGGGATCTGCACTGGGCGCGGAGCCTGCTTAAGATTCTACCTCTCCCTCTTAAAAAATAAAAACAAAAAACAAAAAAAACAAAAAACAATGCGTGTGTGTGTGTGTGTGTGTGTGTGTTGCCTTCCTTGTCTCATTACAGTCTTTCCTTTTTATCAGGGTACCTGGGTGGTTCAATCATTAAGCATCTTCTTTCAGCTCGGGTCATGATCCCAGTGCCCTGAAGTTGAGCCCTACGTAATGCTCCCTGCTCTGGGGGGAGCCTGCTTTTCCCTCACCCGCTTCCCCTGCTTGTGCTCCCTCTATCAAATAAATAAATAAAATCTTTAAAAAACGTCTGTTTTATCCAACATAAGTACTGCTACCCCTGATTCTTTTTGACATTTGCATACGAAATGCTTCTCCACCCCTTCATTTTCAATCTGCAGGTATCTTTAGTTCTGAAATGAGTCTTGTTTTTTTTTATCCATTCTGTCATACCTTTTCCCTTTGACTGGAGCATTTAATCCACTTACATTCAAAGTAATCATTGATAGGTATGTATTTATTGCCATTTTGTTACTTGTTTTGTGGTTGTTTTTATAGGTCTTCCCTGTTCCTTTCTTACCTTGCTCTCTTCTCTTACAGTAGGTTTGCTTTCTTTAGTAATATACTTGGGATTCCTTTCTCTTTATGTTTTGCATATCTACTACTGGATTATGATTTGTGGTTACCATTAGGTTTGTATATAAGACCTTGTGCATATAGCAATCTATATTAAGTTAATGGTTGGTTAAGTTTAAACCCATTCTTTACTCCTCTTCTTCCCATGTTTTAGAAAGATGGTGTCATACTTTACATCCTTTTATTTTATGAGTCCCTTGCCTGATTTTCACAGATGTTTCACTTATGTTTACTGTTTTTATGCTTCCTACTTTTTTTACTTTTATTTATGCCTTTCCTTCCCACTCAAAGAGTCCCATTTAACATTTCTTATAGGACTGGTTTAGTGTTCATGAATTCCTTTAACTTTTATTTGTCTAAGAAACTCTTTATCTCTCTTTCTATTCTGAATGATAACCTTGCTAGATAGAGTATTCTCGTCTGCAGATTTTTCCCAATCAGCACTTTGAATACATCATGCCACTTCCTTCTGGCCTGCAAAGTTTCTGCTAAAAAAAATCTGCTGATAGCCTATGCAGTTTCCCTTGTCTGTAACTGTCTTTTCTCTTGCTACTTTAAAAATTCTCTTTATCACTACTTTTTGCAATTTTAATTATTAAGTGTCTTAGTGGGGACCTCCTTGGGATGATTTCATTGGGACTTCTCAATGACTCTTAAATCTGGATTTCTGTTCCCTTCCCCAGATTTGGGAAGTTTTCTGCTTTTATTTCTTCAAATAAATTTTCTGCTCCCTTTTCTCTCTTCTCCTGAGATCCCTATAATGAGAAACATATTATGCTTTTAGAGTCATTGAATTCCCTAAGCCTACTCTCATTTTGCATAATTTTTTTCTCTCACCTGCTCAGCTTGATTACTTTCTATTAGTCTGTCCTCCAGGTCACTGTTACATTCTTCTGCTTCCTCTTGTCTGCTATTTATTTCAAATAGCATATTTTTTTCTTAAAGATTTATTTGACAGAAAGAGACACAGCGAGAGAGGGAAGACAAGCAGGGGGAGTGGGTGAGGGAGAAGCAGGCTTCCCACTGAGCAGCAAGCCCAATGTGGAGCTCAATCCCAGGACCCTGGGACAAGGACCTCAGCCAAAGGCAGATGCTTAACAATTGAGCCACCCAGGAGCCCCTCATTATCTAGTGTATTTTTAATTTCAATTATTGTGTTATTTATCTCCAAGTGGTTCTTTTTTATCTTTTTTAACAGTCTCACTGATGTCCCTCCACTCTTTTCTCAAGTTCAGTAAGTATCTTTATGATCACTAGTTTAAATTCTCTATCAGGCATATTACTCATCTCAGTTTCACTTACATTTCTTGCTTTGGTTTTGTCCTGTCCTTTCATTTGGGGCATATTCCTATCTCCTCATTTTGTCTAACTCTGTGTCTGTTTCTGTGAGTTAGGAAAGCCACCTAAGTCTCCTGCTCTTGAAAGTAGTGGGATGGCACACACAGTACCTATTAGTTTTGTGCTGGGCCTCTTCCACAGAGAATGTGCCAGGGCTGCCAAGACCAGAACCAGTTAGAGCTGACCTGCAAAGAGCATAACAAGGTGCATGCATCCTCCACAGGAGGTGACCAGCCATCACCACCAGGACGGAAGCCGCACAGAGTGCAGAGTCCTGAGACTTGGTCTTGGCAAGCTTTGCGCCGGTCTTCTGGGGAAGAGGACTCAAAGCGCTAGGGCTGAGGCA